>NC_052154.1:177569519-177876715 GCF_902713615.1 Scyliorhinus canicula | reverse complement strand
AGCAATCACACACCAGCAAAGGCTTTTAACCGTTACTACACCAAATACATATAATACAATAGGCAGGATTTACCGCCAACACACCATGTCTTTTTCGGCATGGAGGCGGTCCACCAGCGGGATTGTCAATGGGATTTCCCGCTGACTGCACTCCTCATCGCCAGGAAACCCGTGCGCTGGCATGAGACTGTAAGTTCCCGCCAACGTGAACAGCCGGTAAATCGTGCCCAATACGTCTGAAATTCCCACGTCCATCACACCAGTGATTTGCAGAAGTTTAGCAAAACCTCCTGTGGTGACAAAGTTTATAATCTCTTTGAGTTTTCATTTAAGAAACAGTCTTGGTTCAAGCAATTCAATCAATGAATAGAAATCAAGGGCATAACGTTCCGATTCGCTCGACCGTTACAACAGATATTTTTCTGCTCGTGATGACTTACTTCACTTGATAATACCCTGGAGGAGGGGAAGAGGTTTTGGGAGGTTGGGATGCGTCAGAGCAAACAGAATTAATATGTGGTAGCTACTTTCATATTGTGCCCGGCATGCTGTTAGGGTCTACTGCTCCTGTCAATTCACCTCATGTAACTTGCAGGGGTTCGGAGTAAATTTGCTGAATTCACTAAGTTTTCCCTGGGGTTACAACTTGTGAGAGAGCTACTCACAGGAGCTGGTGACACTAATACTCCACTCAATGCAATATGAATGCAACTTGAAGCACCCAAGGTTATATAGTTATTAACTGATATCAACTTAGCTCTCTTACACTGTTAGAATCAGTGAACTTTCCAATCAAGTGCTCCAGTGAGGTTAAGGAACTGCTTGAGTGAATCAAAGTTATATTTAATGGTTTGATTTTTGAGCACAGTTCATGGAAGAGCGATTCATTCTTCTTGAGTTCTCTGCCCAAAGGCAGGCCCAACACACAGTGCCACAATCTCCATCACTTTGCTAATCGAGTTGTTCATTTTCTTTATTTGCATCAAGATCTTGGTAGGGTGTACCTCGCAAGTCAAGGTATAGTCAGTGTAATACCCAGATACACAGGTTTTTAAAAATGTTTTATTCTCCATTTTCACATTTTCCTCCAGAATTCACCCCCCACCCCCAAACAGTAAATGGTAACAAATACAAAGTCAATCCTCTTAACAATAACAACGATCCCATCCTCCCATCACCCCAAACAACAGCCCACCTGTCAATATGTGCATCCAATGAAACAAACCCTTCCACGGTGGAAACAAAAAACAAAGAGAAAAAGAGAAATGAGTCCGGGACCGCCCATGGTCACCCTGGAGTCCACCCTTCCCCTTCCCCGCTCATGGCCACACTGGAATCCCCCATCCCCGTACTCAACGCCGTCCTACCTTTGAAAGAGTACCGTATGTGATACCCAAGAGTTGTAAACCCTCCCCTCCCCTCTCCTCCAGCTCCTCCCGCCCACTGCCTCTTGTAAACTCCTCCCCCCAACCTCGGTTTCTTCTCCCCAACTCTCCACCCCGGCTAGACCACTCGGACCCTGTTCTGCCAGGCTCTGATGGCCGCAGCCCCCCCCCCCCCCCCCCCCCACCTCACTCGCGTTCACTGACCAGTTTAAACCAGCCAGCGCGGAGGCCCACGCCCGGGTCCCTTTCCCCCTTGCCCGGCCCTAGGAAAACCCAGGAATCCCCTTTTAGCACACACACCCTGCAAATCCACCTACGCCCCAAAGAGCCCTCACTTCTAGTGCAAGTCCCATCACTTCCCTTGTCCAAATATATACAACATTGGCCCTTTAGCCCATACACCCGCACGCATTGAAAAAAAAAGAGACAAAAAAGAAGAAAATACAGTCCTGAAGTTACATCGGCACATGGCCATATCTCAATTTATCAGTTCTGCCACAGTCCTTCTGCCTTCATAAACTCCTCCGCTGCTTCCGCCGTTGCAAAATAAAAGCCCTTGAGCTTATAAGTCACCCTCAGCTTCGCTAGATATACAATGCCGCACTGCACCTTGCTGATGTACAGCGCCCTCTTCACCTGGTTCATCGCAGCCCACCTTCTTGCCAGCTCCGCCATAAAGTCTTGGTACGTATACACGTATACCAGCTCCAGCCCACTGCACCACCCGCTTCTGCTTGGCCCAGCACAGGACCTTCTCCTTCACACAGTACCTACGGAAACACAAGGGCACTAGTCTTGGTGGCTCACCCGCCTTCGGTACAGACCTCCCTGACCGATGAGCCCGATCCAGCTCGTATCGGGAGGGATCTACCCCTCCCCCAATAGCTTCGCCAGCATAGCGGCAAAGTACTCCGTCGGCCTCGGCCCTTCAACTCCTTCGGGCAGCCCCACAATCCTCAAATTCTGTCACCTGGACCTGTTTTCCAGGTCTTCCAATTTTCCTCGCAGATCCCTGTTCACCTCCATCACCTTCCACATCTCCTTCCCCATCGAGGCAAGTTGATCACCGTGCTGCGCCACCGTCTCCTCCACTACCTTCAGCGCCTCTTCTTGTGCCCGCACCTCCGCCACTGCACTCGCCACCACCGTCGTCACCGAGGAAATCGCCTCCTCCACCAGCACACTTAAAACCTCCCTCATCTCCTTCCTCATCGCCTCCAGGTGTTTTGTAAACTGCCTTTCGAATTCTGCAGCCATTACCTTAGTTATTTCTTCAGCCTTCAGCAATGAGGCCTCTCCTGGTGCTCCAGCCTCCTTTTTTCCTGGTGACCTCGTGGCGACCTCTCCTCCCCCCGACGGGCCCTCAGCTGTTTTTTTAACGGCCGCTTTCTTACCGACCCTTGACATCTTCCTCTGCTGTGCCTCCTCTCTGCCTTCTCCGTGATTTTCACTCCTCCGTGGACCTTGGGGCCGGGCTTAAAGCCCCGTAAATGCCGTTCCTGATCGGGAGCCCTCCATTGCGTGCGATATGCAGGTTTTGAGTGGTGATTCAATCTATGCCTATTCAGGGAGATATTGAACCCTTTGTTTATTTTTTCGCACCCGCGAAAAATCGCGAAACTGTCGTAAAAAACGGGCGCGTTTTACGACGGTCGGGAAGGGTCTATTTCCCGACGTATTCACTTCCGGGAAATGGACTAGTAACGCGGCCGCGTCAATCACGTGCGCAATGACGACGGAACGCGGCGACGGCACGATCACGCCCACGTGACGCCGCCCGACGCCGTAAAAAGGCGCAGGCGAGCACAGAATCTGTCAGCCATGATGTCGGAGTCCAGGAGAGCTGCACCTCGTTTTTTGGAGGCCGATGTCGAGACTCTGCTCGATGCTGTCGAGCAGAGGAGGGGCATCCTCCGCCCGCGGAGAGGGCATCGCCAACCTGCCAGCGCGGTACGCCAGGCCTGGCGTGAGGTGGCCGCTGCCGTCAGTGCTGTGGGGCAGAACCCTCGCTCTGCAGAGCAGTGCCAGAAAAAGCTACACGACCTCACCAGGGCTGCCAGGGTAAGTGCCAAGAAGGTGCCCCCTGGTCACAACCATCCCTCCCCCCCCCCCCTTTACCTAATCACCCACCTCCCCCCCCTGGCATGGGGGGTGGAGGGGGATTGGGCCAGAGTTATTTGAGGATGGTTCACAAAATTGTCACAGACCCAGCGCTCTGGCCCCGTGGAGAGATGCAATCGTCTTATGACAACTTGACCCCCAAACTGTGCCAGTATCTGAACGGACTGCTGATACCTGCTGTATTGTAATGATCTACCTATGTACCCTCCCCCAACAGGCCAAGTCCGCTCACAACAACCGTGAGCGGCACAAGACTGGAGGGGGTTCGCCCAACCTGCACCCCCTCACCACCTTTGAGCAGAGGGCACTGGACCTTGTTGGGGGGTCTGCCACCCGGGATGTTGCGCTATGCGAGGTTGGCGGATCTGCAGCAAGTGAGACAACCCTCCTTGACAAACACCCATCCTCTGTCCCTTCACACACCCTGCCCACTGGGATACCTCCCCCATCCTCTGTCCCTTCACACACCCTGCCCACTTGGACACCTCCCCCATCCTCTGTCCCTTCACACACCCTGCCCACTGGGACACCTCCCCCATCCTCTGTCCCTTCACACACCCTGCCCACTGGGATACATCCCCCATCCTCTGTCTCTTCACACACCCTGTCCGCTGGGATACCTCCCCCATCCCCTGTCCCTTCACACGCTGCCCACTGGGACCGCCCAGCGACCTGCCGAGCAAATCTAAATAACCCATCTCATTCTCTTCCCTAGGACATGATGCCAAACGACCAGGGCCGTCTGGCTGCAGACGGACACAGGCATCTGCCGCCACCTCACCCGGGGCCGCACGGCAGAAGGTGCCCGATCGGCGGGGAGCCCCATCCTCCCCAACCCAATCTGCGGATCAGGACGCCCAGAGGGTGGCGAGAACACAACCCCCGGAAATGGCCAGGGATAACCCTCCGGACTCTGAGCGGCCCCACACCATTGAGGAGAGGCTAAATTGCGAAAACATCGGGCTTGCGGCACTGCTATCTCCCACAACATCCATCATCCCAGAGACACTCACCCCGGCGGGCCTATTTAGTGATGAGTCTCCTGGGTCACAGTCTGGTTTGCACGTCACAGCTGAGCAGGTACAGCAGGTGGAGGTCGGAGCAACCGAGGGCCAGGACTCGCGGAGGCCAGACCTGGCCCAGGATGCAGCTGGCTCCCAGACGTTTTCGGAGTTCCTGGAGTTTCTCAACCCACCCGCACAGCCGATGCCTCAAGAAACCCAGGGAAACAACGACGGGATGAGGGCTGCCTTCCAGACTCTGCAGACGCTGTTAGAGGAGTCGAACCGCGTCCACGAGCAGGGAGTGGTGCCGCTCATGGCAGAGACCCAGTCCGACACCGCACGGGTGGCATCCGCGGTGGAGGCAATGGGTCAGGTGATGCAAGGCATTGGGGTTCATATGCACGCGTCATCCTCGGCCCTGGACAGGGTTGCCCTCTCACAAGCAGCAATGTGCCAGAGGCAAAACGACATTGCCGGCTCCCTGCAGGTCTTGGCCCAGTCTCACCAGGTCATTGGCCAGTCGCAGCAGTCAGTCGCCGAGAGCATCAACCGCCTGACACATGTGCACTCACAGGTTGAGATCGCACAGTCCCTGGCAGGAATGTCTAACTCCCTGGACTCCGTCGCTGCAAACCTTCGGATCCTGGTGGATACCGTTGCAGGCCTCCAGGACTGGCAGCGCCAGGTGTCGGTGGTGCGACGGGGCACCTCCCCGCTCGCACCTGTCCCAAAGTGAGGCCCAGGGGCCACCGGGCTCCCCGAGGGAGGAGGAAGTTTCGGGGCCTGTCCCATTAAGTTCATCACGGGACGTCCCGGAATTCTCGGCCTCCCCCCGTCCCATCCCTGGTGCATCGGGTGGGCAGCAGGCAGAGCAGGGTGGCACAATGTCACCCGAGACGCCCGCAGAGCAGCCTGGCCCATCAAGACCGGGTCACCCCAGGAAACGCTTGGCCAAGGAGAAACGAGTCGAGGGGGGCGATTCGCAGCAATCCTCCTCCACTCCTGCTGTATCATCTGGGGAGTCACTTAGACGTAGTGGTAGGGCCCGTAAGGCAACTAAGATAGACACAGAGTAAGTTGGCACGGGTGAAGGGCACAGTTTAGTTGTAGGGGCTAGGGCACCTGTAAATAATTGTTAACATTAAACGCACTGTTCCACCTTACTTGTAATGCCGTGTGATTGTTCCACAGCCACAGGATTTGTGATGGTGACCGAGTGTCGCTGGGGTTGACGAGTGGTGAAACTTCGGTGCCGGGTGTGCAGTCCCTGCCCCCCCCCCCCCCCCCCCAACCCCTCCCACAGCTAGCCCACGCGGGCACGTAATGGAGTGTCAGTGACGATCTCAGCGGCCACCAAGGTGGATGGTTCAGCTATTGCCATGGGTCAGACTCTCTCTAGCAATTCTGAGCTCACAGCTCATCGCAGAGCAGGCTGTCATCATTCCACATGGCACTGATCACACCCGCTGACACATCCATCAATGTTGTGCCATTCCGTCTGTACCCAGTGATAAGCGTCATGTCGAAGTGGAGCAGTGTACACTGAGAGGGGGTGGGGGGGTTGTGGTGGTGGAAGTTGTGTGTTGACCCTCTGCACGACTAGCGATGCAGGTGGTGGTTTGGTGTTCAGCGGGGACGTCACATGCGATGCGTGAACCGTGCTGCCACCAAGGCGTCGCGTGCCCGCCGTCCTCGCCGGGTCCGTCGTGCCGCCTCCTGGACATCACCAGCACCTGGGTCGTGTCTGCGTGCTGCGCCCGCCACTCCACCAGCCTCCTCCTCCTCCCTCTCCTCCTCCTCCTCCTCCTCCTCCTCCTCCTCCTCCTCCTCTGTGCTGGAACCACTGCCACTGGCTTCTCCCTCCGCCTCCTGCAGCAGGTCATCTCCCCTCTGCATCGCGATGTTGTGCAGGGCACAGCAGACCACAACAATGCGAGCGACCCTGTCGGGCTGGTACTGCGGCCCCTCCGGTGCGGTCCAGGCACCTGAATCTCATCTTCAGGAGGCCAAGGCAGCGCTCCACCACACCCCTGGTTGCTGCATGGGCCTCATTGTATCGTGTTTCCGCATTGGTCTGAGGCCTCCGTATAGGCGTCATCAGCCAAGACCTCAGCGGATAACCCCTGTCGCCTAGCAACCAGCCCCTCAGCCGGGGGGGGACGTCCCTCAAACATCGCAGGGATGAACGACTGCGCCAGTATGTAGGAGTCATGCACACTCCCTGGGAACCTTGCAGAGACGTTCATGATCCTCATGTGGGGGTCGCATACCACCTGGATATTCATGGAGTATGTCCCCCTTCTGTTTGTGAACACACCCCTGTCCCCTGCAGGCGGGCGCATGGGGACGTGAACACAATCGATTGCCCCCTGCACCCTCGGTATCCCGGCCACGCTGGCAAATCCACGAGCTCGTGAGTCTTGACTTGCTTGGTCCTCGGGAAAGGTGATGTAGCAGTCCGCGATGGCATAGAGGGCGTCGGTCACATCCCGGATACACCTGTGGACCGATGACTGGGAGATCCCGGAGACGTCCCCGCTCGGAGACTGGAAGGAGCCGGTAGCACAGAAGTTAAGAGCGACCGTCACCTTGATGGCAACCGGGATTGTGTGTCCTCCCCCCGTTCCACGTGGGGCGAGGTGCAACAGGAGTTGGCAGATATGTATCACCGTCTGCCTACTCAGCCGGAGTCTCCTCCTGCAGATGATGTCCGTCATTGTTAGGAAAGAGACCCGGACACGGTACACCCTCGGCCTTGGTCGTCGCCTCTGGCGCCGTGGCTGCACCCTCACTCTCTCCTCTTCCTCTTCCTCCTCCTCCTCCTCCTCCCCATGCTGCTCGACGACTGGCAACTCCTCGGCCCTTCCCTCTGCTGCTGCAGCTGGCCCTGCATCCACTGCGGGTTGTGGGTGTGGATGCTGCTGCATCTCCAAATCCAGTAGAGCTGCCCCAACCACTGCGCAGAACATAGCCGTTCTGTTCGCAGACATTGTGCTAACCTACAGAAGGGTGGTGGGGGCAGAGAAACGGGACATGTTAGACGGAGGTTAGTCGACACCTCGGCAGCCGCCAGCCATGGGATACCTGTGTGTCCCGGTGGCCTGGTCGCGCTACTGACACGCGGGCAGCCTAACCCCTGGTCACTTTCTGCATCCAACGGCCAGTAAACTATGTCCTCCTCACCGGTGTGTCAGTGGCCTGTGGCCGTAAGCCACAGGGGAACCAGCGGCCGTGTCCTCGTGACCGGCACGCCATGGCATGGTGGCAGACATTTTGTTACGGGGTTGGACGGCTCACTCGCTCACTCTCTACCTAACCCCCCCCCACTCCCACTCCCCCCCGTCTCCCCCACTCCCCCCCGTCTCCCCCACTCCCCCACTCCCCCCCGTCCCCCCCGTCTCCCCCACTCCCCCCCGTCCCCCCCGTCTCCCCCACTCCCCCCCGTCTCCCCCACTCACCCCCCACTGCCCCCTCCGTCTCCCCCACTGCCCCCTCCGTCTCCCCCACTGCCCCCTCCGTCTCCCCCACTGCCCCCCCGTCTCCCCCACTGCCCCCCGTCTCCCCCACTGCCCCCTCCGTCTCCCCCACTGCCCCCTCCGTCTCCCCCACTGCCCCCCCGTCTCCCCCACTGCCCCCCGTCTCCCCCACTGCCCCCTCCGTCTCCCCCACTGCCCCCCCGTCTCCCCCACTGCCCCCCCCGTCTCCCCCACTGCCCCCTCCGTCTCCCCCACTGCCCCCGCTCTGGACCCCCCCCTCCCGTTCTCAGGGATGCCTTCTCCGTTGTGGCCCGACTCGAGCGGTGCGCTGAGCGGTGCGCTGAGCGGTGCGCTGAGCGGTGCGCTGAGCGGTGCGCTCACCTCCTCCAAGCTGTCGTCAGCCAGCACGACTGGTTGACGAACTTAAATAGCAGGTGTGTTTCACGCCGTGCAAACAGGGCGCGATGACGTCGGGACTTCGGCCCATCCGGGACGGTGAATAGCGGGGGGGGGGGGGCTATTAGTGGCGAATCTGGTCGTGTCGGGGGCGTGAAGGAGGCGTTTGTCGGGAATGGCGACTCCGAGATTTTGCGGGGTTCGGAGAATAGCGGGAGGGCGTTGGAACAGCGTCGCCGTAAAAATTTACGACCCCCGCTATTCTCCGACCCGTCGTGAGTGCGGAGAATCGCGCCCACACTATTTTTGTTATTTAATTTTAGTCTTGTGCTTATGTGTTTCATCTTGAATATGGGGTGGAGCTGGGTCTCTTTCAGATTTTTCTGGTTGCCCTAAGAACGCTAACATAGGCTGTCATTCGTAAAAAAACATTCTTGTTGATTTACGGATCTACAAACATCTCAGTAACCCTACATCAGGTTGTACAGCGGCTTCCCAACTAGCGGCAGATTTCTGGTTCTGCACGCCATCGGGATTCTCCGTTACGCGGGCCAGTCAATGGGGTTTTCCATTGTGAGGCAGCCCTATGCCGTTGGGAAACCCCCGGGCTGACGTCAAAACGGAGAATCCCGACAGCGGAGAATTCAGCCCAAGATCTCAATTTTGTAGTCATGTGACATTTCGCCATTGCCACATCAGCATTAGGTGCTCCTGATGATACCCCTTTACTCTCTCTCTCTCTCTCCCCACCTGCCACCCCCCAACATCCCTTCACCTCTTCGTAATCTTTCATTCATTTTTCTCCATTTCATCTTTGGTTTCAGGTATGCACTGTTGGCATGGCTACCACTTTGTTTCACCTCTCCTTCAAACATTTTGTTATTCTTCAACTTTCTGACATTTAGTAGGGGTAACAGTGCAGTTTGGAGAGACTAATAAATATAACCGTGCTGGAGACTTTTGAGCAGCACCAAGGTTTCTGGTTAGCATCAAAACCAGCTGAATCTTGATATGTTTTATCCCATGGTTGCCTGCTTCCAGTTTGATTTTCCAAATGTTTTCAAGCTGACTAAAGATGTTTGCTGCAGCCTGGACCATCACTTTTTTCATATTGCTTGGGGGGTTCTGTATATTCCTCCTCAAGTCAGATAATGTAGATTGTTTTATAAACTTGTTGCATTGATCTGGTGGTCGCTCTTTGTGTACCACAAGCAGTATCCTTTAATGGAGATGTTGTTCAGGATAGAACTGATAAAGCAATTCATGAATTGAGTAAAGTGGTCAAATTTGCTTTGTGATATTTCCAGCAAAGCTACTTACTGATGCTCACCTAAGGAATGACTTCTTCATCTTTGATAAGGATTGAATGATATTGATTATGTGGAAGCTTTGAATAAGTTATTTACAACATCAAGTGGATGACTGGTCATCAAACATACAAACAAACAGACAAAGACATGAATTAGGAGCAGGAGGAGACCACTCGGCATTTCAAGCCTATCCCACTATTGAATAAGATCATGGCAGATCAAATTTATCCTCAAATTCATAATCCTGCCTCGTTCCGAAAACCTTTCACCCTCTTGCTAATCAGAAATCTATCCACCTCTGCCTTAAAGATAGTCAAGGATTCTGCTTCCATCGTCTTTTAGGGAAGAGAATTCAAAGTATAACAACTCTCTGAGAGAAAAGAAACCCCAGGGCGCGATTTTCCGCTCCCACGCCGGGTGGGAGAATCGGGGGAGGGCCGCTCTGGCACCCCCCGCGATTCTCCCCCCCCACCCCCAAAATGGCATGTCGCGTTTTGCGACATGGCGCTCGGAGACTCGCGGGCCGCCGTTTTTCACGGCGGCCCGCGATTCTCCGACCCGGATGGGCCGAGCCGCCGTTCCTGACCGGTTCACACCGGCGGCGACTACACCTGGCCGCTGCCGGCGTGAACATGGCGCCGACTGCTGTTTTGTGGCTTGTGGGGGGCGGAGAGGGGAATGAGCATCACAACCGTGATCAGGAGGGGACTGGCCCGCGATCGGTGCCCACCGATCGTCGGGTCGGCGTCTCAAAGGGACGCAATCTTTCCCCTCCGCCGCCCCGCAAGATCAAGCCGCCACGCCTTGCGGGGAAGCGGAGGGGAAGACGGCAACCGCGCATGCGCGGGTTTGAGCCGTCATCAGCCGTGACGTCAGCTGCGCATGCGCGGGTTAAGCCGGCCAACCTGCGCATGCGCGGCTGACGTCATTAGGCGTGCCGGCCGCGTCATTCTCGGCGCGCCGGGCCATGACGCCAGCGACAAGGCCCGGCGGCCGAGATTTACGGCACGGCCCTCCTAGCCCCCCGGGGGGGAAGAATAGGGGCCAGGAGCAGCCTCTGACGCCGTTGTGAACCTCTCCGGGTTTCACGACGGCGTCGGGCCTTGCGGAGAATTCCGCCCCTAATCTCTGTCTTAAATGGGCAACCTCATGGGCGGGATTCTCCGTAGCCCTTCGTAACGCGGGTTGCCTGCGAAAAAAATCGGTGTTAATCACTCCGGCGCCGGGGCCTTCTTTAAGGCCGCTATTCTCCGTTCCCGGAGGGGCCAGCAGCTGACTGACGCGATACGCGTCAGTTTCTCCAGCTGCGGAAGTGGTGAGACCCGGCGTCTTTTGGAGGATAAGGAGGAGAGAGAGAGACAGACCTGGCAGTTTTGGGGGGGGGTGTGTTCCGGCAGTTTGGGGGGGGGGGGGGTGGGTGTGTTCCGGCAGTTTGGGGGGGGGAGGTTTGGGGGCAGCGGCGGGCAGAGAGGGGGGGCGACGGATGCCCGGGGCCAACGCACCGTCGCCCCCCCCTCTGTACGCCGCTGCCCCCTACCCCAACCCCCCCCTCACCACCCCTACCTCAACCCCCCCTCACCACCCCTACCTCCACCCCCCCTCACCACCCCTACCTCCACCCCACCTCCCCCCCTCCCTCTCTCCTCCTCTCCCCCCCTCTCTCCTCCTCTCCCCCCTCTCTCCTCCTCTCCCCCCCTCTCTCCTCCTCTCCCCCCCCTCTCTCCTCCTCTCCCCCCCTCTCTCCTCCTCTCCCCCCCCTCTCCTCCTCTCCCCCCCCTCTCTCCTCCTCTCCCCCCCCCTCTCTCCTCCTCTCCCCCCCCTCTCTCCTCCTCTCCCCCCCCTCTCTCCTCCTCCTCCCCCCTCTCTCCTCCTCCTCCCCCCTCTCTCCTCCTCCTCCCCCCTCTCTCCTCCTCCTCCCCCCCCTCTCTCCTCCTCCCCCCCCTCTCTCCTCCTCCCCCCCTTTCCTTCCTCTGTTAGGGGGGGGGGGTGCGGCGTTAGGGGGGGGGGTGCGGCGTTGGAGGGGGGTAGGGGTGGTGAAGGGGGTAGGGGTGGTGAAGGGAGGGGGTTGGGGTAGGGGCAGCTGCGTGCAGAGGGGGGGCGACGGTGCGTTGGCCCCGGGCATCCGTCGCCCCCCTCCTCAGCACGCCGCTGCCCCTACCCCAACCCCCTCCCCTCACCACCCCTACCCCCTTCACCACCCCTACCCCACTCCAACGCCGCACCCACCCCCCACTAACGCCGCACCCCCCCCCCCACTAACGGAGGAAGGAAGGGGGGGAGGAGGAAGGAAGGGGGGGAGGAAGGGGGGGAGGAGGAAGGAAGGGGGGAGGAGGAAGGAAGGGGGGGAGGAGGAGAGAGGGGGGGGGGGTGTGGGTACCGGCCTTCAGAGGGAGGGGGACGGGGTGTGGGTTGCGGCGTTGAGGGTGGGGGGTGCCGGCGTTGAGGGGGGGGGGACCCGGCGTTGAGGGGGGGGGACCCGGCATTGAGGGGGGGGGGGGGTGCGGCGTTGCGAGAAATGGGGGGCGGCGTTGGAGGGGGGCAGGGGTGGTGGGGAGGGGGGTAGGGGCGTTGGAGGGAGGTAGGGGTGGTGAGGGGGGGGGTGGTTAGGGTAGGGGGCAGCGGCGTACAGAGGGGGGGGGCGACGGTGCGTTGGCCCCGGGCATCCGTCGCCCCCCCCTCTCTGCCCGCCGCTGCCCCCAAACCCCCCCGATGGCCGCAACTCCCCCGATGGCCGCTACCCACTCCCCCGATGGCCGCTACCCACTCCCCCGATGGCCGCTACCCACTCCCCCGATGGCCGCTACCCACTCCCCCGATGGCCGCTACCCACTCCCCCGATGGCCGCTACCCACTCCCCCGATGGCCGCTACCCACTCCCCCGATGGCCGCAACCCCCTCCCCCGATGGCCGCAACCCCCTCCCCCGATGGCCGCAACCCACTCCCCCGATGGCCGCAACCCACTCCCCCGATGGCCGCAACCCCCTCCCCCGATGGCCGCAACCCCCTCCCCCGATGGCCGCAACCCCCTCCCCCGATGGCCGCAACCCCCTCCCCCGATGGCCGCAACCCCCTCCCCCGATGGCCGCAACCCACTCCCCCGATGGCCGCAACCCACTCCCCCGATGCTGCAACCCACTCCCCCGATGGCCGCAACCCCCGATGGCCGCAACCCACCCCCCCCCCCCCCCCCCCAATGCCTCAACCCACCCCCGACACTGAACGGCGTCAACCATCATCAATGGTTGACGCCGTTTTAAATCAACTCTGATTTGCGCCGACGTGACCCGTGGCCACGTCGGCGGGACTTCGGCCCATCCGGGCCGGAGATTTCAGGTCAGTGCAAATAAAATGAAATCCCGCCGGCGCCAGCTGTTTTCACAGGCCGCCGACGGGATTTGCACAACGCCGGTTTTTTTTCCGGCGGGAGAATTACGAAACCTGCGGGAGCAGAAATGACGCCGCTTCCCGCCAATTCTCCGACCCTGCGTGGGGTCGGAGAATCCCGCCCCATATTTTTAATCAGTCACCTCTAGTTCTAGATTCTTCCACAAGAGGAAAGATCCTCTCCACATCCATTCTGTCAATACGCCTCAGGATCTGATATATTTCAATCAAGTCTCTTCTTACTCTTCTAAACTTCAGCAGATACATGTCTAGCCTGCCTGACCTTTCCTCATAAGACAACCCACCCATTCCTGGCATTAGTCTAGTAAACCTTCTCTGAACTGCTTCCATTGCAATTACATCATATCTTAAATAAAAAGACTAATACTGTGCACAGTACTCCAGATGTATTATATTATTGTTATTGTGTGGTCTTGTCAGTGCCCTGTATAACTGAAGCATAACCTCCCTACTCTTGTATTCAATTCCCCTTACAATAGATGATAATATTCTGTTAGTTTTGCTAACTACTTGCTCTTTCTACTTACTAACCTTTTGTGATTCATGCGTTCGGACAGCCTCTGCATCTCAGTGCTCTGCGATCTCTCACCATTGAGATAATATGCTTCTTTTTTATTCTTCCTGCCAAAATGGACACCCTCACATTTGCCCACAATATACTCCATTTGCTAGATCTTTTCCCACTCACCCAATCTATCTATATCCTTTTGTAGCCTCCTTTACGTTATCTTCACAACTTACCTTCCTACCCATCCTTGTGAGATCAGGAGAGTAACCTTACTTCCATCAGGCTGAATGAAAAGTGGCCTGTTATATTAGGACAGGAGTGCAGTAAAGATCATGGAGCAAGGCACAGTCGTAAACATCAACTCCATTTTGATCTGATTCTATCACAAGCTGGTGTGGTAGAAAGTAAAATACCTAACATGGATGTCAAGATTTGGGATCTTTGGTAAAAAATGGATGGAGGCCAGAGGTGTTGCATACATTTGCTACTCTGAAATCACTGACTCTCACAATATCACAGCAGTGCAAATTACAGACTGGATCTGTAGAGTTAATGCAGTTACACTTGCTATGGAAGGATGTGGAGGTAGTGAGATTCTGATAATTTATGCATTTGGACAGTAGTCAGCCAAAGAAAGTATCATGACACCTTGTACATCCATCAAAGTTACTTTTACTGATTTCATACTTCTGTTGTATTTTCTTTGTTAATTGCAAGGAAAATAAGTCGAGGTGCCACGCTCTAAGTTAATAAAAACACAGTACAGGGTTAATTTAGAGATGTTGCTTCGACAGTGCAAGATTGTGAACTAAAAGCCAATGTAAACACTCAGCTGACGTCACTACAGATAATGTGACGTTCCACCAGCACATAGTGTCACCTGAATACATAATAACTTCATGCTGCATTAAAATTGGTTGGCAAGCAGAAAGATAGCATCAAAACTGTACTTTAGGCCTTTTGACCCAAAGATCTCACCACCAAGGCAGAAAAGTCATCGGCTCATGAAACTCATGCAATTTTTTCTTCTTCTGTTGGACATCGTTCCTCAAGGTGAAACTTCTCAAGGTTCCTTCAATTGCACTGCCAGACCTACTGTGACTTTTGTTTTCCAATTTTATTTCTGCTGGTTGATGCATAAGTAAAAGTTAGGGGTAGATCCATTTGGCTAATCACCCACTGTTGCTCGGTATGAACAAATACTTCCCACCTTCCAATGTGAATGTTTCGTGTTGGTGTGTGGTGATGTCATGGTTGTGTTGTAATTCATCAGCTGACAATTAGGAGTCTCACTAGTGTATCAGTGAGTGTTAGAGTCAGGTGATGGCAGGCTGGCTGGAGGAAACTGAAGAGAGAGGTTGCTTGTGCATGATCTTACTGTTATTCATCTGTTGTTTTGGATATAATTTACCCACAGTTAATGTCAATAAATTGTTTATAGCTTCAGCTACATGTGTTCTTGTAATATAAATCAGGCCATCCGACCAGAACATTACAGTGTGAGTCAATGAATCTCCAGAGAGGTTAAACCAGGTTAATCTTTCACCCGCAGTCTACCCTTCTATTTATTTGTCCTAGACTATGGAATACAGAAGCCTTAGTGTCCAAACTTCCACGATGACTTGCTTTGCACAGACATCTCTATTCAAATGATTGCTGATTGCAGCTGTCTTTAATCAAATTCACTAATTTTGACCTAATCAGTTATTTTAGGGCTTTTTGCAGTGATGTGCTCACCTTGCTGTCCTTCGTTTTTAAATTTACAATGTAGCATTGAAAAAAGGAACCACCATGTATCTCCTGAAGGCAGATTGCATCAATATTATCTTTGGAGATTGGGGACTGGATTATTGAACATTTAGCTGTGAGGCCTTTAGTGGTTAGCTGAAGTATTTTTATGGATGGAGAAATTTCAAAGGTTTTTGATTATAGTTAAAATCACTGAGAGCCCACGTTAGCCAGGCATTTAACGATTTGGCCTGCCAGTTCCTCTGACTGGAGCAGGGTCATTATATGATGAGAAGAAAATAAGATATAGGTGCAAGAGTCAGCCATTTGGCATATCAGACTTGCTCTGCCATTCAATAAGATAATGGCTGACCTGTCTGCGGCCTTATTTCTACTTTCCTGTCTTCCCTCCTTTCCTCCCGCCCATAACCCTTGACCCCCATTATATCAGCCTTGGATATATTGAATGACTCGATCGCCACTACTCTCTGGGGAAGAGAATTCCAAAGACATACAGATCTCCGAGAGAAAAAAATCCTCATCACCTTCTTAAATGGATGACTCCGTAATTTGAAATTGTGCCACCTAATTTTATATTCCCCCACCCAGGGGAAATCTCCGCTCAGCAACCACCATATTGTGCCCCCTATTTTATTCTCCATTCGCCTTGTAATAAGGATCACTATTTCAATTTCCTTCCTAATTACTTGCTGTAAATGCACGCCAACCTTTTCATGTACAGGAACACCTAGATTCCTCTCTACTGCAGCATTCTGCAGTCGCTCTCTATTTAAATAATAGTTTGCTTATCTATTCTTCTTACAGAAGTAGACATCTTCACATTTTTCAATAATGTACACCATCTGCCAATATTTTATCCAGTGCCTTAACCTATCTATCCCTTTACAGATCTTTTGGATCTTCCTCCGCATGTATCTTATCCTGTGTAGTATCCTTTTGTGTGGCACCTTATCAAATGTCTTTTGGAACCAAAATATGCTGCATCTACTGGTTCCCTCTTATCCAACCTGGATCATTACATCCTCAAAGAATTTCAATAAATTTGTCACAAGCAACTTCCCTTTTATAAACCCAGTTGACTCTACTTGATTGTCTTATGGTTTTCCCAATGTCCTGGTGTTGCTTCCGACCACCTTGAGGCAGGATGTGATGCAGTAGTCCCATGACTTGCAGTCAGTTGGCAAGCAGCAGGGTAGCGATCAAATGCACAAGCCTTCTGGTTAACTCCATCTGTATATAGTCCTATCTTCAAATAAAGAACCCACATGAGTTGTTTCATCAATTCTTGTATGTGATTAGTACATTTATGTTGAAGAGAAGAACGTAACATCTCACAAACATTGCATCCACTATCTCTGTAGCTACATCTTTTTCGATATAAGGATGAAGACCATCAGGTTTAGGAAACTTTAAATAGCTGATTGGAGGAGTCCTGAAGGCTACAGATGCTGCTGACTGAGGCCAACATTGCTAGGGAGGCGGCAGCAGTGGAAAGCCTGGAGCACGATGTCAGTATCGTGCGTGTTAGTGCCCAGGGCCTGGCTCAGTCTGTGACGATCATGGCTGAGGGCCTTGACATAATGTCCCAGTTGATGAGTGGCGTGTTCCAGATGCATGTGGGCATTGCCGAGGCACTGCAGAGCATAGCCCAGTCACTGTATTGCTGAGGGGTCGACACCACGGTGCAGACAATGGGGAGGCTCCAGGACTGGCAGAGCCAGATGATGCAGAGGTCTCTGGAACTCACTCCAGCTGGTCCTCCATCCCATGGAGACCCCCAGGGCCATACGGGCAGCGTCAGGAAGGAGGAAGCACTGGAGGCCAACCCGGGGTCTGCCACAAAGGAGATAGTTCATCTGAGACCACCCTCCTGACACGGGCGCATCTCAAGAGCTGCGGACAGAACGCGGTGCCACGGTGACACCTGATAAACTAGTAAGTCTTCCGGGGCCTTCCGGCTCAAAGCCGTCCAGAGGATGTCCACCAAGGGCAGCACAGCCAACAGGGCGTGAAAAGCAGCATGCTGCTTCCACCTCTGGGGTGCACCCTGGGAACACACTAGACCACGAAAGATCAAGAAAAGAGAGGAGCACTGAGTGGTCACTGCTGCAATGGGTGTGGGGAGACAGGGGGGTTGGGGGAGAGATGGTTGTGGGGGGGGGGAGCGGGGCAGTTGCTATCTGTACCTAGGGGAATAGAAACGTCAAATGTTCACTATTAAAACATGTTACACCTGATACATGCGAAGCTACTGTCAAGTAAATCTTCACAGCGGGCCTGCCTGCACCCACACTCCCTATTGCCTTCTGCTCTCCCCGCCACAGGCCCCGCCCCTCCGGGCACAGTGATCCAAGATCAAAGTCCCCGACGCACTGTGAGGAGAAAGACTGGAGTCAGACTTCGACATAAACTAAGGAGCACCAGTGCTAACTTCACAACGAGTTATCATCACTCTCCTGCCTTGTACGTGGACCCGCTGACGGTGCCGACACAGGCCCATCACCCTGGGGTGACGTTATGCAGACACTTGGAGGGTGGAACAATGTGACTGGGGGGGCGGGAGGTGGGGAATGGGGGGGGAAGGGGGATGAGGGAAAGGGAGGGGGTTGGGGATGGAGAGGGGGGATTGGGGAGGGGGAGTGAGGGAAATGGGAGGGGTAAGGAGGGGAATGGGGGAGGGGGAGATTGAGGGGAATGGGATGGGAGTGGTGTGCTGACGGACAAAGCCGCGCCCTATAAGAATCGTCTGAAGATGAGGGACTTCCTGGTCCTCTGGGCATTTTGGACCCTTATCACCACCTGCCCTCCACCCATCAGCTCCTCCTACGGGTACTGGCCTCCAACCTCTCCAGTTCCACCTTCTCCTCATCCTCAGACGAGATTGCATGACCCTCCTTCTCCTCCTTCTCCTCCAGCATGTTGCCCCGTTGCTGTGCCAGGTTGTGGAGGACACAGCAGATCAGCTGAAAGCGGGAGACTCTGTATCGCCAGAGCAGTCCGGGCATCGGAAACGCATTTACAGCAGTCCGATGTACCCTTCAATGACAGCATGGGTGGCAGCATGTGCCTTGTTATATCGGGTCTCCGCCTCGGTCTCTGGCCTCCGCTCTGCATCATCAGCCTGGCCCTCAGCGGGTACCCCTTATCCCCCCCCGAAGAGCCAAGCTGTCATCTTCAGGTGGTCTTCAATGGTGCAGGATCTGTACGAGTCTCAGCATATCGCTGTCGTGCACGCTCCCTGGGAAGCGTGCATACACATGCATGATGCAGAGGCAGTTGATGTGTTGGGCAGGCTGGGTCTATGTGGACTGCGCTTGATGCAGTGTAGCAAGAGACAGACTTCCAACACTTGATGAGATGCAACATGATTTTATTTAACATCTAACTATTTTACATGTTCAGCTGTGGGTTGACACGATGCTGACTTGACTAGAGTCCTGAGGCTAGTCTGACCAGACTTACTGACTACCACATGGTGTTTGCACTGGCTATGCTCACGAGCTCTGACTGTCTCAGAGGCCGGATCCTGAGAGAGCGGGAAGACTGGTGCCCTCTGGCTTCATAGCCGTCATGTCCTGTCTGGTGATTGGCTGCTGTGTTCTGTGTGCTTACTGTCCATCCTGTGTGTCAATCACTGCCTGTCTGCACTCCATTATATACATGGATGTATATTATGACAGCAGTGGTCACAGACAATCTGAACATTCAGGCAATGGGACCACTTGCTGTTAATGAAGAGCACTCTCTATTGCCCCAGTAAATTCAAGGCGGCATGCGTGCCATCTATTGCCCCCTGGACCTAGAGCATCCCGGCGATGGCAGAGAATCCTGCAGACTGGGCATTTTGGTGGCTCTGGTACATCTTAAAGTTGATATAGTCAGATATGCTGGCATACAGGGGAGCCGTGACCTTATGGATGCACTTGTGGGCTGTAGCTTGTGATATTCCGCAAAGTCCCTGCTCGAGCCCTGGAATGATTCGGTTGCATACAAGTTCAGGGCTGTGGTGACCTTCATGGCACCAGGAGTGGGTGTCCATCTCCTCCAAGGGGTGCAAAGACATATACCATATCCCTATTTATGCATGGAATCATTCTTGGAGTGACATATTTTTTCCTCACAGTCTTACAAATTAAATAAAATGTTGGGGATTCTGTCTGATATGCTGGCAATTTGCAAATAAGAGTTGTTTAAGGGAATTACAAGGGAACTTAAGAGGGGGCAGAATGTGTTAGCTTGGCCCCTTGAAGGGTGAACTGAAAAGAGTCGATGGGGATGGAGCGTAAACGTGAGCCTATCGGGTGCCAGATGCAGACCGAGGTAGCTGGGTATCTCCACAGTCCGCCTGGGAGCCAAGGGAACATGTCCTGTGTTGATCTGTCATATAAAGCTCTTTCTTTGGTAAAGGGCGTGATCGAACAGCCTCATCGCGTCCGGGCTCGTGACGCGATGAGGCGGCTAACCTCGCGAGAGGCTTCTCGTGAGATTTGCAATGCTCAGAACGCCTCGCGATATCGAAGAGACCTCATGAGATGCCACGATCTGGATCTCGCCCTACTGGGTGAGATCCAAATTAACATACACAAGTGAACCATTAGGCTCATTCAAATATGTCGGCGCTCGATTCTCCTGAGGCCCGGGAATGAACGCCCGCCCGCACTTGTCTGCACAAGTGTGAACCAAGCGTAACGGCATCTAGGATCTCCCAGGCCATCAGAGACTCTGGGTGGTTGGCTCTGGGCAGGGCAGTACCCTGGAACTCCCTCTGGCACCCAGGCACCTTGGCATTGCTAGCCTGGCACCTTGGCTCAGGGCACCTTGGCAGTGCCACACTGGTACCCTGCCAATGCCACCCTCCACTGCCAGGATACCTGGCTGGCACTGCCAGTGTGTCAGGCAGGGAGTGCCAAGGTGCCCATTTTGTACAGGTGGAGACCACTGCAGGGGAGGTTTAATTTTCCTTGTGTGGCGCAGAAATCACTCTGTCTTCTCCATGATCCTCATGTAAAGTATATAAGCTGCCCCGTTTGTGCCTGGCCTGTGTTTGGCTCCCCTCCCCTGTTATCTATATCTGGCAGGAAAGACACAGCAGCTTCCACTCAGGACCTGGTTGCTTTGTTTTTACTGTCCAGCTGCCCAGTTCTCGTTGGATTTAAATCGTTAACTTTGATCCTTTTACTCGTCATGAAAAGCAAGAGATAAAACAGAGAGATGGAATACAACACTGGCAGTTTGGTTTGCGACAGAGGGGGGCTGTTTGCTTACAGCGAATGCTCTGTGGCTTTTCACTGGGGTGAAGAAAAGTAAAATGCAGGAAATGTAAGTTCGGTGGCCCATCGATGTGGGATAATGTGGAGAACTCCTTGTTTTGTCATTATGCAAAGACAAACGTCTCACTTTGCATTAATGTGGCGACTCAGGGCTTTTTACAGTAACTTCATTGCAGCGTTAATTTTAAGCCTACTTGTGACAATAAAGATTATGATTATTATTATTAATTATAAAAACTACTCTTACATTTGCGTCACCATCGCATAGATTGAAGACAAACGCATGCAAAAACATCAATAACCAGTCCTAATAACAGGAGGGAACCATTGGAGGGACTGGTTGTGCACAGTGGGCTAAATAGCTGGCTTGCAATGCAGAACAATGCCAGCAGCGCGGGTTCAATTCCCGTACCGGCCTCCCCGAACAGGAACCGGAATGTGGCGACTCGGGGCTTTTCACAGTAACTTCATTCAAGCCTACTTGTGACAATAAGCAATTATTGTTACACCTGGGTTACATTATCATGCAAGCACTGATCGGGAGACATGAATCATTTCCTGTAAATGTCACGGGCGAAATGTCACGGGCGAAATTCTCCGCACCCGGGAAAAATCGGGAACGCCGTCGTGAACTCGGCCGAGTTTCACGACGGCTCCCCACGGCCCCGTTCCCGAGCAATTCAGGCCCCGGAAATGGGCTAGGAGCAGGGCCGCGGGAAACACGTAGGCGATGACGCCAGAAGCGTGCGATGCCCGAATGATGGCGGTATGACGCTGCTCCGCGTCGTAAAAAGGCGCGGGCGACGAGATCATCAGACGGAGAGGGAGGATGACAGAGCCACAGAGGGCCACCCCGAGGTTCGCAGAGAGTGACCTGGAGACCCTCCTCAATGCGGTGGAGCAGCGGAGGAGCATCATCTGCCCTAGAAGAGGGCATCGCCACCCTGCCAGTGCAGTGCGATGGGCCTGGCGTGAGGTGGGCACGGCACTGAGTGCTGTGGGGCAGACCCCTAGGTCTGGGGAGCAATGCTGAAAGAAGCTCCATGACCTCACCAGGGCTGCCAGGGTAAGTGCCAAGAGGGTGCCCCTGGGTCACAACAACCCCCCCCCCCCCCACCCAAGTCCCTCATCACCCACCTCCACCCCCCAGGCACGAGGGGGTGGGGAGGGGGGGAAGGCGAGAGCGAGTGGAGGGTGGTTAACAAAGTTATCACAGACCCACATGAGCGCTGCGACCATCTGGAGAGATGCCATGGTTTAGCTGCAACTTTCCCCCCAACCTGTGCCAAGATCTGAATGGCCTGCTGATACCTGCCGAATTGTAATGATCTATCTATGCCCCCCCCCCCCCCAACAGGACAAGACTGCGTACAACAACTGGGAGCGCCACAAGACCGGTGGGGGTTCTCCCATAATGCACCCCCTGACCGCCTTTGAGCAGAGGGCACTGGACCTTGCTGGGGGATCTGGCACCCGAGAGGTTGCGCAATGCGAGATTGGCGGTGCAGAACCAAGTGAGACAACCCTGCATGACAGCCCCCCCCCCCCGCCCATCGCCCATCCTCCCTCCCCTCATACTCAGCCCACTGGACCCCCCATCCTCTCTCCCCTCACACTCAGCCCACTAGACCATCCAACGCCCGGCCGAGCGTGTCTAAATAACCCCGTCTTATTCTGTTCTCTAGGGCGTGCTGACGAACATCCAGGGACATCTGCTACCACACCCAGCCAGACAGCCGCCACCACCACCCCACCCAGGACTGCACGCCAGAGGGTGGCAGGATGTCAGCCAGGAGTGCCATTCTCCCAACCCGGGACCGTCTAGCAGGGCGCACACACGGCAGCACACTCAGCAGACTCCATTGAGGGAGATGAAGACATGGGCCGCGTGCGCCCTGCGGCCAGATATGACTGGGACGATGACACTGCAGAGATTATGACGGACGAGGACCTAGAGCTTGCGGCACAGCTATCTCCCACACCAGCCACCATCCCAGAGACACTCACCTCGGTTGGGCAATTAAATGATGAGGCTCCCGGGTCACGGTCTGGTGTGCACCACACAGCTGAGCAGGTACAGCAGGTGGAGGTCGGAGCAGCCGAGGGGCTGGACGGTTGGTGGGCAGCCCAGGCCCAGCATTCAGCTGGCTCCCAGACGTTTCCCGGATTCCTGGATTTACTCGACCCACCCGCACAGCCGATGCATTTTCAAACCCAGGGATACAAAGACGGGATGAGGGCTGTCTTCCAGCAGCTGCAGACACAGTTAGAGGAGTCATGCCGCGTCCAGGATCAGGGAGTGGTTCCTCTCATCGCAGCCACCCAGGCCGACACCGCACGGGTGGCATCCGCGGTCGAGGCAATGGGTGAAACGGTTTCGGCCATGGTTCAGGTTATGCAAGGCATTGGGCTTCACGTGCACACGTCATCCATGGCCCTGGACAGGGTTGCCCTCTCACAGGCAGCAATGCGCCAGAGCCAGCATGACATTGCCGGCGCGCTACGGGCCCTGGCCGAGTCTCACCAGGTCATGGCCCAGTCGCAGCAGTCATTCGCGGAGAGCATCAACCGCCTGACACACGTGCTGGATGATGTTGCGCACTCACAGGTTGAGGTCGCACATTCCCTGGCGGGAATGTCTCACTCCCTGGACTCCGTCTCTGCGAACCTTCGGACCCTGGTCGAGACGGTTGCAGGCCTCCAGGACTGGCAGCGCCAGGTGTCGGTGGGGCGACGGGGCACCTCCCCGCTCGCACCTCCGTCCCACAGTGAGGCCCGGGGGCCACCGGGCTCCCCAAGGGAGGAGGAGATTCCGGGTCCCGTCCCATTAACTCCATCACTGAACTTCCCGGAACACTTGGCCTCCCCCCGTCCCATCCCTGGTGCATCGGGTGGGCAGCGGGCAGAGCAGGGCGGCACCACGTCATCCGAAACGCCCGCGGAGCAGCCTGGCCCAGCAAGGCCGGGTCGCCCCAGGAAATGAGTGCCGACGGAGAGACATGTCGCAGGGGGTGATTCTCAGCAGTCCGCCTCCACTCCTGCTGTATCATCTGGGGTCCACTTAGACGTAGTGGTAGGACCCGTAAGGCAACGAAGAGGGACACATAGTAAGTTGGCACGGGTGAAGGGCACAGATTAGTTGTAGGGGCTAGGGCATCTGTACATAATGTTAACCATTAAACTCACTGTTGCACCTAACTTGTAATACCGTGTGATGGTTCTGCAGCCACAGGGATTGTGATAGTGACCGAGTGTCGCTGGGGTTGACGAGCGGTGAAACTTCGGTGCCGGGTGTGTAATCCCTTCCCCCCCACACCCTCCCACAGCTGCCCCACGCGGGCACGTGATAGAGTGTCCCTGACGAACTCAGCGACCACCGAGATGGATGGTGGATGGTTCAGCTATTGCCATGAGCCAGACTTTGTCTAACGATTCTGAGCTCACAGCTCATCGCAGAGCAGGCTGTCATCATTCAACATGGCACTGATCACACCCGCTGACGCAGCCATCAATGTTGTGCCATATCATCTGGACCCAGTGGTAAGGGTGATGTAGAACTGGAGCAGTGTACGCAGAGCGGGTTGGGGGGGGGGCTGGTGGTGGTGGTGGGAGGTGTGTGTTGACCGTCTGCGCGACTGGTGATGCAGGTGGTTGTGTTGGTGCTCAGCGGGGACATCGCGTGCGACGCGTCAATCTTGCTGCCACCAAAGCGTCGCGTGCCCGCTGTCCTCGCCGGTGCCATCGTGCAGCATCCTGGACATCACCAGCACCCGGGTCCTGTCTGCGTGCTGCGCCTGCCACTCCACCGACCTCCTCCTCCACCTCCTCCTCCTCCTCCGTGTCGGCACCACTACCACTGACGTCTCCCTCCGCCTCCTCCACCAGGGCATCTCCCCTCTGCACCACGATGTTGTGCAGCGCACAGCAGACCATGACCATACAAGCCACCCTCTCAGGCTTGTATTGCAGGGCCCCTCCGGAGCGGTCCAGGCACCTGAATCGCATTTTCAGCAATCCGAAACAGCGCTCCACCACACCCCTGGACTGCTTGGGCCTCGTTGTAAATGGTCTCCACGTTGGTCTGAGGCCTCCGTATAGGTGTCATCAGCCACGACCTCAGCGGATAACCCCTGTCGTCCAGCAACCAGCCCCTCAGCTGGGGGGGCTGTCCTTCAAACAGAGCAGGGATGTACGACTGCGCAAGGATGTACGCATCATGCACATTCCCAGGGTACCTTGCGCACATGTGCATGATCCTCATGTGGGGGTCGCATACCACCTGGATATTCATGGAGTATGTCCCCCTCCTGTTTGTGAACACCTCTCTGTTGCCTGCAGGCGGACGCATGGGGACGTGAACACAATCAATTACACCCTGCACCATCGGTATCCCGGCCATGTTGGCAAATCCACGAGCTCGTGAATCTTGACTTGCTTGTTCCTCAGGAAAGGTGATGTAGCGGTCGGCGATGGCATAGAGGGCGTCGGTCACATCCCGGATGCACCTGTGCACCGATGCCTGGGAGATCCCGGAGAGGTCCCCATTCAGAGACTGGAAGGAGCAGGTTGCATAAAAGTTCAGTGCAACCGTCACCTTGATGGTAATCGGGATCGCGTGTCCTCCTCCCATTCCTCGTGGGGCGAGCTGCGACACGAGTTGGCAGATATGTGTCACCATCTCTCTGCTCAACCGGAGTCTCCTCCTGCAGGTGATGTCTGGCATTGTCTGGAATGAGATCCGGGCACGGTACAGCCTAGGCCTTCGTCATCGCCTCTGGCGCCTTGACTCCACCATCAATGCCTCCTCCTCCTCCTCACCCCCATGCTGCTCAACGACTAGCAACTCCTCGGCCATTCCCTCTACTCCCGCAGCTGGCCTTGCATCCACTGTGGGATGTGGCTGTGGACGCTGCTCCATCTCCAACTGCAGTGCAGCAGCCCCAACCACTGCGCTGAACATAGCTGTTATGTTTGAATACATTTTGCTAACCTACAGAAAGGTGGCAGGGGGCAGACAAACGACATGTTAGACGGAGGTTAGTTGACACCTCGGTAGCCGCCTGCCACGGGATACCTCCCTCCCCCCTCCCAGTTCTCCCTCCCCCCTCCCACTTCTCCCTCCCCCCTCCCACTTCTCCCTCCCCCCTCCCACTTGTCCCTCCCTCACTCTCTCTCCCCCCCTTCCTCTTGTCACTCCCCCTCACCTCCCCTCTCCCCATCCTCTCCACCCCCCACTTCTCCCTCTCCCCCCCCACTTCTCCCTCTCCCCCCCCCCCCCCACCCACTGGCCGCAGCGTTCTCGGGGATGCCTTCCCCAGTTTGCGGAGACTCCGCGACGGTCCGCTCACCTCCTCACTCCTCGTCAGCTAGCACGACTAGCTGGTGACTTTTAAAACCAGGGGCGGCATTCTCCCCTACCCGGCGTGACGGAGGGTGCCGGAGTAGGGGAGTGGCGCCAACCACTCAGGGGTCACGCCTCCCCAAAGGTGGGGAATTCTCCCCACCTTTGGGGGCCAGCCCCGCGCCTGAGCGGTTTGCATCAGAAGACTGGCTCAAACACCCGGCGCCCTCGCCAGCAGGGCTGGCCGAAAGGCTTTCGCCGGTCGGCGCATGTGCCGGCAGTGACGTCAACGGCACCTGGCCGCTGACGTCACTGCCGGCGCATGCGCGATGCGGGGTTCTCTTCCGCTTCCGCCATGGTGGAGGCCGTGGCGGCGCGGAAGGAGAAAGAGTGCAGCCAGGGAACTGGCCCGCAGTCTGAGCGGGGGGCCCCGATCGCGGGCCAGGCCACCGTGGGGACACCCCCCGGGGTCCGATCGCCCCCCGCCCCCCCCAGGACCCCAGGGGCCTGCTCGCGCCGCTGAGCCCGCCGTTCCAGGGGTGGTTTAAACCTCGGCGGCGGGAGAGGCCTCCCAGTGGCGGGACTTTGGCCCATCCGGGCCGGAGAATCGCCACAGGGGCCTCTCCGATCGGCGGGGCGAGATTCCTGCCCCCGCCACTTCCCGGGTGGCGGAGAATCTCCGACCCTGCGTGGGCGGGATTTTAGGCGCCTCCAGGTGATTCTTCGACCCTGTGTGGGGTTGGAGAATTTCGCCCCATGTGTGGACGGCGACGTGGGAGCGGAGAATTTCGCTCCACACACCCAGACTGCTTTGGGAGTTAATGATGGCACGGTCCATGCAATAACTGCATTAGTAACAGTAATGATACAATAAATATTTCCACTCTTAAAATTTAGTTGAATCCATTCGTGTCTTTGTTACTTTGGAATGATTTAGTCATTTGTGGAGATACTTGTAACTTCTTCATTAAAGAGCTGATATTGTAGTCTGAAGCTTCTGAAGAAGAGAAGTATTGCAGAACCATCGTTCATGATGTATTGTCCATAACATGTATTGGATATGAATGTCTGATTTTCCAACTGTGCATTCTGGCAGCGCTGCTTCCTGGGAGAAGTATCAGATTATGGAATCTTTTCTCAATGTCTCTCTCCCACTTTCATTTGTTCTGTACAGAATTTTGATCAATACATTTTTAAAATTCTTTCACAGGATGTGGATATTGCTGGTTGGGACAGCATTTGCTGTGCATCCCCAATTGCCCTTGAGAAGGTGATGGTGAGCCGACCTCTTGAACGCTGAGGTGTAGGTACATCCACGGTGCTGTAAGGGAGTGGGTTCCAGAATTTAGACGCAGCGACAGTGAAGGAACGGCGAGTTGTTCCTCAATCAGTGTAGCGTGTGACTTCGAGAGGAACTTGCAGGTGGTTGGTGTTCCTATGTGACTGCTGCCTTTATCCTTCTAAGTGGTAGAAATTTGGAAAGTGCTGTCGAAGAAGCCTTGGTAAGTTGCTGCAGTGCATTTTATAGATGGTGCGCACTGCTGCCACTGTACATTGATGATGGATGGGGTGCCTGGACAGTGTTGAGCTTCTTGAGCATTGTTGGAGCTGCACTCATCCAGGCAAGTGGGCAGAATTCTACCACACACCTGACTTGGGCCTTGTCAATGTTGGACAGGATTTCGGGAGCCAGGAGTTGAATTACTGGCAGCAGGATTCCCAGCATCTGACCTGATACTGTGGCTGCAGTATTTATATGGCTCGTCCAGTTCAGTTTCTGGTCAATGGGAACCCCCAGGCTGTTGATAGTGGAGGGTTCAGTGAAGGTAATCCCATTGAATGTCAAAGTGTGATGGTTAGATTCTCTTTTTTTTTTAAATGTGCCTAGTCATAATGGCACAGATCAATAAGCATCACGAACAAAAGGAAACAAGGTTTTTTTAAAAATTTAATGTACCCAATTAATTTTTTCCAATTAAGGGGAAATTTAGCGTGGCCAATCCACCTAACCTGCACATCTTTTGGGCTGTGGGGGCGAAGCCCACGCAAACACAGGGAGAACGTGCAAACTCCACACAGACAGTGACCCAGAGCTGGGGTCAAACCTGGGACCTCGGCGCCGTGAGGCAGCAATGCTAACCACTGCGCCACCGTGCTGCCCTGTCAGATTCTCTCTTATTGGAGTTGGTCTTTGCCTGGCTCTTGTGTGCTGCAAATGCTACTTGACACTTAACAGCTTCAACCTGAATGTTGTCTGGGCCTATCTGAACTTGGACACAAACTGTTTCAGCATCTGAGGAGGCATGGATGATGCTGAATGTTGTGCGATCACCAGTAAAAATCCCCACTGGTGACCTGATGGTGGAGGGAAGGTCATTGATGAAACAGCTCATGACCGTTGAGCTACAAAGAACAATGATTCAATTAAACCCTCATCTGGATTATTAAAAATGCTGAATGCATTGCATTTGGAGCAATTTGTGCATTTCAAAACAACACTAATTGTGCAAGAACATTGCTGACACTTTAGATTGCATTTTAAGAAAATAAAGTAAGTTGTGTCATTCATTGATAACAAATTTAGAACAGGAAAATGATACAATCATGGTCATTAGAGACTTGTCTCACACAATAGATGTTAATAGAATTAGTATTCATTGTGAGCATCACTTTACTGCTTCTAATTGTCATTGTGCCTTCTGAAATTTCACATGCTCTGCATAAAGCTGACTTTATAACTGAGACTGTTTCCTATATTAAACTCAAAGGCAACATAGCGCCTTCAAAATCTTTGCAAAGTATCTGCCAATTTAGTAAGAACATAGAACATAGGATTGTGCCAGATTTGTGTTCTTTCAAAACATGCTGCATAGTAACTGCTTGCTGTTTTGCATTTTAATTGTGTACATGGTGTGCGTGCGTGTATGTGCGTGTTTGTAAATAAGCTAACTACTGGGGTGAAAATATTTAAGCTTTTCATCTTGCTTTCATTAGGACAGACACAGGAATGCCAAATTTCAAAGGGAACAATTCATTCTGCATCAGAAGAGGGTACTGATTGGTTGGCAAGTGGACTCTGATTGTCATGTCGAATGTACCAAAGAGCAGTTATCCTGGAGAGGTGGTGGTGTTGTGCTAATGTCAGTGGACTAGTAATCCAGAGACCCAGGCTGATGTGCTGGGGAAGTGAGTCTCAATCCCAAATGAGGCTGGTCTCCAATCCTGGAGCTCGCTTCCTAACAGCACTGTGGGTGTACCTACACCTCAGTGGTGGCAGTAATTCAAGAAGGTGGCTCACCATCTCCTTTGCAAGGGCATCTAGGGATGGGAGATAAATTGCCAGCAGTGCACATATCCGGTGAAAGAATAAATAGAAAAGGAAGCTTTTGTTTAAATTCAAAAAAGGCAAATCGACTCTACTTGTTCAAGGCATTGCGATGGAGAGTTGACCAGGGAACAGTGGTCTTTCAAGGTTTTTTTTAACTGAAAAAAATCCAATGCCTGAGCATGTTCTCTCTTTTGCAGAGGACAAGGCTCTGCACATGAATGTCCGTAGCTTGGAGCATGTGTAAGTGTGCTCTGTGTGCTCAGCAGGTAATCTTTTATTGCTTGTGAGTGTGATTCATAGTGCACTCAGTGGTGTCCACTAAGTGCTGTCCAATTGCAAAATCACATCTAATGTTGGACACTATGTTCTGAGTTTTGCAAACATGGGCTGGTTACATAAGGTCAGTAATCTGCCTATTGGAAATAACTACAGGTTCAGTGTTCCACATTTTCAGCATGCAGATTGATTTTGAAAACATTCCCACCAATTCTTGCAATGGAAATATACCTCCCCTTCAGGCATTAACCAGTTGTGAAAGTGAACCCTCTTGTTGATACATGCAATGAATGAACAATGCAGGGATGGCTGCTGTAGATTAATTAATTGAGATTGTTTGCTCTGTGATTAGACAACAACTCCTTTGTTATTGCATCATGCAAGTATTGAAATGATAGAAGGCAAATTTTCCCGAATGGTGAAAAGCAAATGCAAGAAAGGGGTTAAGAGATGTGAAAAAAAAATCAGCATTGACCTTAGCCAGCAAGGAACGTAGAAGAGTACAAAGAAAGAAGAACATTCATGTTGCCGCTTACGTTTGTGCGCCGTTGAGAAAGTCAAACCTTGGATGATAAAATAGCTGCAAAAAAACAAAATAAGTTCATTAATCATTTGTACAACGTACAAAAGGTTGGATTTTCTGCCCCTAGGCTGTTATTGGTCAGAAATCCAAATGGAGAGGCTGCTAAATGTTGAAAACATTGTAGTAAAATAAAATAGTCATGAATTTATTTGACTTTTATTTTGTTGACTTAGTGGTCACGGGAGGACGTGGATACAAAAGAAGTCTTGTGGAGGGAGCGCAGGAGTTATTCAATGGAGTGTGGACAGAGCACAAATATTGAAGTAGCTTCCAAGCTAGTGAATGAACTATTCTTCGTTTGAAGTCCTTGCTGTCAGTCATCTGGGAACCCCTAACATTTATGTGGTGTCAGACATTGGCAGAAGAGCACAAGGACTTAGCCACTTCGACACTCTTGTCTTTGAGGAAAACGTTGTGGGTTTTTAGGAAATGTTAGAGAAGGAATGATGTATTTACTGCAATGCTGCACTATTTGACAAGTCAAAAAAGGTACAGACTTATACCCTATTAAACTTAGCAAGCCCCAAAGCTGTTGAAAATTTTGAGTTGATTGTTTTCCAGATGGAAGAGGATCCTGAAATAATCCTAAAAAAGTTTGAGAATATCTGTCACATGGTAAAAGAACATAACACCAGACAGGCATGCATTCAATTCAACAAGCCAAAGAGTGGATGAACCGATAGCAGCTTACATGGCCACACTGAAAATATATTGGCAAGGAATTCTGCGTTTGGAATGGTCACTGACGAACTGATCAGAGATCGAACAGTTTGTGGAATTCATAGCTATTTAGTCTGAAGGAAACTGCTGCGAGAGAAGGACCTAAAGTTACAAGCAGCCATTTGTATCTGTGTGTTAAACGAACAATCAGTAAAAAACAGAGGTTTTCAGTGGGAAACGTAAGTATTCACTGTACAGGGGGTGCACTGCTCCAACTGCAGTGGCCAGAACAACCCGAACAGAACAGTTTTGCATATGGTAAAAGATGCAACAAATGTGGGAAGTGGAATCACGTCGCTAAGTGCTGCAGATTGAAACTACAATCAGGAACATGGCAGCGGGTCAGTCCACCATGGGTAGGTAAGGTGAATGAATTGGAACTCAACTAAAACAGTGCCCCCTACAACACTCTGTCACAAGAGAGTCAAAACCATCACAGAAAAGTGTGAGTTCCTCACCACTCTCAACATAAAGGCGGTGGTGCAGTTCGTTAGCCCTGGTGCCTCATGGCGCCGAGGTCCCAGGTTCGATCCTGGCTCTGGGTCACTGTCCGTGTGGAGTTTGCACATTCCCCCCGTGTTTGCATGGGTTCCCCCCCCCCCCCCCCCCCCACAACCCAAAGATGTGCAGGCTAGGTGGATTGGCCATGCTAAATTGCCCCTTAATTGGAAAAAGAAAATGAATTGGGCACTCTAAGATTAATACTGGAGCAAAGTGTAACGTACTTTCCAGCTGAAGGTTATGGGAACTAGACCCATATGTAGCACTAGACCCCAGCACCCAAGAGGATCTTGTGGCTTATGGCAAACAAACCATCTGCACCAAAGATGTAGCTACCCACAACTGCACACATTGCAATTTCAAGTTTCATATACTTGCAGCAGTTTTTTTATATAAATGTTTTTTATTGGGTTTTTGGACAAGGTATAATTACCGTTATGTACACAGGATAAGAAACATATATATATATATACACATATATAGAAGAGAAGGGCACACCCAAACATACCAAAGAGAAGAAAATAGTACATAGTAAAAAAAAAATACAATAAAAAATAAAATAGACTAACTGGTAGGGTATTGTGAGTTTCATATACTTGACCAGAATGTAAGGTCACTGCCAGATCTTCAGGCTCACATTACATTGGGGCTGATTCAACTTGGTCCAGAAGTGCATGCTCCACAACACCAAGCCCCAGAGATGACAGCATATAGACCATTTCAACTGTGACATAATTGGTAAGCTGCCAGTTGTGCACCACATGAGACTAAATATTTTGGTACCACAAACAGTCTGTACTCTAAGAAGAGTCCCAGTATCCATGAAGCAGAAAATAGTCAGTGAGCTGCATGGGTGACAGCACGAGGTGTCAGAACTCCTATAGACAAGGCCACCGAATAGGCTACAGCAATGGCGGACACAGTAAAGAAAGATGGCATGGTCCGGGTATGCATGGACCGAGTGCACTTGAACAAGGCGCCGCTCAGACCTCATCACCCTAGGGAGACAGTGGAACAGGTAATAGCAGGCATGCCAAATGCCAAGGTGTTCAGCATTCTCGAAATGTTGGTACTGGCAGATCCTGTGAGATTAGGAATCCTCTAAACTAACCACAATCATGTCTTCCATCAGCAGATATGGTTTTCCTTGTATGTCCAATGGCATCTTCACTGGCAACCTTGTAAGATTATTTTCGATTACATCTTGGGTTTTCCAGCCAAACCAGCACCACGATACCTACTGCTGAGCCTCTGTTGCAGCCCAAACTTAAAACCGATGTGAATGATTCCCTCATGCAATACAGATTGAGAAGCAAAACACAGTATAATCCTGATCCCCACAGACTGCGTGACTGTTTGATTGCAGGGCATGATTGTGTACCACCGCCAACTGGTCATGGCCACGTATGGCTTGAATCCTGCCCATGCCCTGCAATCAAACATTTACACAGCAGCTTCAGATGGTGCCCACTATCTATACAACCGCCAGCATTATCTTCAGGTATCAGAACCAGCACCAGCAGAGAACACAGCACTTCAAACCAAAGGCCTATGGCACAGGTCGCCGACACTGGAGGACATGCAGACTATTCCAGAGGCCAACACAGCGAGTCCTGCACCCACAGAACAGAAGTGCTGGTAGAACGTTCCGGATTGTCCACACTAAGTTACACCGGTCAAAGTAAAACTACAACACCATCAACCGGCGTAACCAGATGCTCAGGGTGCCTGAGGAAACCAAACACGAGGTTCTAGTGCTTTATTACCATGTAGCTAAGAACAGGCTTTTGAATTTCAGCTTTCCACAACAAAGTTGGGGAGGGGGGGGGGGGGAGGAGGAGAGGGTGGGCAGGTGCTGGTGATCCCTTCATGGGCCATGTATTCTTCAGGAAGAAAGACTTTCACCCCACCCCCACCCCACGAATTAGCCAGGCGGCTGTCTCGATGTAAACCTGCACATCCATCTTTGGACTGTGGGAGGAAACTGGAGCACCCGAAGGAAACTCACACAGAAACAGGGAGAACGTGCAAACTCCGCACAGACAGTCACCCAAGGCCAGCATTTAACCCGGGTCCTTGATGCTGTGAGGCAGCAGTGCTAACCTCTGTGCCACCGTGCCGCCCCTGTCCTTATACTGGAATATGATGAGGACTTATAATGAGAACAGCTTTTCTTTGTGTACCTTACCTAAACATGTCACATTGTAGAAGTAGTAGCTGTATAATATGTTTCTGATATCTGTCAAAGGACACTTGCGAAGATATAAATAACAGCGCTGTGCTCTCATTAATACCATTCAGAGCACAAGAATAGGACCAAAGTTTTAGGTGATTTACGTTAAACTAATTATGGGTACACTTGCATCATCATGATGTATGTCAGTACCAATCATAGACATGCACATTCTAATCATGATCTACAAGGACTCTTCACATTTTAAATATACGTTAAACTATTTCCAAATTGTTTTATTTTCAATTGCTTTCTGTGAAATGATACTAATGGTGAGAATAATGCAACATGCTCTGATTGAGTGCACATCTGACTATCCATAATTTGTGTACATACACGAGGAATGTGCACTTTGAAATAAAACTCTCTCGTGTAGAAATAATGAATTGTATTTTGAAGAATTTTCAATATGAGTAATCAGCATGACACTGTGAACCACTTAAGAAGCCTAAACGTTTGTTAGGATTAATTTTTTTGCAGGCATTATCCTTGATTGTGAAAAATTAGTCATGTCGAGTGTTGCTGCAGTACCATTGAATATGAATCTGCTGATTGTGGCCAGAAAATTTGACAGGGCAAACCATGACAGATTTCTGTCAAAGTACCTGAAGCGGCAACTGTTTGGTAATCTGGAAGTGAATTTGCCAAAATTCCATGGCCCAGAGATTGGATTGGGCCCAACTTGCATTACAAGGCGTGAATCCATTGATGCTGTGAGCAGGACCAGGGCTGGTCTGCCTGCCTTATTTGTTTTTCTGGTAGATGCCAGAGGCAGTCCAAGAGGCCGTTTTCCAGTAAAGTAAAAGTCGCCATAGTCCCAGACGACCATAGGCTACTTTCCCATTTGAGGGGAGAGCTGATTAAGGGGGTGCAACGGTAGCACAGTGGTTAACACTGTTGCTTCACAGCGCCAGGATCCCTTGATTATATTTCCAACCTGATTTCTCAGTCGCGATTTGTTGATAATTTATAAATATGAAATGTAAATCAATCATGGCACCAAACAAAGTGGAATTGTGAGTGGTGAGGTAAAGGGGCTTCAGTGTGTTTTAGACAAGTGGAGTGAGTGGGAAAATACATGGCAGATGCAATATAAGGTGGACACATGTGGATTTATCCACTTCAGCAGAAAAAACAGAATGGTGGAGTATTATATAAATGACAATTGATTGGGAAATGTTGACATACAAAGACTGGGTATCCTAGTTCATCAATCACTGAGAGTAAGCCTGCAGGTGCGGCAAGCAGTTAAGGCAAATGGTATGTTGTCCTTCACTGCAAGTGGGCCTAAATACAGAAGCAAGGATGTCTTACTGCAGCTGTATAGGATCTTGTTGAGACCACATCTGGAGTATTATGTGCAGTTCTGGCTTCCTTACCTAAGAAAGGAAAACTTGCCAAAGAGGGAGCATTCACCAGACAGATTCCTGGGATGGCAGAGTTGTCATATGAGGAGGCATTGGGTGACTAGGTCTGTATTCACTGGAGATCAGCAGAATGAGAGGGGATCTTATTGAAGCATCGAAACGTCTGACAGGGCTCGAGAGATTGAATGCCGGGATGATGTTTTTCCCTGGCTTGGGGGAATCTGGAACAGTCTCAGGATACGGGGTACGCCGTTTATGACTGAGATTAAGCATTGGAACTGCGGCGCTGAGGACCCGGGTTTGAATCCCAGCCTTGGGTCACTGTCCGCATGGAGTTTGCACATGCTCCCCATGTCTGCATGGGTTTCACCCCCACAACCCAATGATGTGCAGGTTAGGTGGATTGGCCACGCTAAATTGCCCCTTAATTGGAAAAAAAATAATTGGGTACTCTAAATTTATTTTTAAAAAGAGAAACATCTTCATGCAGAGGGTGGTGAATCTGTGGAATTCTTTACCACAGGAAGCTGTGGCGGTCAAGTCACTTACTATATTTATGGAAGCAATAGATTTCTGGACACTAAATGGGTCAAGGAGTATGGGAGGGGCAGAGCAGGAGTGTGACGTTGAGTTAGAGGATCAGTCATGATCACAATGAATGGCAAAGCAGGATTGATGGGCCGAATGGCCTACTCCTGCTTCTATTCTCTATGTAAGTATCTTACATCTTCTGTGTAGGAATGCAAGTGTGGCAGTTTACATGATGTCTCCTGCGTGTATATAAATGTGCCCTGTCATAGAGGAAACTGTCGTAGAAACTGTCATAGTGCAGAAGGAGGCCATTCAGCCCATCAGCTGTGCACCGACCCTCCGAAAGAGCACCCCACCTCGCACCACTCCTTTACCCCATCTCCGTAGCCCCACCTAACCTGCATATCTTTGGACATCAATGGACAATTTAGCATGGCCAATACACCTAACCTGCACATCTTTGGACTGTGGGAGGAAACTGCAGCAACTGGAGGAAACCCACGCACACACTTTAAAAAAAAGGTAAATTTAGAGTACCCAATTATATATTGTTTTTCCAATTAAGGGGAAATTTAGCATGGCCAATCCACTTAACCTGCACATCTTTGGGTTGTGGGGGTGAAACCCACACAGACATGGGGAGAATGTGCAAACTCCACACGGACTGTGACCCAGGGCCAGGAATTGAACCTGGGTCCTCAGCACCGCAGTCCCAGTGCTATCCACTGCGCCACAGGCCACCCTCTATGCAGACACGGGGAGAAAGTGCAAACTCCACACAGTCACCCGAGACTGGAATTGAACCCAGGTCCCTAGCGCTGTGCAGCAGGAGTGCTAACCCCTGTGCCACAGTGTTGCCCTTGTGCTCCTTGTGTGTGCATACAAACTCATGTTCAAATATAATATTTAATTCCAGGAAAATGTTTTTGCCCTTATTGTCTTCATTTGAACATGACAATTAGTTTCTGTGTCTGAAATTGGCCAAGAAACCCTGTTGTCACAACAGCTAAGTAACGCAGTCAATTGAAGAGTGATGTTGAGCATTTTGATTTAGTCTCGGCCAGTGCAACCCAGATCTTACCGCTCGAGTGACAAACATGCTCACAAGTATAATTAATGAATCAAAACTGTGGTGGCTTTCGCATATAAAGTCAATTAAAGCTGGCAAGTAAAAGTGTCCCAGACAAAATGTTCTTAATTGAAATCAGCCGTTAACAGGAATTCATGTTTTCCACTGTTACTAATTAGTTTAAAATTGGAGCACAGTGGTAAATTGCTACTTATGTCATGTCTGCATTGCCAACACTGATATAATATCTATGAAATTTAATTTTGAAATCTGGTGAAGTCATGAACTTGACATTATCATGGATCAGTTATTATTGTAATTATTATTTTTGACTATATTGGAACATTGATATCCGACAGCTATGTTAAGCACAAAAATATATGGGACTCCTGTTGTGACATTATCCAAACATTTATTTATTGTGCAAATGCAATATTATAAGGAAGTCGCCCCCATGCTGCACTATAATACTAAGGATTTAATTCATGGACATCTGATCCTAGTAGGGAGCTTCACTACCCAGGAATGCATCCCAGGAAAAATTACTGTGCACTTTTGATGATTTTTCATCCACTCAGTTGAATGGATGGAGAATTGTGTTGAATACACATGCGATTTCCTGATATATACTCCCCTGGGTAGAGTGCTGTGCTGGACTAAACATGCATAATACCATTCCTCCAGATTGCTTGTTGGGCCACTCTCATTTCTAATGTACGGCTGATTGACATCCTTTATTCATACAACTGCAATATGAGTATCTTTTGTTTAATTCAGAAATATTTCCGTAGTTGAACTTTCTGTTATAAATTGCAGAGAAGTGCAATCAATGTTTTGTGATCCAGGTAACTGTACGTTGCTGGCTCTAATGGGTTGTATAACACCTCTGCAACTATTGAAGTGTGCAGACCTAAGCTGTGTTTATTGCTTGTTCTTTAGGCAGCTATTAGAATCAGCAGCCTTAAGCACTTTGACTTCAGCTCGCGCTATAAATTGTTGTGTTTTAATTTAGACGCTGAAATTACAGGGTGGGATCAGGAGATGTCATCTGAAATTCTGCACTCTGCTATTTTAACAGAAATATTAACCCACTTACTTTAAATAAGTTGTCACCTTTGCTAAAATAGTAGTGAAAGGAACATAAGACAACAGCGTTGAGCATTCATATGCTGATATCCTGTGGCATCGATTCAAGTCCCAACTATTTCTGTTTTAATTAGGTGTCAGGAACCTCCTTCTGTGTGTAGTTCCATTTATTGTTCAACACATTTATTGTAAATGTGTTTTCAAATTTTAATTGTGAATCTGTTGTGACCTGGAACGTTGGGTTTTATCCTAAGTTTAGACCACGGATAGTGTGGGCGACAGTCGCATGGCATGGAAATTGTAGTTATGAGGCAGCTGAACTTTGATATAGAAGTAATCCATTTGGAAAATTAACCCATCAAGGAAAGCCATTAGTTCATTGTGCGCACGTTTGTTGTTAAGCAGCGATGTGTTAGAGACTCACGGATGAAATCTTCCACTAAAGTATTCCTTTTTGTGTTTTCAGCCCCCGTTCTGTGCTTTCATCACTCAGCCAGCAACAGTGTCAAAAGGACATCAAAACATCTGCCGATCACTTGAGATTAGATGTGAATTCCATTCAAACTGTGTGCCGAAGCACTGTTTGTGCCTCTCTGTGTAACTTTTCGGAATGATTTCTGTGCTGTTTATTGTTCATGATCAGTGATTGAAATATATCAGATGTTAACATGGTTTGAGGGTTGGTTAATGGATAGAGGGTAGAGTAGGAAAGAAAGGTCGTTTCTCAGATGGCTGGCCATTGGATGTTACTCACAAAGTGACAGAACAGTACTTGAGCCTCAGCTCTTTACAATCTAGATTAATGACTTATATGAGTGCAACTCTGTGCAATATATCCACGTTTTCTCTCAATACAAGGCTAATGAGAAAATGAGCTGTTACCATGATGCATAGAGATTATAAAAAAAAAGACCAGTTGAGAAATTGGGCAAAACGATCAAAGATGGAGTGTTACATGCCGCCACGACACGTTGGCACAATGGTTAGCACTGCTGCCTCACAGCTCCAGGTTCAGTTCTGATCTTGGGCGACTGTGCAGAGTTTGCACTTTCTCCCTACGCCTGCGTGGGTTTCCTCCAGGTGCTTCGGTTTCCTCCCACAGTTCCAAGATGTGCAGGTTAATTGGGATGGTGGGGAAAGGGTCAATGCCGACTCGATGGGCCAAATGGTCTCCTTCTGCACTGTTGGAATTCTATGGTTCTGTGGGGGAAGTGTGAAACTATCCACTTTTGTCAGAAGAATGGCAAGGAAGAATATTAACAGGTAAGAGAGGTCAATAAATATTGACATTCAGAAGGATTTGAGGGTCCATGTGCATAAATTACATATATTTAACAAGGAGGCCTCACAAGCAATTAGGAAGAGAAATGTTATGTTAGCTTTCCTGCAAGGGATTAGGGTATAAGGGGTGAATTTTACTGGGGGTTGGGGAGGGGGGCATATTGCCCGCTGCCCTGGTAATAAAGTCAGTCTTGAACTTACTGACTTCAAAATAGATTTGAGAACGAGAAGGCACAGATTTAAAGTGATTAGAAAAAGCAAAAGTGATATGAGGAAAAGCTCTTTTACATGTGTGGTTAACGTTTGGAATGCAATGCCTGAGAGTGCGGTGGAGGGACAATTGAAGCATTCAAAAGGGAATCTGACTTATCTGAAAGGAAAGAGGCTTGATTCTCCGCAGTCCCGCGCTGAAATCACGGCCAGTACGGGGCCGGAGAATCCACTTTCAGGCCGAAATCGGGCCCGCCGCTAGTAACGGCGATTCTCCAGGACCCGAAAATCGGCGTGACCATGGAGTAGGCCACGTGGCTGGGGGCCCACTGACAGAGGCCTGCCCGGCGATCCTCCGCTCCTGACCGGCCGGGTTCCCGAAGGCATGATACTAACCACCTATTGCCGGTCGGGATGCTGGCATGGCGGCTGCGGACTCAGTCCGCGGCAGCCCTGATGGGGGCAGGGGGATTGAATACCGAGGGGGGGGGTGCGGGGGGCGCTTAGAGGCGGCCGGGGGTTAGATCCGCGCAGTTAGATGCACGGGCATGCGCCCGATCGGGGGGGTTCTCATTTTCGCATCTGGTTCCATGGTCCGAGTCGACCATGGAGCTCGGCGCGGCCGCTGGAGGCCACCGCCATGCATATGCGCGGACTCCAAACCGGAAGCGCGGGGGCCCGTATCCATTGCTAAAGCTGCGAGAATTACTCCGGGTCCCTGCTAGCCCTCTGCAGGGCATTGAATTAGTTCATCTTCTTTACAGGAATCTCTAGAGGAAAACCCCAGTGTTTCTACGGCGTGGGGACATTGTCCCATTTTGGGACAATTCCACCTAAGATGTGTAGTTTCAGGGAGAAGGCAAGGGAACGGCCCCAGATAAAATGTTCATTCAGTGAGTTGGTGAAAGGTCAATGGGCTGAATGGCCTCCTGCTCTGTGACAATCCTGTGATTGTGATAAAGCTGTTCCGCTCCAGTAATAAACTGGGGGCACTCCAATGTACTATGAGTGACCTCAGGTGAAATAAATCATTTCTTTGGGAAAAACATTGGGAGGCATAACCATAGATCCTATAAAATGGTAATGGTTATTCACTGCCTTAATCGTGAGATAATTTAGTTATTTGACTTGCTCTGTTATCACCATTTCTTGCCATTTAATCTCTTTTGTTTTCCCCTCTATTACAGATGTTTCCCTTTTAATCTTTCCTCCACTCCCCCCTTTAGGGCGACACGGTAGCATAATGGTTAGCACTGTTGCTTCACAGCACCAGGGTCCCAGGTTTGATTCCCGGCTTGGGTTGCTGTCTGTGCAGAGCTTGCACATTCTCCCCGTGCTTGCGTTGGTTTCCTCCGGGGGCTCCAGTTTCCTCCCACCAGTCCCGAAAGACGTGCTTGTTAGGTGAATTGGACATTCTGAATTCTCCCTCTGTGTACCCGAACAGGCAACGGACTAGGGAATTTTCACAGTAACTTCATGGTGGTGTTAATGCAAGCCTACTTGTGACAATAAAGATTATTATTATTATTATTTCTGTACTTTCTTAAAACAGGTTAGATCTTTAACTATTTCCAGTTCTGAGGCGAGGTCATCAACTACAAAGAAGAAAGAGGGGGGCAGCTGTCAGAGGGGTCACTTACTTTATTCTTGGAGGTGTCACTAATATCACACTCAGTGGTGTATGAGGCTGGTGTCTAGTATTGGAGTTTGTTCTCTCTGGAATGGGGGTCCGGGATGGGGGTATCTGTCACCGGGGCGGGTGCAGGGTCCATGGGGCGGGGTTGGGATGTGATCATCGCCATGCAACTGGGACAGATGGGCAGGATGGATGTGGCTTCACAAGACAAAATATCTTGGAGCCCATCCTGGGGGAGGCGGTGGAGGCGGGGGTCGTGCTGGGCGGCGGAGAGCGGGGAGGTTGGTTTTACATGAGGATTATCAATCCAGCAGGCTAAAGTATGGAGGGATGACACCAATGAGTTCTCTGAAATCTCCAGCCTGAATTGGCAGGGTGCCTATTAACATTGCTGCTCCCTGAGAGAGAAACCAATCTGCCCAGTTCTCAGAGATGTCAACTGGTGGCTCAGGAATAATAGCCAAGCGATCACATATCTACAGCGTTCCCCACGCCTGCAAGCAAGGCTCCTCCAGGACCCCCCCTTCCCCAATTACCAAGTAAAACCTCACCGTTCACATGTCCATGGCCAGTTGCAATGGCCAAACACATTTTCCTCCTGAAAGATCTCCCAGTGGTATCAGGTGTGAGGGAGGGGATACCCAGATTGATGGGTGACTGAGAGTCAGAGTAGGCGGGGGGGGGGGGGGGGGTAGTAGCTAGGGGCAGCCCTATTCTGGAGATGGGAGCGCACATGTGTGCGATTGCTGCAGGACTGGCTGCTCCCCGGTCAGGATGACCACTGGCTCAGGGGATGTAATCATCAGTAACTGAAAAGCTAACCTCTCTCTCGTCTCTCTCAAATCCCTCGCATGTTCATAATCAGGCTGCATGGTCGATCTCTGGGATATGTGCCAATTATGTGAAAGTGCCACCCTCGTATCTATAGCTGCCCTTTGTGGCAACATGACAGGAGCTTTCTCTTCCTTGAAGATGACAATAAATGAATGCCATCTATATTGCTGGCTGTAACAGATCCCTGACTAAGAAGCAATCAGGGACTGAAGATGCCTTCACCTTGATAGGAGCACCGACTCCAACTGTAAAAGCTGTGGGAAAGGATTAGAGCAACATGACTTCACTGACTGCAATTTCTCAAGGCTTTTAGGATCATTCAGGTTTATATAGCTGGCATTTGACTGGCCATGTTGCTGAACAATGGGGACAAAGATCAACGAGTGTGTGGCGTTCTCTTCCAACCCTCATCACCATTTTATAACGCTGAAAACCCTGCTGCTTATTTTAAATAGCACAACCATCGCTGTAAATAATCTAGCATTAATATTCATCACAATAACGCAATAAATCCACTTGCTTTTCAACCTGAATAATTCCCCAGAAAGTTATTTTGCTTTCCGTTGCTGTTTGACTGATGCATATTTCGAGTCAAAACTTTCATTCATTGAGCCTGGGGCAACTTGATTTCCTGCAGGTTAATAATGCCAGAGGCACAGTTGAATAAACTTCAATTTTCTCATGATATTTCACAATACAAAGGCAGATTCGATTCCCATTTTCATTTTAAGATGAGCAGGTGGAATGAAGAAAAATGGCAATGAGGCACACTTCACTTGTAATTTTGGTTAATTTATATGTATTTCGATGTATTTCGAGCTTGTCAAAAAGGGAGAATAAGGATAAAGACAGTGACAGCTATGGAGCCCACCTGTTGCTTTGCTGAGCACAGCTAAGCGAATGGAGCTACACGGCCTAGGGCGGAAAGATTGGCAGTGAGATCAGTTCTCAATCGCTCAGTAAAAGTTAGGCAGAGGCACAATAGTATGAATAGCCCCATCTTGAACAGTGAGGTGTGACTTTGTGGCGCACCCTCATCTGTAAGTCAAAAGTTGGTAAACGCAAGTCCCACGCTGGAGATTTGAGCACATAGTCCAGGCTGACACTCCAGTGCAGTACTGAGGGAATGCTGGAGATGTTGCATGAAACCTGCTCCATGTGACCTGTCAGATGGACATAATAGTTACCATGGCTCTGTTTCTCTGATTCCCCTGGGCAATATTTACCCCCAAACTAAAACGTAAAATAGTGTTCAAGTGTAGTTAATACTGTAAAAGAGGGCAAGTGAGGTGTGGTGGGAGTGACTGCCCGTGATTTTAACGCAGCATTTGACCAAATGTGGCATCAAAGAGCCTCAGCGAAACTGGAGTCCATGAGAATCGGGGGGAAAAGACTCCGCTGGTTGGAGTCATTCGTGGCATAAAGGAAGATGGTTGTTGGAGGTCAATCATTGCACTCCGCAACATCACTGCAGGTGTTCCTCGGAGGAGTGTCCTGGAGGCCCAATCACCTTCAGATGATTCTTCAATGACCTCCCTTCCACTATCAGGACAGAGGTGGCGATGTTCGCTGATGGCTGCACAATGTTAACCACCATTCACAACTCCTCAGATATTGAAACAGTCCAGATCCAAATGCAACAATGAAAGTGGTTTAAGATTGCACAAGGTATTGGATCTGTAATGAGTGGTTCACGACTATTGTTTGCTGAGTTTTGAAGTGTCTAATAGTAAATCCCTTTTGGTCTGCAGTACTTGTCACAACTGTCATGTAATTACCTAATAACGTAGCCCTATTGATTCATGGAGATTCAACTACAATGTGTTATTATGAATGAATGAGAAGCACACTTATACGTTGGAAAGGAGAACAACTGGAATGGCTTGTCTCTGTTTCAGTGCAATAAGAATCCCATGAAAACTCAATTTATATCATGGATAAAATCAATCTAAAACAACAGCAGTGCCCCTCATTCACAAACCTCTATAACCTTGCTGTCTCTCGTGTCCTTTTAGAGGATGAGAGCTAATTTTGACAGGGATGCACTTACTGCCCTTATTACACAGACACTGCCGTTCTGCATACAGTAAACAGCGATCTCCTACATTAGAGCACTTCAATTTTATACTAACATTCATTACCTCCAATTTTAATGTCAAAACACCAGCTTATGTTTTCAAAAATGTCTCCTGAATTCCACCATTAATCAATCTGAGTGACACAAATATTCGAATGGATCACCCTCTTCGGTGTCGGTCACCTATAGGCAGTGACCAGCTGTCATGGAAAAGGAAGGGACACTTTAGCGGTGGTGGGAGCTGGGGTTGCTAGTGAGGCAGTGATCAAAATGAGCAACAATTGCATGGAAGAGCCACATGGGAGGATGATGTTATTATGGGTAGGCCGTTGGAAATTCCAGTTACTCCTGAATCATTATCTTCTTTTGAAAACCGACAGAATGATAATTACCCATTCTTGTTATCCCGCCAAGCACCTAATGCTAACCTGACACCCCACATGAACAGATGGATTAGCGATATTTCACAGCTCATTCTTAAAACACCTACAAAGTACTGGCATACAGCTAAAATTCTTAAACAATGCTCTCGCAGTCGGTACTTGGCAGAAAGCACAATGTGTATGTGTAGGCACGGATTGTGCTTGGGCACAAATGAAAGATCATCACAGCTTCAGAATTGCAGACGATAAAGTCCTGGCAGCAAATAGCCTGAGACATGAGACAAGTACCTCAATGACTGGCCGTATAAAATCCAGGATCATTGACCACTCTGCTAAGGACATCCTTCTGCCCCAGGCACTAATTGTGGCCAATGATGGGCCAGACAAGAGCCTTAGCTTCCTACTGCTGGTACTTTTGCAGCGGTTTGAAGGCGCCACACCATGTGGTCAAGCCGAGAAATATCCTGACAGTGCTGCCAGTGGCCTGTGTGGTGGGTTCATCCTTCGCAAGAATGTTGTGTCCACCGATGAGACATCACCCTGCCCTTTAAACCAACGCCTCTCCACTCCCTCACCTTGGACCTGCCTGACTGGCCTGGCTGACAATGTTGCCCCACCTACCTCTACTCCAGGTCTCCATGGCTGTTCTTGGTCCTGGGCCTCCTGAAGTCCCAGAACTGGACATCATTCCGGGTGGTGCTGGTTTCTGAAGAGCTCCCTTTGCACTGTCCCAATCAAACACTCCCATGTACAGCACGGGGTTAGATACAGATCTTCCTTTACACCGTTCCACCAAATACTCCCATGGCAGGCAGCCCACGGGTATTCCAAACCTTGCAAATATTTTGTCTAGTTTTTTAATGGTCTGCTCAGCCGTTGGTAACTTCATGATCGCAACGTCTGGCCATTTAAACCCACGCCCACCATCACTAAGAATATATGTCCCTCCAGTGGACCAACATAATTGATGTCTATTCTCTGTCATGGCTGAGTCGACCATTTTTGTAATTGTGGAGTGTTCCTTAATTTTGCACAAGATCGTTGCCCAACTTTCTCTACAATTTGAGTATCTAATCCTGACCACCAAAAATAACTGCTTGCCAATTCCGTCATCCTCACTGTGACCTTATCATAAATGTAAAGAACTGCAAGGGTTACTGTAGTGTCTAAATCAACCACTAGAGGGAGATAGATGTGCAGCTGTATAAGGCATCAATGCTGAACCTTGTGGGTGAGAGGTTGAGGAGAAAGCTAGAGGAAAGACTGAAGGAAAGCTAGTGTGAGTGAGAGCAGATCATAGTTAATGTAATAGTGTAGAGATTCGTAGTAGAAGAGTGTAGATTATATGGCTGTTTAAATTGCTGGTTTTGAAAGCAGACCTAGGCAGGCCAGCAGCATGGTTCAATTCCCATTCCAGCCTCCCCGAGCAGGCGCCGGAATGTGGCGACTAGGGGCTTTTCACAGTAACTTCATTTGAAGCCTACTTGTGACAATAAGCAATTTTCATTTCATTTCATTATTATCAACTGTGTGTTATGTAGGAGTAAGTGTCGAATCCAATTAAGTAGTGTTAATAAATCTCCACTCCCTCCCTTCGGACTGAGTGGAAAGTATGGCGCTAACAATCGCTTGAATAAGCAACGAGGAAATATTTTCCTTTCATGCCTGAGTATTATGATTTTTCACCTGAGGAGCTCGTGCAGAGTCAGCAGACTTCAAAATCTCCGTTCCCCACAGCCCATGTAGCTTCAGCACATGGGCAATGCATGCAGCTCAGGCCCCAATCACTTCAATGCGAGCAATTATGTCGCGACTGTCCATCTTCTTACAGTTGCTGTGAAAATTGTTTTGTTAAACCTTCACATCGGCGACAGTGCTTCGCCCAACATTGTGTGTGTGAGTTCAGTCCCGAGAATCTGCTGTAGTTCCCAATGCCATCCCACAATTAATCAAATAATATCTTCTTTCCAGCAATGGGCGCGATTCTCCGCTCCCCACACCGGGTGGAAGAATCGCAGGAGGGCCAGGCAAATCATGCCACGCCGCCCTGGCACCCCCTGCGATTCTCCCAACCCCCCCAAAATGGCGAGTCGCGTTTTGCGACACGCCACTTGGAGAATCGCAGCTCGTCGTTTATCCCAGCGACTGGCGATTCTCCGGCCTGGAGGGGCCGAACAGCCTGATAACACCGACGGGTTCACGCCGGCGGCAACCACACATGGTCGCTGCCAGCGTGAACAGCACGCGACAGGTAAGTGTGGAGCCTGTGGGGGGCAGAGAGAGGATCGAGAACCACGGGCGTGCTCATGAGGGGCCTGGCCCGCGATCGGTGCCCACCGATCGTCGGGCCGGCGTTTCTAGGCGACGCAACCTTTTCCCTCCGCCGCCCCGCAAGATCAAGCCACCACGTCTTGCAGGGCAGTGGAGGGGAAGACGGCAACCGCGCATGCACGGGTTGGAGCCAGCCAACGTGCGCATGCGCGGCTGACGTCACTTAGGTGCCGCTGGCCGCGTCATTCTCGGTGCGCCACTTTGACGCAAGCGTCAAGGCCCAGCGGCCAAGTTTCTCGCAACGCCGGTCCTAGCCCCCGGGGGGTGGGGGGAGGAGAATAGGGGGCGAGGTGCGGCCTCCGATGCCGGAGTGAAACACTCCGGGTTTCACTCTGGCGTCTGCCATTGCGGAGAATCGCGCCCAATATTTCTGCCTCAATCCTCATTAGCACTTTTCTCTCCTGTTGTATTTCTGTGTTGCCGCAAAAAGAAAAGGTCTGGAGGTACACACAGTCCTCTGGATTCTTGTGAAACACGGTGAGAAGTTTATTAAGGATGATGCTCATACAGTCAAGATGGTGATCTACTCAGAGCCCGCGCATCCTCCTGATGTCACTACACATGACGTGATGCAGATCCAGCGAGAATGTATTCACAGTTGCATAACATTTGCAATAAAAGCTAACATGTTGTTTGTCTTCTTAATTGCTTGCTGTACCTGCATGCTAAAGTTTTGTTCCTTATGCCATCACCAAGTCTCTTTGAACATTAACATTTACAATTTTCTCATGTTATAAAAAATATTCTGCTTTTATATCCTCATGACCAAATTATTTAACTTTACCTACATTATACTCCACGTATGATCTTGTTGCCCACTCACTTAACCTTTCTGTATCTGTTTGCAGTAACTCTGTGTCCTTCCCACAGCTTACCTTCCCACCTAGCTTGCTATCATAAGAAAACATAACCTAAGTCATTGATATAGATTGTGAATAGGTGAAGCCACAGCACTGATCCACGGCCAGGAGTCTCCCTTCTGACGGCAAAGTGTTGACGCTGTTATAAAAACTGAAGTGTTTAACGACGGCATCATCGGACCGCTAAGTGTAGCGATCCTCTGCCCTACAGGAGGCCAGCATGGCACTGGAGCGATCCCATGTCTTTCCAGTTGCTGATATCGGCATCAAATGGGCACCGTAGGTCTGCGCATGCGCGCATACGTGCTGTGTCCGGCGCGAATGCTTGCATGCGCACTACGACCGACGCAAATGCGCAGTAGCTTCCCCCTCTGTGCTGGCAACATGGCGTATGGCTACGGGGCCGGCACAGAGCAAAAGAGGGCCCCACCAGGAGAGGCTGGCCGCCGATCGGTAGGTCCCGATCGCAGGCCAGGCGACGGTGGAGGCCCCCCCCCGGAGTTGGACCCTCCCTCCCCCCCCACCCCCCCCCCCCCCCCCCCCCCACCCCCACCAATCCATCCCCGACAGGATGGTCGCCGAGGTACTGTCGGGTAAGACCAGATGTGTATGGCACCGATGGGACTCGGGCTTTTCTGGGCGGCCACTTGGCCAATCCCGGGCGAGAATCGGCGGGGGGGCGCCATGCCGACCGCACCGGAGCCAATGGCGTCGATTCTCCAGTCTCCGGTGAATCGTTGGGCTGGCGTCGGGTCGGCGTCACGCGAATCGCGCTCGGCCCGGTGATTCTCCGAACCGGCGTGGGCTGAGAGAATCCCGCCCCACTATTCATTGCCACCCAATTTGAAAAAGACCCATTAATGCCCACTCTCTGCTCTCTGTACATTAACCAATCCTCTACCCATGCTAAAATATCACCCAATTCCATGAGCCTTTATTTCACCTATTAGTCCCGAAAGACGTGCTGTTACAGAATTCAGAATTCTCCCTCTGTCTACCCGAATGTGGCGACTCGGGGCTTTTCACAGTAACTTAATTGCAGTGTTAATCTCAGCCTACTTGTGACAATAAAGATTATTATTATTATAACCTTTTGTTGGCCGCATAATTGAATGCTTTCTTGAAATCCAGGTATTTTGTATCTATTGATTAACCTTTATCTACCCTTATAGATATTTCCTGAAATAAAATGCTAATAAATATGTCAAATAGGATTTCCGTTTAATAAAACCATGTTAACTTGTTCTAATCATGCAATGCTTTCCTAACTGCATTAGTAATACTTCCTTAATAATAGATACCAGCATTTTTCCAACAGCTGATATTAGGCTAACTGGCCTGCAGTTCACTGTTTTCTCTCCCTCGCTTTTCCTGAAAAGTGGTGTAACATTTGCAAATCTTCCATCTGGTGGACCATTCCTGAATTGAAGGAATTTTGGGAGCGAAGACATCTGCTACCTCTGCAATTATCTCTTTTAGAGCACTATGGAGCAGGCCATCAGTTTCTGGGATTTGCCACATTTTAGCCCTCTAGTTTCACCAATAGTTTTCTGTGCTGATGTTAATTTCCTTAATGTCCTCACTTTTTAGCCCAATTGATGACTGTCTCTTCCTGGTATGAAACTTATGTCTTCTACTGTGAATGCAGGCACCAAATATTTCTTCAATGCCTCAATATTCCCTTGTTCCCTATGGCAAATTCTTCAGTCTCTGCCTCTCAGGGACCATCGTTTATTTCAGGTACTCTCTTCGTTTTGATTTTCTTATAAAAGCTGTCACAATATATTTTTATCTTTCTGGCTAATTTACTCTCGTATGCTATTTTTGCCTTTTTATCAACATTTTGATGGCTCTTTCACATAGAGGAAATTTCCTGTCAGTCCATAAAATGTGTTCATATTTTGATTATTGTCATCATTGGGACAGTCTTCATCTTCATAAGTGTATCATCATCTACTTCGTCAATCGAATCTCCCCCCAAATGTATAATGCTCCACCATGGCTGTGCCCTCATTAAAGAGGCAAAGCTGAACTTTCACTGGGTTGTTCACTATCAATTTTTAAATCAGATTTTCCACCCACTGATTTGCCACCGTTGAATTGCTCTGCAGGTTATGTTCTACTTCCAATTCTCAGGCTGGCTACTGTTGTTTTCAATGTTGTAAGCTTCTTCTTTTCATCTTATACTATCCTTAACTTCCTGAGTGAAGCATGGATGGATCTGTCTTGCTGAATTTTTCCTTTTTAATGTATGTAATGTATTTTTTATTGAAGATTGTTTCTTTAAATATTTCCCACTGTCTAGTTACCCAATTAACTTTAGCCAGTTCTCCCCTCATACCTATGTAATGGGATTTTTTTAAAGTTTAAGATTCTTGCTTGTGATTGGAGTATGTCAGTTTCAAACTTAACTTGAAATTCAATGGTATTATGATCACTATTTCCCAGAGGCACTTTTATGATGCTATTATTCCTATTTCAAATAAATCAAAAACTAACCAATGACTAATCAATAACTAATGAACTAAATTAAATTAACTGAAGGATAAATTAAAGGGGCAGGCCCTTAAAAAAGACAAATCACAAATTAAACTTTAAATACTGAACCAAAATGTGATTAAGAAGTCAAAAAGGCACTCCATTCCCTTCATTGCCCACCCTGCACAAAAGGCTTTGATGGCGCCATTAGACACCACTTGCTCCTTTTTAGTGGTGCTATAGTACGACTGAATAACCTTGCTTCATTAGACAATATTAGATCTCAGATAGCTTTATCCCAGTCTGTTCCACAATGTATTTCTCCAAGAAATTGTTACAAAAACAAAGTCATCTTCTCAACCACTCTTGGATGTCCTGGAAATACACCACAAAAGATGTGGGACAAACAGTCAAAATGAGGGACAATTCCTGAAAATATGGTTGGTCAGTTGGTCACACTGATTAACATACCAATAACAGCGATGATTAAAGAAGCAACAGAATATTGGTTTGCTCCTGTAAGTTAATGCCACATCATTCATTGTCAGAAATAACAGCAGATGGGCAGCACGGTGGGTTTGCGCTGCTGCCTCACGGCGCCGAGGTCCCAAGTTCGATCCCAGCTCTGGGTCACTGACCGTGTGGAGTTTGCACATTCTCCCCATGTTTGTGTGGGTTTCGCCCCCACAACCCAAAGATGTGCAGGGTAGGTGGACTGGCCACGCTAAATTGCCCCTGAATTAGAAAAAATGAATTGGGTACTCGAAATTTTAAAAAAAAGAAATAATAGCAGGAAGTGCTGGAAATATTCAGCAGAACTGGCAGCTTCTATGGAGAGAAACATAGCGTTAACAGTTCAGGTCAATGATCTTTCATCAGAGCTGGTAAGAATGAGGTATGGAACATGTTTTAAGTAAGTGAAAGTCAAAGGGGATGAGTGGGTTGCGGGGCGGAATGGTGGAGAAAGCACAAAAGGGAATGTCTGTGTTCGGATAGAGGAGAGAAGATACTGAATAACAAAAGCGTTGGCAGTGCAGGTCCAAAGGGATTGGTAATGAGACAAGTAAAGAAGCAAGAGGAGCGGTGAATGGCAGGCTGATGAACAGCTTACTGTAAAAAAAGACATTTAAATGTCACTGTTAGCACCATTCTTTTTGTGGAAAGATGGTAGAACATGATAATATAAGAACAGAACTAGGAGCAGGAGTAGGCCATCTGGCCCCTCGAGCCTGCTCCGCCATTCAATGAGATCATGGCTGATCTTTTGTGGGCTCAGCTCCACTTTCCGGCCCGAACACCATAACCCTTAATCCCTTTATTCTTCAATAACCTATCTATCTTTACCTTAAAAACATGTAATGAAGGAGCCTCAACTGCTTCACTATGACTAAGATATCATCAAAATGTGCCATCATTGATCTCCAAAAGATCTCTCTCTCCCCTACCTTCCCACTTGCTGCTTCCTTTCCTGATCCAAATTGCTTCCCACCCCCACCCTCCCTCTTAGCTCCCCCTTCCCACCACCTGACCCACTCGCTTTCCTTACCTCCGACCCTCCCTCTTCCTTCCCTCCTCCCTCTCCCCGATGATCCTCTTCCCCTCCTCCCCCAACTCTCCCTCTTCCAATCCCTGACTCTCCTGCTCGCTGCTTCCTTTCCTGAACCGTACTGCTTCCCTACCCCTGACCCTCCCTCTTCACTCCCTCCTCCCTCCCCCCCGATGATCCCACTCCCCTCCCTCCCCTAACTCTCCCTCTTCCCAGCCCCGACTCTCCCGCTTACTGCTTCTCTCTCCCAACCATCCTTCTTTGCGGAAATGCATTCCATTTTTTAGGAACACATTAGGAGTGCGAAACAAAGGACAGCTGCACCTTTTGTTTCCCAAGTATCTACAGATGGGCCAAATGGCCTTTTTCTGCAATCGCTCAGGCTACATTTGATTCCATGAGCTGGATTCTCTGCTCCTGAGGCTAAGTGCAGATGCCAAAGGATGATCCGTGGTGCTCCACAACCGGAAAATCGCGCAAAGCCCGCATCGATTCTGCTACCAGCGAGGGGCTAGGACTGGCGCCACGTGAAACACCCGCGGAATGAGCAGAAAATGGTTGGAGAATCGCTGGGTCCTGTGCTGCACATGCACAGGGTTGACAAGCTGCAGCAGCGCATACGCCTACACCACCCACACACGGACCGATCGCGCCAGAAAAGATGGCACCCGCAGTCCTGGACTGCGTTTCCGCCCACCCCGCGCCACAGCACACGTCCTGCCGCCGCCCCCCCCCCCCCCCCCCCCCCCCCCCACCCCTCACCAGTCCCGGCAGAAGCCCTGGCAGAAGCCCCCTGGCCAGCGGTGCGAACCTCGGCTGAGTAAGGCAGTGCTGGATAATGCCCACATGCCCCCACTCTCTTCCCGCAGCCGCCACGCAAGGCTCATGACCGCAGAGACCACATGTGGTCTCCGCCGTCAGGAACTTGGCCCATGGGAGGCGGAGCATCATGGGTGATGACATTGCTACGGGACCCACTAATGACATTGCTACAGGTTGCGACTGAGCATGGTGCATGTCTCGATGACGCCAATTTGGAAGGAGCAGGGCACCACGACCCAGCATCAAACCGGTGCCTGCCGCGATTTAGATGCCGGGAGCCATTCTCCTCCCGATCGCCGTTCCTGATTTTGGCGTCAGTCAATGGAGAAACCCGCCCCATATGTTTTATTTAAAAGCCACCCATAGGCCTAATGGGCAACATCAACACATTGTATGTTACTAAGCAACATATTTTCAATCTGTGTTGAACTGCTTGGTCTCAGATGTGGCAGGTATTTCATAGAATTTACAGTGCAGAAGGAGGCCACTCAGCCCATCGGCTCTGCACCGGCCCTTGGAAAGAGTACCCTACTTAAGCCCCACGCCTCCACCCTATCCCCTTTATCCCCGTAACCCAGTAACCCCACCTAACCTTTTTGGACACTGAGGGCAATTTAGAATGGCCAATCCACCTAACCTGCACATCTTTGGACTGTGGGAGGAAACTGGAGCACCCGGAGGAAACCCATGCAGACACGGGGAGAACGTGCAGACTCCGCACAGAGGGCGACCCAAGCCGGGAATCGAACCTGGGACCCTGGAGCTGTGCTAACCACTGTGCAATCGTGCTGCCCTCTGCAAATCCTGGGCTGGGGAAATAAGCAAGGTCAGCCTGTTCTAATCACAATATAATGATGCCTGCTAGAAAGTATTTGTATATGGATATCGGGTGAAAATACATTTGCATGAAGCTGTGTTAAAAAGAATGGGAAGTCGGACCAAGCACCAGTGGTCGACTGATATGAGTAAATCTCATCCCAGAAAGAATGTGGGCCGGTCCAATGATCAGGGAGAGGGGAGGAGGGCACTGGGGTAGGGAAACTATCACTCTTGTTTTACTTGTACATAATGTGGGTTATAATTACATAATATAAGAAAGGAATGAAATTTGATGGACCACCTTGTATCGACCTCGGCACCGGATATGTCAACAGCAAACTCAGCCCTATCAACCCTGCAATGACCACATACCTACCAAACATCTTGGGGCTTGTCTCAGAATTGGGAGAGCTGTCACACAGACTGTTCAAGCAACAACCTGACATAGTCATAGTCACGGAATCGTACCTTACAGAAAAGTTCCCAGAAACCACCAGCTTGACACCATCCAGGACAAAGCAGCCCGCTTGATTGCGCCCCCTTCCACAAACATTCAAACCCTCCACCACCGACGAAATGTGGCAGCCGTGTGTACCATCTGCAAGATGCACTGCAGTAACTCACCAAGGTTCCTTAGACAGCACCTTCCAAACCCCCAACCACTACCATCAAAAGGGCAAGGGCAGCAGATACCTGGGGACAGCGAACTTGGAATTTACTCTCCATCCTGACTTGGGAATATATCACCATTCCTTCATTGTCGCTGGGTTAAAATCCTGGAACCTCCTCCCTAACAGCACAGTGGGTGTACCTACACGACGTGCCCTGCAGCAGTCTAAGGAGGCAGCTCACCACCACCTTCTCAAGGGCAATTAGGGTTGGCAACAAGTCCTGGTCTAGCCAGCAAAGCCCACATTTCATTGATGAATTTTAAATAAATGTGTTTTGGACTCAACTACCTAACATGATCTATAAATTACTGAGAATTTCTAAATTTACCTGTGTACATTTTTGCTAATGTGCTTCTTTCAAAAAATAGGGATGTCATGAAACCAAAATTTATGGAATTAATTCTTAACCCTCAGACACGCACAAAAGAAATATTGATGAAGTACCGTAATTATTCATAATGAGAATTAAATAAATTACATGATGTTATGGATTATTACATTTCAGTGAAAAAAAATCTGCTTCTTTCTCCTTTAGAGTTTGTGTTTTATTGTTTGCTTTTATTGAACCGCAGGGGAAGTGCAAGAAATTGTCCGCAACCTTGAGCAAGTTGAACAAATTTCCGATGGCTGATTTTGTGGCCATTGAACATGGGGTAGAAAATTGGCTTCAGATGATTTCCATGCACAGCCATTTCTTTACTGTGCAGATATTGGGCAGGGCATTTCTGCCACTTAGTAAATAATCCTTTTTATGTTCAGGGACATTTCATAAGGACTGTTGAGATAGCAAGACCCAAACATACAGCTCAGGATTGAACCTGAAAAACTTCAATGCTGAACCACCGAGACTCGACTAGACTTCCAAATCAAAGCTACTTCATTGAGAGAAAAAGACTACTGTGGTGAATGTATTCACCTAATGATTGAGCTGTCTGTATGATACTGTAACCTATGACCCGGAAGTGGTGATACGAGCTACTTCCAAGTCCTGTACTGTAACCCCGGTGGGCTCCACCTCTGGCTCCGCCCTCATCGGGGCCACATATACGCCTGTGGGTGGCACTCATCTGTACAACCGACTGTGGCTAGGCAAGTTCATGATTAATAAAGCCTAATGTTCACATTCAGTCTCTCGGTGAATTGACAGTACATCAACTACAAATTATGTTTTAATAATAACCAAACATTTAGTCGAAAATTGTCAGGGCCATTTTCTGCAAAGAGAATTGACTGTCAGGGCTCTTGTGAATTTGTGCCACTTTTAAAAGCCTCCAACTGATGGATTTAGCACAGATATTAAAGAAGAGAGGGTTGTGTTCCCAATTATAATAATAATCATTTTTATTATTGTCACAAGTAGGCTTACATTGACACTGCAATGAAGTTATGAAAGTCCCCTAGTCACCAAACTCTGGCGCCTGTTCGGGTACACAGAGGGAGAATTCAGAATGTCCAACTCACCGAACAAGCGCGTCTTTCGGGGCTTGTGGGAGGAAACCGGAGCATCCAGGGGAAACCCATGCTGACACAGGGAGAACGTGCAGACTCCGCACAGACAGTGATCTCAGCCGGGAATCGAACCTGGGACACTGGCACTGTGAAGCAACAGCGCTAACCACTGTGCTACTGTGCCACCCAATTAGTGGGCTTCCGAGGGACAGTGCAGACTTGATGGGACGAATGGTCTCCTTCTGCACTGTAAATTCTATTATTCTCTGTGTTTTAATAGTGGACAAGTCAGATCCCAGAGTGAAACCTGGCTTGATAGATCCTAACATATTTGAGAAATCATGGCAGCAAGTTACCGAATGAAATCACAGGAGTCTGCTGATAAATTTCTAATGCAAGAAATGATCCATTTATTAAAAAAGAAAAGTGAACTATATTGCACCAGACTAAAATGTTGGCAAGATCTCAATACAAACATAAGAAAATGCTTCAACTATTCACTATTACTTCACTCCAGCTATATCTTTACAGACACATACAAATTCAGAAATTAAAATAATTCGCCCTATCTATCTTATACTCTTCTATTCAGGATGAGTGCAGTACATGTGAATCAACTAGCAAACACCTGTAAAGAAGCAGAGGTAGTTGTAAGACTTCCTGACCCATAGACCACAATCAGTAAAAATAAACAGCAACGCCTCCTCCTCCTGCAATGTTGCGTACTTAGGCCCCTACTATACTCCCTATGCACACACGATTGTGTGGCAACATTTGGCTCCAACTCCATCTACTAATTTGCTGATGACACGTCCGTAATGAGTCGGATCTCGAACAATGATGTATCAAAGCACAGGAGGGAGATAAGAAAAACCTAGTGGCGTTGTGTAACGGCAACAATTTCTCCCTCAACGTCAGCAAATCTAAGGAGCTGGTCATTGACTTCAGGAAGCAAAGTGTCGTACACACCCCTGTCCGCATCAATGGTGCTGAGGTGTAGATGGTTGGCAGCTTCAAATTCCTAGGTGTGCACATCACCAACAATTCCTGGCCCACCCATGTTGACGTTATGGCCAGAAAGCACAACTGCGCCTATACTTCCTCAGGATTGACTCAACAGTTTTTACAGATGCACCACAGAAAGCATCCTATCTGGCTGCATCACAACCTAGTATGGCAACTGCTCGACCCAAGACCATACGAAACCGCAGAGTCGTGAACACCGCCCAGTCCATCATGCGAATCCGCCTACCATCTATTGACTCTGTCTGCACCTCCCGCTGCCTTGGCAAAGCGGGCAGCATAATCAACGGTCCCTCCCACCCGGGTTATTCTCTTTTCCATTGAGCAGCAGATACAAAAGTCTGAGAACACGCACTAACAGGTTCATACAGCTTCCTCCCCGCTGTTAATAGACTCCTAAATGACCCTCTTATGGACTGAACTGATCTCGCCACGCATCTTCTCTACTGAGTAGTACTACACTCCGTATGCTTCACCTAATGTCTGTGTCATATTTACATTATGTATTTATCGTATGTCCTTTTTTTTCCATGTATGGAATGATCTGTCTAGACTGTACGCAGAGCAATACTTTTCATCATACCTTGGTACACGTGACGGTAAATCAATTAATCAATCAATCAAGTGATCTATGTTTATATTGTTGGATATTAGAAATAAAGTATGGGCGAGATTCTCCCAAAACGGGAGAAATCGTAAAGCTGCCGTAAAACCCGGGCGGGTTTTACGGCAGCGCGCCCCTTCCCAACGGGGGACCGATTCTGGTCCCCGGTCGGGGCTAGCAGCCCGACGCCGTAGGCTCCGGCAAGACGGGCTTAACGAAAATCGTTAAGCCCGCTTGCCGGAGTTAGCGCCGGCTGACGCGTCATATGACGTCAGCCGCGCATGCGCAGTTTGGAAGACTCCAACCCGCGCATGCGCGGGTGACGTCATCGCGTTTTTGCGCGAAACCCGCGCATGCGCGGGCCGGGTTGCCCCTCAGCCGCCCCGCGAACGGATACTGCGGGGCGGCGGAAGGACAAGTAGTGCGCGGGCATCGGGCCCTCGGGTGGGCACCGATCGCGGGCCCATGGCACCCTTGGCACGGCCGTGGTACGGCCGTGCCAATCGGTGCCATGGTTATTAATAGCGAGTTTGTGACGCCGTTTTTACGAACGGCAAGACCAGGTGTGTTTGCCGTTCGTAAAAACGGCGGAAAGGGCTGGGACTTCGGCCCATCTAACAGCTGAGAATCGCTGCCGGCCGTAAAAAAACGGCGGCAGCGATTCGGGTCGGGACTTCGGCGGGGGGGGGGGGGGAGAGAATAGCGGGAGGGCGGCAAAAATGTCGGGAAGGCCCTCCCGCTATTCTCCCACCCGTCGTGGGGGGCGGAGAATTTCGCCCTATAGATTTGTGAGTTTAATTCAGTGTTTTATGTAAGAAAGAATAAAACACAAGTTAGATTCATGTTAAACAAAGGTGTTTGGATATATGAGGGATTTAGGTTTCAGTTCAAACTTTGTCTGTATGTGATTAGAGAGATTCGGATGTGAAAAATAAACACGAGCTTGGAGAAAGAATGAGCTGTTGCTTAGCAACCAGTAGTTGACATTTTAGATTAGGAAGTGTTTTCAGTTTAGTTTTAAACTGAATCTATAACAATCAGAGCTTGGAAGCTAGAGAGGGAAAAGCTCTCTCAGCTTTGCTAGCACAAAAGTCATACCACGGAATAATGGGCAAGAAAGGAAGTCCAGAAGCTAAAAGACAGTTAGTTCTAGAAACTAGAGAATGAAAAGAAGTTTCCAGGAAGATTGAAGCAAAAAGGGAATAAAAAAAGGAACAGCCATGGTTGAAACTAAAGCCAAAGCTAAAACGTACAGACCTGCTGGTGTTAGTTAGTGACAAGATAATCATATCTAAAACACTCCTAATGTCGGTGACATCTTACTGCGGCCTCTGAAGTAAAAGGTTAAAGCAACTGCAAAATAATTGGTGGCTGGATTGCTGAGGGATTGTGTGGAAGTTTGAAAGCTCCTGGCTATTCAAGACAAATGAATACTGAAAAGAGAGTTGAAAACCTGGGGGTGGATACTTGCTGTAAGCAGCTAAGGGAAAACATTGTTTGAAAGAAGATTCTAAAGCATGTGCGGTTAAGAGGGAAGTTTGGAAACAATCAGGTGGAAGGTAAAGTTCAGTGAGATCAGTTGACTCATAGTATAATAATCACCTTGGGTGTTCTGAGGATAAATCTGCAGAGGGTTCATTGAGTAGCATCTGCCACTTGGTTTGAGAGTAGGGTGGTGTCTGGCCATAATTAGTCTGTTGTGTTGCAGGGAATGTATTTTGGCCAAAAACCTTACAGCATCAGATATATTTTATAATCTGTATTATCCTTAAAATCTGTGTCTATTTGTAAAGATACGTCGGAATGAAGGAGTATCGTATTGTAGTCAAATTTTTCATGTCTAACAAATGCTTTTTTCGTGTTAAAAGCTAATTGGCAGTCCTGTGACTCTGTTCATCCATGCCTTCTAAAAGAAAATTACAGTCTTTTGAGTCATGGCTCAATTCTGGGACCTTCCCGTCTAGTGATAATACCAAATAGAATTGTAATCAAAGTGGGGGCTCTTGCAGGAGTCAAAATGTGGAGAAAGGATTATTGCATGTCGATTGATAATAATTCTTAGGGAAGTTTTGAAACATGGATTCTTCCAGATGGGCTGAGTTAATCCAGCACTTCACGTTTTTATTTATTCTACTTTTATTTAGGTAATGATATCATGGCTATGTTTTAATTTACCTACTGCCCACTTGGGGTCTCACTTGTACATAAGTTAATGTTAGAGTCAAGTGAACCCTCAGACTGGCTGGAGGAAGCTGAAGAGAGGTTGCTTGTGCATGATCTTACTGTTATTCATCTGTTGTTTTGTATATAGTTTACCCACAGGTAATGTTAATAAATTGTTTATAGCTTTAGCTACAAGTGTGCTTGTAGTATAACACAGGCTATCCGCCAAGAACATTACAACTTCTTTGCAAGTCAATGGATTGTCCGCCCTCTGAAATTAATAGAAGCACAAGAAATGTTTTGCACTGTATTGTGGTTTGTGAAAAGGTTACTAACTTGGCACCTCACAGTATATATCGCCATTATCCCCTCAGAGCACTAACATACAGGAAGAGCTCTTTAACTCCTACCTTGATTTCAACCGGATGATAGCAACATATCTCAAGCATTCAATGCCCTCTGTATGACATTCCATAGTTGCCAGACAAATTTCACTCAAATTTGTTACAGTAGAAAGTTGAGCACTGTGCCTGTGAGGTGCAGGGAAGCAGAATGGTGTTCTGAACTTAAGTGATCTGATGCCGTGTGAGGAATAAGCTATGTGCCTGTGGAGTAAAACAATGCCAAAAACAATGCCTAAATTTGGATCTGCAATTCCCTATCGTCCCCAGTGAGATACATTCCCAGTTTCAGAAGCTCGACCACGTGATACAAATAGATTGACCCGGGAACCTCGATAGTGTTAAAAATCCTGATCTCAGGTGGACAGCAGCACTGCCTTTTCATTTTGAGGACATTACCAGTGCAGTAGATAACGGGGAGCCGATGGATGTGGTATATCTGGATTTCCAGAAAGCCTTTGACAAGGTGCCACACAAAAGGTTGCTGCATAAGATAAAGATGCATGGCATTAAGGGTAAAGTAGTAGCATGGATAGAGGATTGGTTAATTAATAGAAAGCAAAGAGTTGGGATAAATGGGTGTTTCTCTGGTTGGCAATCAGTAGCTAGTGGTGTCCCTCAGGGATCCGTGTTGGGCCCACAATTGTTCACAATTTACATTGATGATTTGGAGTTGGGGACCAAGGGCAATGTGTCCAAGTTTGCAGATGACACTAAGATGAGTGGTAAAGCGAAAAGTGCAGAGGATACTGGAAGTCTGCAGAGGGATTTGGATAGGTTAAGTGAATGGGCTCGGGTCTGGCAGATGGAATACAATGTTGACAAATGTGAGGTTATCCATTTTGGTAGGAATAACAGCAAACGGGATTATTATTTAAATGATAAAATATTAAAGCATGCCGCTGTTCAGAGAGACTTGGGTGTGCTAGTGCATGAGTCACAGAAGGTTGGTTTACAAGTGCAACAGGTGATTAAGAAGGCAAATGGAATTTTGTCCTTCATTGCTAGAGGGATGGAGTTTAAGACTAGGGAGGTTATGTTGCAATTGTATAAGGTGTTAGTGCGGCCACACCTGGAGTATTGTGTTCAGTTTTGGTCTCCTTACTTGAGAAAGGACGTACTGGCGCTGGAGGGTGTGCAGAGGAGATTCACTAGGTTAATCCCAGAGCTGAAGGGGTTGGATTATGAGGAGAGGTTGAGTAGACTGGGACTGTACTCGTTGGAATTTAGAAGGATGAGGGGGGATCTTATAGAAACATTTAAAATTATGAAGGGAATAGATAGGATAGATGCGGGCAGGTTGTTTCCACTGGCGGGTGACAGCAGAACTAGGGGGCATAGCCTCAAAATAAGGGGAAGTAGATTTAGAACTGAGTTTAGGAGGAACTTCTTCACCCAAAGGGTTGTGAATCTATGGAATTCCTTGCCCAGTGAAGCAGTTGAGGCTCCTTCATTACATGTTTTTAAGGTAAAGATAGATAGTTTTTTGAAGAATAAAGGGATTAAGGGTTATGGTGTTCGGGCGGAAAGTGGAGCTGAGTCCACAAAAGATCAGCCATGATCTCATTGAATGGCGGAGCAGGCTCGAGGGGCCAGATGGCCTACTCCTGCTCCTAGTTCTTATGTTCTTATGTTCTTAAAGAACATAAGAACATAAGAACTAGGAGCAGGAGTAGGCCATCTGGCCCCTCGAGCCTGCTCCGCCATTCAATGAGATCATGGCTGATCTTTTGTGGACTCAGCTCCACTTTCCGGCCCGAACACCATAACCCTTAATCCCTTTATTCTTCAAAAAACTATCTATCTTTACCTTAAAAACATGTAATGAAGGAGCCTCAACTGCTTCACTGGGCAAGGAATTCCATAGATTCACAACCCTTTGGGTGAAGAAGTTCCTCCTAAACTCAGTCCTAAATCTACTTCCCCTTATTTTGAGGCTATGCCCCCTAGTTCTGCTGTCACCCGCCAGTGGAAACAACCTGCCCGCATCTATCCTATCTATTCCCTTCATAATTTTAAATGTTTCTACAAGGTCCCCCCTCATCCTTCTAAATTCCAACGAGTACAGTCCCAGTCTACTCCAACCCTTTCAGCTCTGGGATTAACCTAGTGAATCTCCTCTGCACACCCTCCAGCGCCAGTACTTCCTTTCTCAAGTAAGGAGACCAAAACTGAACACAATACTCCAGGTGTGGCCGCACTAACACCTTATACAATTGCAACATAACCTCCCTAGTCTTAAACTCCATCCCTCTAGCAATGAAGGACAAAATTCCATTTGCCTTCTTAATCATCTGTTGCACTTGTAAACCAACCTTCTGTGACTCATGCACTAGCACACCCAAGTCTCTCTGAACAGCGGCATGCTTTAATATTTTATCGTTTAAATAATAATCCCGTTTGCTGTTGTTCCTACCAAAATGGATAACCTCACATTTGTCAACATTGTATTCCATCTGCCAGACCCGAGCCCATTCACTTAACCTATCCAAATCCCTCTGCAGACTTCCAGTATCCTCTGCACTTTTCGCTTTACCACTCATCTTAGTGTCATCTGCAAACTTGGACACATTGCCCTTGGTCCCCAACTCCAAATCATCAATGTAAATTGTGAACAATTGTGGGCCCAACACGGATCCCTGAGGGACACCACTAGCTACTGATTGCCAACCAGAGAAACACCCATTTATCCCAACTCTTTGCTTTCTATTAATTAACTAATCCTCTATCCATGCTACTACTTTACCCTTAATGCCATGCATCTTTATCTTATGCAGCAACCTTTTGTGTGGCACCTTGTCAAAGGCTTTCTGGAAATCCAGATATACCACATCCATCGGCTCCCCGTTATCTACTGCACTGGTAATGTCCTCAAAAAATTCCACTAAATTAGTTAGGCATGACCTGCCTTTTACGAACCCATGCTGCGTCTGCCCAATGGGACAATTTCTATCCAGATGCCTCGCAATTTCTTCCTTGATGATAGATTCCAGCATCTTCCCTATTACCGAAGTTAAACTCACTGGCCTATAATTTCCTGCTTTCTGCCTACCTCCTTTTTTAAACAGTGGTGTCACGTTTGCTAATTTCCAATCCACCGGGACCACCCCAGAGTCTAGTGAATTTTGGTAAATTATCACTAGTGCATCTGCAATTTCCCTAGCCATCTCTTTTAGCACTCTGGGATGCATTCCATCAGGGCCAGGAGACTTGTCTACCTTTAGCCCCATTAGCTTGCCCATCACTCCCTCCTTAGTGATAACAATCCTCTCAAGGTCCTCACCTGTCATAGCCTCATTTCTATCAGTCGCTGGCATGTTATTTGTGTCTTCCACTGTGAAGACCGACCCAAAAAACCTGTTCAGTTCCTCAGCCATTTCCTCATTTCCCATTATTAAAACTCCCTTCTCATCCTCTAAAGGACCAATATTTACCTTAGCCACTCTTTTTTGTCTTATATTTTCACTATAATCCTGCTAACTGCTTAGACTGTCTTGCAATTGATGGGCGCTTGTAACCTGCAATAGTCCTTTCAGATACCTTTACAGTCAGGTATTTCATCCGTGCAGATAAAAATGATAGTTAGGATGCCAGGTCTCTGCAAAAAAAAAACAAGCTAAAGATAAAACCTATGTGATGGAAAACTGCTAAATTATAGAGGCCTACAAGGAATTGCAAGACGAGGTCTGATTTAGCACCACTGTAAAACTTACTCAGAACTTCACTTCTCATTTCCCTGGGTTATCTTATAAATCTGCTCATCGCCCACTGTTTACAGCACAGTAATTAAATGATTTGGTGCAGCAGTGAATCAAGTGTTCGCTACACATCTGTTCCAAAGTATGGAGCACTCCCTTGCTACCGTTTCTGGGGTCACCCTTTGTTTGAATAATATTGTCCCATCTCTTCACATTGGCAATGACTTTCTGTTGGAGCTTGCACAAATCAGGGTAGGATTAGTCTTGAGTAACCTATTAAATAAACAGAGTTTCTGTCTGATTCTTTTGTTTTGCCACTGACAGCATCTTATACTTGCTCATGCTGAGGCGAGGTGGCTGAAATTGGGGACTTGATGCTTGGGAAATCACAGACGATGAAACCAATCCATTTCTTTCCACTAAATTGTGGAGGCTTAATGCATCAACAATATACACCGTATATACACCATGAATACACCAAATAGTTGATTCAATGCTGCAGAAAAAAAGTTTAATTATAATGCGCATGCAATGGATATTGACCAGTTGTAAATAATAAGCTTTGAAAAAGAGAAATAATGCTAAATGTTCCAGTTGTCCGATCATCCAGCAATTTTCGATCTCAGTGGTTTCATCTTCAATTTTCTTTTGGACCCAATTTTCGCCAGTTTGCTCCATCTCTATCTCTTCTTGCCTAATTTGACTCTGGTACTTGGAATTGAGTTCCCTTTGCCATACTGGTTTCGTCCTACATCTTTTGATGCTTGAGATAGACAGAGCATGTGCTTATATCTATTTCCGTAACTAGTTCTTTCCTGGAACAGGTTGGCAGAGGTTATAACTTTGATGCGTGCCACTGTGAATCAAGCACACCTGACCAGGAGACTCTCCCATTTTTACTGTCTGTCATTGGCATCTCTTGGTAGGATTACAGGTTGATAATCAACCGAGAACAGGACTTGAATCTGGAGTTTCCGTCTCAGAGGCAGCGACTCTGACAACTAAACCACAAGACCACCCTACCACTGGCTGAATTCGTGCATAAGACTATCGAGCTCCTGAATTACCTCCAGTTCTGAAACAAAGAGTTGTCGAGGAGATTAACATCATAGCAACTATCTTCCACAAATTCAATGTTATCTGTAGCTTAAGTGCTTGATTAAAGTTTTGTGTTGGCCATTCAATTGATGTATTCATCAAACAGCAGAGATAATTCAGAAGTGTCCAGGCAGTGTTTAAATGATGATTATATCTTGAAGGGCAACACAGCTAAGTAAGGGTCACAGGGCCTGGGCGGCCAATTGGGACTCAGAGTGGGAAATCACTTCAGGAGGAGGAACTCTCTGAGGTAAGAGGCATTCCAGAATCATAGGATCACTACAGTGCAGAAGAAGGCCATTCAGCCCATCGAGTCTATACCGACACTCCGAAAGAGCACCCTATATAGATCCACGTCCCCACCTATGCCTGTAACCCAGTAATCCAATATAGCCTTTTGGACACTGTGGGGCAATTTAGCATGGTGAATCCACCTAAACTGCACATCTTTGGACTGTGTGAAGAAACCAGAGCACCCGGAGGAAACCCACTCAAAGACGGGATGCATGTGCAGACCCTACATAGGCAGTCACCCAAGTTCGGGATTGAATCCGGATACCTGATGCTCTGAGACAGCAGTGTTTACCACTGTGCCAATGTGTTGCCCACGTGCAAAGGTGCTGCAGCTCTTGTAGGTCTTTGTAAATAAAACCTTTGTTGTTCACTACTCGAGTCTCTGAAAGTGCATAATTATATCGAGTGATGAGAATCAATTACCCTGGCACTGCTTCTGGTCCGACACCTGTGAGTATCCTGTTTTAAGCAAAGTCTGAGAATTTTTTTTAAAAATTACTCACCAGAACACAGTAGCCCAATGGTTAGCACTGTGACTTCACAGTGCCAGGGACCGGGTATGGTGATATGCCTGTGAATAGTATTGTACATAGATAGCAATGCGACCTCCAACCAGCTGGTGGCTTCAGACCTTGGTCACATTACGTGGGAGACTCATCATTTGGTCGTAAGGCCTACAGCAGGTCAGTTGCAGATTGGGTAGTTCTCGAACAACCTAGTCTGTATAGTATTCTGTATATTATCCTTCCACGTGTTCACCAATAAATCTGCATGCTAGTTAAGTCACCAGCAGTTCCGGGTGCATCATTGCAATGGCAAGACAACAGAACACAACATGGTACCAGGAGTTCAGAACATTTAAAGGTAACAGCAGAAAAGATGAAGTGAAACCGGCCAAAGAATGAAAAAAGTGAAGATTCTTCCACTGACCTGGTAAACAACAGCCTTTGGTGACTCAGCGCAATAAATGATGGTGAAGTTTCAGATGGAAGATTTAAAGGCACCCCGCCAGCTTCAAGTCTCTAATAACGCAGACGAAAACTGGCACATTTTTAAATACCAGTTTAAGCTCTATGTTTAACCCCTTTGCCTGCAGGCACAGCCTGATGAAAGGCACACTGTGTTGCTGCTCATGGTGACAGGTCCACAAGCAATCAAACTCTACGATACCTTCACTTTTCTTAGAGAAGAGGAAAGCAAGAGACACGATAAGTAATAAAGTACTTTGATTGGCATTGCTCTCTGAAAAAAATGAAACATTTGAAACATAGGCGTACCCAGAAACCAAGTGAATCTTTTGACAGTTTTGTTACCAACGTGAGGTTTAAGGCCCAGTCGAGCAATTTTTAGCAATCTAAATTCTTCGATGATCCATGGCAAAATAGCACTTGGCATATCGAATGACAAGCTCTGTGAGAGATTTCTGTGGGAAGAAGACCTGAAATTATAAAATGCGATTAAGATTTGGCATGCAAGTGAGTTGACTGCATAACAAATCAGCTCAAAACATTTTTGGCGGCATCATGGAAGAAGACGCCAGCGCCATCAGCACCGTGACGCAGTTCAATAAGAAACGTGGTCTCAGTGCGGGCGGCCATTTTAAGTGGTCGACTGGAGCCGCTATCTTATGCTAAATATGTGGCAATCGACATGGCCTACGGCAATATCCAGCACAAGGCAAAGTATGTTCCAGGTATGGCCGTAAAAATCACTTTGCGAACGCGTCCTACAATGGGCCAAACCAGAGCAAGTAATGCAGTTGCTGAGCTGGCCCCAGAAGAACAGTACATCATTGATCTAATTTCAGGCAAGGATCAGAGCAGTCCGACCAAAGCAAATGTAGAAGTCTTTCTGAATAGTCGTGAATGGCTATATGGTCCAAAGAGTGAATGGGCAGATGGTTTCTGCAACTCTCAACGAGATATGCAGGTGCACTCACTCGATGAGGAATGACCGAAAGTCCAGGTGGAAAATGACAAATCAGATGAGGCGATGGAAGAGCCAAAGGAAATTCCAGACATCTGTTTAATAGTCTTCACGACGGTGTATATACTCAGTGGTATGATGCAGGAGCATCATGAGCCTATATTAAAGTATCTATAAGATGCAAACATAGAACATACAGTGCAGAAGGAAGCCATTCGGCCCATCGAGTCTGCACCGACCTACTTAAGCCGTCACTTCCACCCTATCCCCGTAACCCAATAACCCCACCTAACCTTTTTGGTCACGAAGGCCAATTTATCATGGCCAATCCACTTAACCTGCACGTCTTTAGACTGTGGGAGGAAACCGGAGCACCCGGAGGAAACCCACGCAGACACGGGGAGAACGTGCAGACTCCGCACAGACAGTGACCCAGCAAGGAATTGAACCTGGGACCCTGGCGCTGTGAAGCCACAGTGCCAGCCACTTGTGCTACCGTGCTGCCCTAACGTTAAATGTTAAGAGCGTGAACAGCCATTGAGCTTCACTCTGGAGTTTAAGTTTGAGCCAAATGAGTATTTTACGAATGTGGTGATTACGAAAGCATGCCGGCTGTAATCGCCGCATAGCGAGCGTGAATTCTCATTCTGTGACGAACCAGAAATCACAAGATGCACAGAGTGCCAGATCAACTGGAAGAAAGAAAAAAATGTCACACTGAAAACCATTAGAATAAAGCCGAAGCGTAAGTGTCGGAGCACTCTCAAAACAGTTACGAACTGTACCAAATAATAATAATAATCTTTATTGTCACAAGTAGGCTTACATTAACACTGCAATGAAGTTATTGTGAAAAGCCCCTCGTTGCCACATTCCGGCACTTGTTCGGGTACACTGAGGGAGAATTCAGAATGTTCAAATTGCCTAACAGCGCGTCTTTCGGGACTTGTGGGAGGACACCGGAGCACCCAGAGGAAACCCAGGCAGATACGGGGAGAACTTGCAGACCCCACACAGACAGTGGCCCAAACCGGGAATCGAACCTGGGGCCCTAGCGCTGTGAAGCAACAGTGCTATCCAATGTTTACCATGCTGCCCAATGACTCATTCTTTAATTTCTTCAGCCCTCCTAAAGCTCCGCAGCGTGGAATGTTAAAGAAAGTTTGTGCAGCAAGACTCGCTGCTGACTTTGAAATTGGTCGCCTCCTGCGTGAACACATAATTCCATGTTCAATGTTGTACTTTACTGGGGAAATTTTTGCAGATGCTACTGACTGCGATGATGAGTACCATGATAATATTTACGAAGACCATGAATAACGAAAGAGAGAGTAAAGGTTTGGATGATGAGCCGGAGTTGGACAAATATGAAACGCTCGTAAGGTTGTTTTGTGGGAGAGATGGCAAACCCGGTGAGGGAGCCCATGAATCACTTTGCCAGTGGTTTGGCAGGAATGATGAGGAGAACACAGCCTGAGCCAGACACCGAGAAGTGCGAAGGTTCTGAGATGATGCACGCGGAGATGAAAAGTGAGATTGCAGCATCAGATCCCTCAGAGGAAAGTTACTCAGCTGCAAAACTAAAAATGGAAGACATAGTCCCCAATCTGAATCTAGCTCCAGGAGCATACAGGGAATCATCACAGGCCTAGGAAAGGGTTCTGGTAGTGGATTCCCCAATGCGCGAGACCACTCCACTGAAAGATGAGTCAGAGAAGCAAATGTCGGCATCTGTACACAGTTCTACGGCGACGGATGGTACATGCAGAATATTACGTGACATGAATGAGCCACTGCTGTAACTATCTGCAGCTCCACAATAACAGTTGATACTGTGTCTGTATGCGGTTGCATAACTTTGAATGACACATATATACTTTCACAAGATGGTCATGAGTCACGACCTGGTCTCCCTGGAAAGATGGTTAGTGTATATTAATCCTGAGTGGCGAGGAGCCATCACTTGGGGCTCAAGCACGGGATTTAGGGACAGCACCCAATGCTGGGGATGCAAATCCGACAGAGATACCAGAGTTCAATCCAACAGAGACACCAGACTGCAATCCAACCCAAATACCAGAGTGCAATCCAACACAGACACCAGAATGCAATCCAACCCAGACACCAGAATGTAATCCAACCCAGACACCAGACTGCAATCCAACCCTGACACCAGAGTGCAATCCAACACAGACACCAGAGTGCAATCCAACCCAGACACCAAACTGCAATCCAACCCAGACACCAGAGTGCAATCCAACCCAGACACCAGACTGCAATCCAACCCAGACACCAGAATGCAATCCAACCCAAATACCAGAGTGCAATCCAACAGAGACACCAGACTGCAATCCAACCCAGACACCAGAATGCAATCCAACACAGGCAGTTGACTGCAATCCAAATCAGACACCAGAGTGCAATCCAGCCAAGGCACCAAAGTGCAATTCAACACAGGCACCAGACTGCACTTCAACCCAGACACCAGAGTGCAATCCAGCCAAGGCACCAAAGTGCAATTCAACACAGGCACCAGACTGCACTTCAACCCAGACACCAGACTGCAATCCAGCCTTGACACCAAAGTGCAATCCAACCCAGACACCAGACTGCAATCCAGCCCAGACACCAGAATGCAATCCAACCCAGACTGCAATCCAACCCAGACAGCAGAGTGCAATCCAACCCAGACACCAGACTGCAATCCAGCCCAGACACCAGAGTGTAATCCAACCCGGACACCAGACTGTAATCCAGCCCAGACATGCAGAGTGCAATCCACCCCAGACACAAAAGTGTAATCCAACCCAAACACTAGAGACCAATTTAACTCAGTCACTAGGGTGCAATCCAACCCTGATGCCAAAGTGCAATCCAACCCAGACACCAGAGTGCAATCCAACCCAGACACCAGACTGCAATCCAAGCCAGACATCAGATTGCAATCCATCCCAGACACCAGACTGCAATCCAACCCAGACACTAGACTGCAATCCAGCCTTGACACCAAAGTGCAATCCAACACAGGCACCAGAGTGCAATCCAACTCAGACACCAGACTGTAATCCAACCCAGACACCAGACTGCAATCCAGCCCAGACACCAGAGTGCAATCCAACCCAGACACCAGACTGCAATCCAACCCAGACAGCAGAGTGCAATCCAACACAGGCACCAGAGTGCAATCCAGCCCAGACACCAGAGTGTAATCCAACCCGGACACCAGACTGTAATCCAACCCAGACATGCAGAGTGCAATCCACCCCAGACACAAAGGTGTAATCCAACCCAAACACCAGAGACCAATTTAACTCAGTCACTAGGGTGCAATCCAACCCCGATGCCAAAGTGCAATCCAACCCAGACACCAGACTGCAATCCAAACCAGACACCAGAGTGCAATCCAACCCAGACACCAGACTGCAATCCAACCCAGACAACAGAGTGCAATCCAACCCAGACACCAGAGCGCATTCCAAACCAGACACCAGACTGCAATCCAACCCAGACACCAGACTGCAATCCAACACAGACACCAGAGTGCAATCCAACCCAGACACCAGAGTGCAATCCAAACTCGACGCCAGAGTGCAATCCAACCCAGACACCAGAGTGCAATCCAACCTAGACACCAGACTTCAATCCAACCCAGACACCAGTCTGCAATCCAACCCAGACACCAGACTGCAATCCAACCCAGACAGCAGAGTGCAATCCAACCCAGACACCAGAGTACAATTCAACCCAGGCACTAGAGTGTAATCCAATACAGACACCAGAATGCAATTCAACCCAGACACAAGAGTGCAATCCAACCCAAACACCAGACTGCAATCCAACCCAGACACCAGACTGCAATCCAGCCCAGACACCAAAGTGCAAGCCAACACATGCACCAGAGTGCAATCCAACCCAAACACCAGAGTGCAATCCAACCCAGACACCAGACTGCAATCCAACACAGGCAGCAGACTGCAATCCAACCCAGACACCAGAGTGCAATCCAACACAGGCAGCAGACTGCAATCCAACCCAGACACCAGACTGCAATCCAACACAGGCAGCAGACTGCAATCCAACCCAGACACCAGAGTGCAATCCAGCCCAGGCACCAAAGTGGAATCCAACACAGGCACCAGACTGTACTTCAACCCAGACACCAGAGTGCAATCCAGCCATGACACCAAAGTGCAATCCAACACAGGCACATGAATGCAATCCAACTCAGACACCAGACTGTTATCCAACCCGGACACCAGACTGTAATCCAGCCCAGACACCAGAGTGTAATCCAACCCAGACACCAGAGTGCAATCCAAACTGGACACCAGAGTGCAATCCAACCCAGACACCATAGTGCAATCCAACCCAGACAGCAGAGTGCAATCCAACCCAGACACCAGAGTACAATCCAACCCAGGCACTAGAGTATAATCCAACCCAGGCACTAGACTGCAATCCAGCCCAGACACCAAAGTGCAATCCAATACAGACACCAGACTGCAATTCAACTCTGACACCAGAGTGCAATCCAACCCAAACACCAGAGTGCAATCCAACCCAGACACCAGAGTGCAATCCAACCCAGACACCAGACTGCAATCCGACCCAGACACCAGAATGCATACCAACACAGGCAGTTGACTGCAATCCAACCCAGACACCAGACTGCAATCCAGCCTTGACACCAAAGTGCAATCCAACCCAGACACCAGACTGCAATCCAGCCCAGACACCAGAATGCAATCCAACCCAGACTGCAATCCAACCCAGACACCAGAGTGCAATCCAACCCAGACACCAGACTGCAATCCAGCCCAGGCACCAAAGTGGAATCCAACACAGGCACCAGAGTGCAATCCAACCCTGACACCAGAGTGCAATCCAACTCAGGCACCAGACTGCACTTCAACCCAGACACCAGAGTGCAATCCAACCCAAACACCAGAGTGCAATCCAACCCAGACACCAGAGTGCAATCCAACCCTGACACCAGACTGCAATTCAACCCTGACACCAGAGTGCAATCCAACACAGGCACCAGAATGCAATCCAACTCAGACACCAGACTGTAATCCAACCCGGACACCAGACTGTAATCCAGCCCAGACACCAGAATGCAATCCAGCCCAGACACCAGAGTGCAATCCAACCCAGACACCAGAGTGCAATCCAACCCAGACACCAGAGTGCAATCCAACCCAGACACCAGAGTGCAATCCAACCCTGACACCAGACTGTAATTCAACCCTGACACCAGAGTGCAATCCAACCCAAACACCAGACTGCAATCCAACCCAGGCACCAGAGTGCAATCCAACCCAGACTCCAGAGACCAACCTAACTCAGACACAGAATAAGAACAAACTTCAGCTGGCACATTTCTGTTCTATCTTGTTGTTATAAAGGTCGTTGGAGCTGGGGCAAGCTAAGTGATTCGCTGTCCACTATGATCGGCCCACCTTTCTGTTGAGAATAAATATCATCAGCGCTGTCATGTCCAAGATAGTAAGGAGTCTTACAACACCAGGTTAAAGTCCAACAGGTTTGATTCAAACACGAGCTTTCGGAGCGCAGCTCCTTCCTCAGGTGAACCTGAGGAAGGAGCTGCGCTCCGAAAGCTCGTGTTTGAATCAAACCTGTTGGACTTTAACCTGGTGTTGTAAGACTCCTTACTGTGCTCACCCCAGTCCAACGCCGGCATCTCCACATCATGTCCAAGATAGGCTTTGCCAAACCCAGGTGTTCTTTCATATGTCCACTGAACCTGCTGTGTCCAGAGAAAGATCTATTGAAGCCTGTCCACCTGTCTAATTCTCAATTGGAGTGGCAAAATGAACGCTGCTGAATAGCAGAATACGTATATATGGAAAGAACTGACAGTTTGAAGGTTCAAATGTACTGAAGGTTCTTACATGCATGAGAAATCCCAAAATAAAACTTCCAGTTTCAGAGGACATGAAGGAAAGAAAAAAACTCCCCAATAAGTTTACCAGTCCTCGCTTCCCTGCATTCAGACACACTGAAATGAAGTATGGCTTAGAAAATCCTCCGGACGGCAGCTCAAGGCCAAGGGTTTGATGAGTTAATTACTTTATTATCAGTCATATCACATAATGGTCCCCCCCACCTCTCTCAGCCTCCACTGTTCTGCTGAACTCACTAGTCTTCACTGTAGTTATTCTACTTTATTTCAGACTTTTATTTCGTTTTTCAGCCTATCGCTCACACTGTTGGCAAGGAGTTATTGTCTGTAAACGAAAAGATAAATTATGATGCCCTTGTTCTCCCAATTGAGTTATTATCCCACTGCACTATTGAGAGAACTAAGTAAAATTATCAATCACATTGCCAATTGGTTCACCTGCTCAGAAACCGCTGAATCTTCAAAGTTAAATTAGATGGTGAATCATGATGCCATTCACCCAATAAGATTGCTTTGTTGTGGATTGTTAGGTATTACACAATCTATAACAAATTAATTTCCAATCACTGACATCAGGATGTACAGATACCAATAACTTGTTTTCAAATGTCATGGAATCACAGCAGCATATTTTGAAGTGATTCTCTCTCAAACTCAAATACCTGAGCCATCTGATGCTCATTTGGTTACTGTTTACGGTACTGTGTTTGGCTGCAGTGTTGTCAGTGTATCCTTCTGTACACAACATGCTAAATGGATCAGAAACCTGCAAAGAGTCATGAATAATTTCAGCTTTCTGCAATCCAAATTTGAATAGGTGAAGACGACAGTACAAAATATCCCAATGCTTGGTATAGATTTACACTTGAAAGGCAATAAATCAGGAGACAAAGAATGAGGGACCACTCTTCAAGTAATCATCAATTACAGAAAATAAGTGTATATCATTACAAAAGATAGGTAGCCTCAGTATTGCGGCTCTGGTGGAGTATTTAAGAAAGAGGCATGGGATTTTGTTGAGTTTTACAAACATTCTTTGGTTTGACTTGAAGGCAAACAATTATTGATCTTTGGACCTTACTCTTTTCTCTGAGTCACAATGTCGACGATGTTGATGATGTTTACAGGGCAATGTGACCTTCTTGTGATTTAGGGCTGATAAAGCTGTCAATAGTGTCCTCTATCAACTGTGGCGTTACATAATCATAGGATTGAATGGTACAGCACAGTCACTTGAAGTAAAAGTTACATTTTCTTTACCGGTTAGAATAGAATCATAGAATTCCTACAGTGCAGAAGGAGGCCATTCATCGAGTCTGCACTGGCCCTTGGAAAGAGCACCCTACTTAAGCCCACGCTTCCATCCTATCCCCGTAACCCAGTAAAGCGACCTAATCTTTTGGCCACTAAGGGGTAATTTAGCATGGCCAATCCACCTAACCTGTACATCTTTGGACTGTGGGAGGAAACCGGAGCTACCGGAGGAAACCCACGCAGACACGGGGAGAAAGTGCCAAGTCCACCCAGACAGTGACCCGAGGCCAGAATTGGACCGAGGTCCCTGGAGCTGTGAGGCAGCAGTGCTAAACATTGTGCCACAGTATCGCCCCTTGGGTTACAATTTAGGTTTGGGTCCTCTTTCTGACGCCATTTTGAATTTTGTACTCACACATTGAATAGGGTGCATCATGCAGCCATGAGGCAAACACTGAGCAGTCTTCTTCAACTAATCCACAAATAGCCAGGTTGTATTTGCCTGTTGGGTTAGATGCAACATTGCGGTTGAAATTGCATTTTGCTTTTCCTGTCGATTTGGTTGTGAGACTTTTGTCTGTAAGGATACCCCTCAATGTGCCTGGGTGTCGGTTTGAAATTATTATGAAGTACCACCCTTACAATTAGATGGCTCAATATTCATTTCAGGTGCCTTTATTAAACAAACCCTGACAAAATTCCATTAACTTTTTTTGATGAAACTGTTATGGCTGCATGATTCACCCTGTACAATGTGTGGATACAAAATTCAAAATGGCATCAGAAAGAGGTGCCAAAGCTAAATTGTAACCCAAGGGGTGACACGGTGGCACAATGGTTAGCACTGCTGCCTCACAGCTCCAGGGACCCAGGTTCAATGACAGAATTTCCAGCCCCAGGAGGCGATATTGATATGTGTAAACAATGTTGTTATGTATCAGAGTAACACCACTGATTGGTGTAATGTCACCTGTTAGGGAATGATGTGGAGGTGCCTGCGCTGGACTGGGGTGAGCACAGTAAGACATCTTACAACACCAGGTTAAAGTCCAACAGGTTTATTTCGAATGATTAGCTTTCGGAGCACAGCTCCTTCCTCAGGTGAATGAAGAGGGGACCCACCTGTTCATTCAGCTGAGAAAGGAGCTGTGCTCTGAAAGCTAGTGATTCAAAACAAACCTGTTGGACTTTAACCTGGTGTTGTAAGACAACAACATTGCAGAGTATTTTGCGGACCTTTGTGGACTTCACCATTGTGAACATAGGCTGGCACGGTGGCACAGTGGTGAAATTCCCAAGTTCAAACCAGGCCTTGGGTGGCCGTGGCCATCTGTTTGGAGTTTGCATGTTCTCCCCGTGTCTGCGTGCGTTTCCTTCGGGTGCTCCCGTTTCCTCCCACAGCCCAAAGATGTGCAAGTTAGGTGGATTTGCCATGCTAAATTGCTCCTTAGTGTCCAAAAGATTAGGTGGGTTTACTGGGCTGTGGGGATAGAGTGGGGGCGTGGGCCTAGGTAGAGTGCACATTCCAGGGGTCGGTGCAGACATGATGGACTGAATGGCCTCCTTCAGCACTGTAGTGATTCTATCATTCAATGAATATATGGAACCATACATTGTTAAAGCCCACCAATAAAAGTGATTAATTTTAAACCAATAAACCAATGTGAAGCATTGTGAAGCATTTAAACCAATGTGAAGCATTTATGCTAACCACCATGCTACCGTAGCATGGTGATTAGCATAAATGCTACACAGCTCCAGGGTCCCAGGTTCAGTTCCCGGCTGGGTCACTGTCTGTGCGGAGTCTGCACGTCCTCCCCGTGTGTGCGTGGGTTTCCTCCGGGTGCTCCAGTTTCCTCCCACAGTCCAAAGATGTGCGGGTTAGGTGGATTGGCCATGCGAAATTGCCCGTAGTGTCCTAAAAAAAAGTAAGGTTAAGGGGGGGTTGTTGGGTTATGGGTATAGGGTGGATACGTGGGTTTGAGTAGGGTGATCATTGCTCGGCACAACATCGAGGTCCGAAGGGCCTGTTCTGTGCTGTACTGGTCTATGGTCTATGGTCTAATAAACCTCGAGATCCTATCAATGAGCCATCACCACTGAAACATAAAGGCCGGGACTCTCCGATCCCGCGGGCAAGTTCTGACGCCGACGTAAAAAGCGGAGCGAGCCATACTGCCGTTAACAGGCCTCCAGGACCAGGTATTCACCCCTTCCTCGGTGGCTAAAACAGTGCAGGAGTGGTGTCCGCTGCTCCGGTGTTCGAAAGCCGGAGCGCCATGGCCGACGTGGGTCTGCGCATATGCGCCACGGCCGGAGCTTGTCTACGCATGCGCGCCATGGTCAGAACATGTCCGCGCATACCTGGAGGTTCCCATATCCGTGCCGGGCCCTGGGCAATATGGTGGAGCCCTACAAAGGCCCGGCATGGAGGAACGTAGGCCCATCACAGAACTAGCCCATCCGGCGATTGGTGGGCCCCGACAGGCCACCGTGGAGACCCCACCAGAGTCGGATCCCCCTGCTTCCCAACCAGGATGACCCCCGCAGGCAGAAATTGGAGGTCCCGCCGGATGGGACCATACGTAGCCCATGCCGGCGGGACTCGGCCGAACACGGCGGGTACTCGGCCCGTCGTGGTGCAGAGAATCGCCTGGGGGCCGCTTTCAATGGCCCCCGACCAGCACGGCGGCAATCCCACAGGTGTCCAAGAATCGGGATCGAGAATCAGCTAGCTGGCGTCGGAGCGGTGTGGCGCGATTCCCGCACCCCCTACCTCCCCGCCCGCGATTCTCTGACCCGTCATGGGATCTGAGAATCCCGGCCAAAGAATCCATATTAAGTACATAATATGAAACTTTGGTTGTGGATCAGGTTGGATCGCCGGAATTATCTATGAGACTGGATCCACTTCATGCCAAGTGGACATGGAGGAATGGATTATTTGTAAACGCATGGTCCAACCTCCCATCATTACCTTATTATCCAATAAAAGGGTCTGTGAAGAAAATATCCGTTTGCCACTTTTACTGCCACAGAATAAGAACAAACTTTACCTGACACAATTCTGTTCTTTCTTGTTAATACAAAGGTCAGTGGAGCTGGGGCAAGCTAAATGATTTGCTGTCCACTATCATCGGCCCACCTTTATGTTGTGAATAAAGATCATCAGCGCTGTAATGTCCAAGATAGGCTTTGCCAAACCCAAATGTTCTTTCATATGTCCACTGAACCTGCTGTGTCCAGAGAAAGATCCATTGAAGCCTGTCCACCTGTCTAATTCTCAATTGGAGTGGCAAGATGAACGCTGCTGAATAGCAGAATACGTATATATTGAAAGAACTGACAGTTTGAAGGTTCAAATGTACTGAAGGGTTCTTCCACACAAGAGAAATCCCAAAACAAAACCTCCAGTGTCAGAGGACATGAAGGAAAGAAAAAACTCCCCAATAAGTTTACCAGTCCTCGCTTCCCTGCATTCAGACACACTGAAATGAAGTATGGCTTAGAAATCCTTCGGACGGCAGCTTAAGGCCAAGGATTTGATGAGTTAATTACTTTATGATCAGTCATATCGCATAATGGTTTCCCCCCCTTCAGCCTCCCCGTTCTGCTGAACTCACTAGTCTTCACTGTAGTTATTCTACTTTATTTCAGACATTTATTTCGTTTTTCAACTTCTGATCACTCAAAGTGTTGGCAAGGAGTTATCGTCTGAAAACGAAAAGATAAATTATGATGCCCTTGTTCTCCCAATTGAGTTATTATACCACTGCACTATTGAGGGAACTAAGTAAAATTATCAATCACATTGCCAATTGGTTAACTTACTCAAAAACTGCTGAATCTTCAAAGTTAAATTCGACGGTGAATCATTATGCCATTCACCCAATAAGATTGCTCTGTTGAGGATTGTTAGGTATTACACAATCTATAACAAATTAATCTCCAATCACTGACAGCAGGGAAGTACAGATACCAATAACGTGTTTTCAAATGTAATGGAATCACAGCAGAATATTTTGAAGTGATTCTTTCTCAAACTCAAATACCTGAGCCATCTGATGCTCATTTGGTTACTGTTTACGGTACTGTGTTTGGCTGTAGTGATGTCAGTGTATCCTTCTGCACACAACATGCTAAATGGATCAGAAAACTGTGAACAGTCATGAATAATTTTAGCTTTCTGCAATCCAAATTTGAATAGGTGAAGTCGACATGACAAAATATCCCAATGGTTGGTATAGATTTACACTTGAAAGGCAATGAATCAGGAGACGAAGAATGAGGGACCACTCTTCAAGTAATCATCAATTACAGTAAATCAGTGTATATCATTACAGAAGATAGGTAGCCTCAGTATTGCGGCTCTGGTGGAGTATTTAAGTAGGGAGCTCCAGATTTTGTTGAGTTTTACAAATATTCTTTGATTTGACTTGAAGGCAAATAATTATTGATCATTGGACCATACTCTTTTCTCTGAGTCACAATGTTGACAATGTTGATGATGTTTACTGGACAATGTGACCTTCTTGTGATTTAAGGGTGATAAAGCTGTCAATAGTGTCCTCTACCAACTGTGGTGTTACATACAATCAGAGAATTGAATGGTGCAGCAGTCACTTTAAGTAAAAGTTACATTTTCTCGAGCTGTTGGGTTACGATTTAACTTTGGCTCCTCTTTCTGATGCCATTTTGAATTTTGTGTCCACACATTGAGTAGGGTTCATCGTGCAGCCACGAGGTAAACACTGAGCAGCGTTCTTCGACCAATTTCAAATATCCTGGTAATATTCACCTGTTGGTTCAGATGAAACATAGTGGTTGAAATTGCACTTTGCTTTGCCTGTCGATTTGTTTGTGAGAGAGTCCAAAATATGTCAACTTTTGTCCCGAAATGGATCTTAAGTGCTACCCTTATAATAAGATGGCCCAATAATCCTTTCAGCAGCCTTTGTTAAACAAGCTCAGAAAAAATTACATTAAATTATTCAGCACAATGACAACCCTTTCAGCCCTACGAGGCAATGTTGCTATGTGCAAATGTGTTATGTGTCAGAGTGACATCACTGACTGGTGTAAAGTTACCTGTTACTCAATGACATCACAGAGTGTTTTGCCATGGTGGAGTTCACCATTGTGAACATAGGCTGGCACGGTGGCAGAGTTGTGAACACTGCTGTCTCACAGCGCCAGGTACCCAGGACCCAGGTTCAAATCAGGCCTTGGGTGACTGGCTGTATGTAGCTTGCACGTTCGCTCCATGCTGCGTGGGTCTCCTCCGGGTGCTCCCGTTTCCTCCCACAGTCCAAAGATGTGCTGGTTAGGTAGATTGGCATTGTTAAATGTCCTCTTAGTGTCCAAAAATGTGCAGGCTAGGTGGGGTTACGGGGATAGGGTGGGGATTGAGTCTAGGTCGGGCGCTCCTCAGGGGGCTGCACCAACCTGATGGGCCTCCTTCTGCACTGTAGGAATTCTATGATTCTACTGTACCTTCTTTGGCTGTAAACCCCTTGCTCGCTGTTATACGCACTTGGCGTGTGTCATGCCTGATTCTTTCTCCTTGCGGCTACAACAAAGAATTTAACAAAACTGTTGTCACTTTTCTCAGCCAAACCAGTGGTCCAGTCACAGGCTGTTGCAGGCTGTTTTCAAAAGGGTAAGGAAGTTGTTCTACAATTAGCTGACTGTGGTACTAGGGAGTGCAGTCCATGTTTAACCCACTGGTCAATTCTGGCCTTTGCCCTGCTCTCAATCTCCATTAGCATGAGACATACCTGGGGCCTGATGCTAGAGTAGTTGATGGCCAACCTCCATCTTAGTGAGGGCCAGCGCACTTGGGCATGACTAAAAACCTCAGCATGTCAGTCATGTCCTGTCATGTTATTTTGTTTTTTTCCTCTTGCCCATTAGATTCTGTCTCGTAAACCTTCCTTCCACTTAATGTGAAACGATTTCGACCTTGCTGTTTTGCTGTTTCCCCGTTTACAGGTAGCCAGTTCATAATTACAAAATAGAAACATGTAAAGTGGAGAATGCCTTTACAAAGAGATATGGACCAAACTGCATGCATCAAGTTTTTACATAAAAACCTGAAATGCCCCAAATCAAGTTGCCTCGGGTTTTATGTTTGATTTGGGTTACATTTTTATTGTTGCTTACGTGATGGAATTAGTTACTGGAGATGGATTGTGGAAGTTTGAAAATATGTTCAGCAGAGTTTCTAGTGTTCTTTCATTTCAACATAAACAATGCTGACAAGTTCTGGGGAGAGTGTATGTGTATATTTGACAGTAGGAGCTGGTCAAATCGCATTGGGGCTCAGCAAAGCTCCAGGCAACTGAAGAGTTCATCCAGAACTGAGTTCATCAGAATATATATCTATCTGCCTCCTGGCCTCAAGAGGAACTTCAAGAATCACAGAGGAAAAGCAAAATATTGCAGTGTGTGGAAATCCAAAATGAAGAAAGGAATTGCTGGAAATAGTCAGCAGGTCTTGCAACATGTGTGTGGAGAGTTAATGTTTCAAGTCGAATATGAACTTACTTCTGTTGGAAATAGTTCTGAAGAAAAGTCATATTCGACTCGAAATGTTAATTATGTTTTTCTGTCCACTGGTGTTGCAAGTCTTGCTGAGTATTTCCAGCGTTGCTCTTTTTATTTTCATTGAATAACACAATGGTTGCAGCACAGAAGGAGACCTTTTGACCAATCTAATTAAAGTTCTTTGTGAAAGATTCGAAAAACTGGTAGAATCCTGCGTCATTGAGGATTAAACACGGTGAGGAACAGTACTGGTGCTATTTGAATGAGTCACTGTTTAAATGATCAACAAAGTCAGATTAAGTCTAGCAGTGATATTGGATGGAAAATTGCAGGAGTTGTGTATTTTTATATTCTTGGAATGCCAGCATTGCTGGCCACTTGTTGCTCACCCTTAATTGCCCTTGCTAAAATGGTGGCGAGTCGCTTTCTTGAATCGCTGCTATTCATGGGGTGCAGGTACACCCACAGTGCTGTTAGGGAGGCAGTTCCAGGATTTTGACCCAGCGACAGTGAAGGAAGGGCGGAATATTTCCAAGTCAGGGTGATGAGCTGCACTCATTAAGGCAAGTGGAGTATGTTCCATCACACCCCTGAGGTTGCTCTTGCAGGGGGTGGACAGGGTTTAGGAACTCAGGGGTAAGTTACTTGTTGTAGATTCATGGGGAGGGATTCATGGGGGTAGAGAGCTCCCCCACCATCAACATTGGGTCTCTACATTCCCAACAAACATAACATGAACCCCAGACGCAATAGTGCTGCTCAGAGGGTCCACTCTTGGCAGGACCCCGGGCATAGCTTGGCACTGCAAGGCTGGCACTTTAAGGGGCTGTTTAGCACATTCGCTGGCTTTGAAAGCAGACCAAGGCAGGCCAGCAGCACGGTTCAATTCCTGTACCAGCCTCCCCGAACAGGCGCCGGAATGTGGCGACTAGGGGCTTTTCACAGTAACTTCATTTGAAGCATACTTGTGACAATAAGCGATTTTCATTTCATTTCCAGCGCAGCAACAGGAGGCTGTGCCGGGGCACTGCCTGGGCATGTACCACTCCCCTGGGGGGGTTATGCTTGCATTTGTGCCCTGCGGAAATCCCCTCGTCTGATTCATGTTTTTTTATTTTTTATTTTTTCCAATGAAGGGGCAATTTTAGCGTGGCCAATCCACCTAACCTGCACATCTTTGGGTTGTGGGGGTGAAACCCACACAGGCATGGGGAGAATGTGCAAACTCCACATGGGCAGTAACCCAGAGCCGGGATGAGAACCCGGGTGCTCAGTGCCGGTAACCACTGTGCCACATGCTGCCCCCGATTCACGTTTTTAATAGCTGTTGTAAACATCGGCAAAGTTTGAACATTCAGTTATGGGGGGAATCATGTGGCGGGTCGGGCTCGCTAATTGTATTAAAATGTATGTTAAAGTATTAAAATGAGGTTCTTGCCCTTTATGGCCGTGAACCTCATTTCGTCGCTGATGATGGGGTGGGGAAAATTGGGAAACGAGATCTCGCCAGGGAGAATTCTCTTTCCCGATTCTCACAAGAATTTGTACCATGCTGGCATTCTCGGTCAGACGGTGGGCATGGGTATGTTATTTGCTCACTTGTCAGCTCAAGCCTTGTTATTGTTGTCCAATGATATCCTAGGATTGAGAAGATTAGTCTCCAACAATCATAGTCATTGTCCTTTGTGCTCCAAGAGGAGAGGAAAGTTTTCCTTAGATTTCCATTTACTTTCATTTTGCTGGTGCTCCTTAAGGAGTTTGGGAATTGATTGCAATGCCTGCTCTTCATGAGTGGAGTCTGGAAACATTTTTGTGGAAGTCAGTGTTCCAGTGAGACCAATTGGCTCACAGTGTGACAAGCATCTAGGGAATTCAATGAGAAATCCACAGAAGTTGCTGGAAATGGACATTGGTTTCAGAGTGTGGTGGGTCTGGCTACAGTGTGTCTATTGGTTTACATTGACTGTGTATTTATTGAGAAGGTTAGAACATAAGATAGATTCTGTACATATCCTGACCTACACAGGAAATCTAGGTACCATCTCTACAAAGCCATCCGAGATGCCAAGAGAGAATATCAGACCAAGCTAGAATCACAAACTAGCGTTACAAACTCTTGGCGGTTGTGGCAAGGCCTAAACAACATAACGGGCTACAAATCAAAGCTGAGCAGTATCTCCAGCAGCAGCCCACCCCTCCCCGATGAACTCAATGCATTCTATGCTTGGTCCGAGCAGGACACCATCGATCCGCTGTTGAGTGTCCCAGCAGCCCAAAACACACCCATACCCACCATCACAGCTTCCGAAGTCAGATGGGCTTTCCTGAAAGTGAACCCTCGGAAGGAGACGGGTCCGGACCGGATCCCTGGTCGTGCACTCAGAGCCTGCGAGGACCAGCTGGCAGACGCATTCACAGACATCTTTAACCTGTCCCTACTCCGCTCCGAGGTCTCATTCCTGCTTCATGAAGACCACCACCATACCGGTGCCAAAGAAGAACCAGGCAATGTGCCTCAGTGACTACCGTTCGGTGGCCCTGATCGTAATGAAGTGCTTCGAAAGGTTGGTCATGAAGCGCATCTCCTCCATATACCCAGAACGCTTGATCCACTGCAATTTGAATACCGCCGCAACTGTCCACAACAGACGCCATCTCCCTGGCCCTAAACTCATTCCTAGAGCATCTCGATGAGGACTCCCAGATCAGACACCTATTTATTGACTGCAGCCCTGCATTCAACACCATAATCCCAGCCAAACTTATAGAAAGCTCCAAAACCTAGGACTTGGCTCCTCACTCTGCAACTGGATCCTCGACTTTCTGACCCACAGATCAGAATTGGTAAGAATAAACAACAACACCTCCTCCACAATAATCCTCAATACCGGGGCCTCGCAAGGCTGCATACTTAGCTCCCTACTAAGTACACACACAACTGCCTGGCAAAATTGGCTCCCTGTACACACACGACTGCGTGGCAAAATTTGGTTCCAACTCTATCTACAAGTTTGCTGACGATACGACCATAGTGTGCCAGATCTCGAATAACGACGAGTCAGAATACAGGAGGGAGATAGAGAACCTAGTGGAGTGGTGCAGCGACAACAATCTATCCTTCAATGCGAGCAAAACTAAGAGCTGGTCATTGACTTCAGGAAGCAAAGTACTGTACACACCCTTGTCTGCATCAACGGGGCAGAGATAGAGATGGTTAACAGTTTAAAATTCCTAGAGGTGCACATTTTAAAAATCTGTCCTGGTCCACCTAAATCGACACTACCACCAAGAAAGCACAACAGCGCCTATACTTCCTCAGTATTCTAAGGAAATTCGGCAGTCCACACTGACTCTTCCCAACTTTTAAAGATGTACCATAGAAAGCATCCTATCTGGCTGCATCACAGCCTGGTATGGCAACTGCTCGGCCCAGGACCGCAAGAAACTTCAGGAAGTAGTGAACGGCGCCCGGTCCATCACACAAACCCGCCTCCTATCCATTGACTCTGTCTACACCTCCCGCTTCCTTGGGAAAGCTGGCAGCATAATCGAAGATCCCGCTCAACCGCCTTACTCACTCTTCAACTTCATCCATCGGGCAGGAGATACAAAAATCGGAGAATGTGCACGAACAAATTCAAAAATAGCTTCTTCCCCACTCTTACCAGACTCCTAAGCGGCCAACTTATGCACTGACCTGATTAATACTACACTCCTGTGGGCTTCACCCGATGCTGGTGTCTATGTAGTTACATTGTGGACCTTGGGTTGCCCTATTATGTATTTTCTTTTATTTCCTTTTCTTTTCATGTACTAAATGTCTGAGCTGCTCGCAGAAAAATACTTTTCACTGTACCTTGGTAGACGTGACAATAAACAAATCCACATCCAGTATGGCTCGTGTGAAGGACTGGTGTCGTTTAGATAATTTTTTCTTGTTTAATAAATGTTTTATTATTTTGGTAAATGTTCATTGGCAGTCCTATAACTTTGCTCGTCCATGTCTCCAAACAAAAAATAAAATTCAGGATCTATAAAGCAAGGTTCCATACTGGGATCCGACTGTTCAATAGTAAAATCAGCTGGGGTCGGAACTGTAAAGAAAATAGCTCACAGTCCAGCAAGAATTTAATGCACTTACATTTGGAAGAGAAAGAGAAAGAAAAGAGAAAGGAACAGATGAAAAAGGAAAGAAAAAAAGGATAAAGGATGAAAGAAAAACCCACTCAGGCCCTTCACAAAAGAAAAAAAAATAACAACAACCGCAGAACAGATATAGGGCACGATCACCGGAAAAGCAGCTCGCCGTAGCGCAGTGTGGCCGATAAACGCCGGGAGACCTCGCTCCCGGGATCTACCCAGCTCACAACACCTCGCGAGATCTAACCGATCCCGTGAGACATTGCGATGTGAATCCCTCCTATTGTGGGCAGGATAATCTTTTAGAAAATCTGCATATTAAAGCGAGACAGTTAGTCTCACTCTAATGTGTACATTCCTGAAGTGTTGCAGACTGGCACATTCCAAGGTCCAGGACTACATGCTGAGGGACGCACTCAAGCTTGGGGCAGCTGCCACCAAGGCGCAATGGGGAAAGACCACTGTGTGAGGTCTTCCAACACATGTACACCAAGGGGTGGGTAACAGTGTAAAACCCCTCGGTCTGGGTCATCAACACTCCAATGTATAAAAGAAACATGACACTGTAAATATTTAAGAAAGGATTGTAACGTAAAGAGGGATATGTGTGTAATATCAGCCCAATTGAATGGAAGAAAGGCAAAAGAATGTGAAACTTTGATGGAAATGTACAGTCAAGACAATTCAAAATATTCTGTAATGTTTATTATAGATTTTATGAATAAAGTATAGTTTTTGAAAAAAAAACTGGTCTTCACAAATGGGGACCACGTGAAACTGCACTTGTGGGGTCTCCCAGGGGATTGGAGACCCTAAGTTGCATGCCCTTTGGGCAGGGTGGCACCCTGGCACTGCTGGTCCCACCTAAGCACTGCCAACTTGGCACCCTGGCAGTGTCACCTGGGTGTCAGCTTAGCACTGCCAAGATGCCCAGGTGTCACTGCCACCTGGCAGGGGCACTGCCAGGGTGTAAAGGGCAGCATGATAGCTAAGTGGTTGGCACTATTGCTTCACTGCTCCAGGGTCCCAGCTTAATTTCCTGGCTTGGGTCACTGTCTGTGTGGAGTTTTAACGTTCTCACTGTGTCTGGTGGGGTTTCCTCCAATTGCTCCGGTTTCCTCCCACAATTGGGGCGGAATCCTCCGCAACGGCCGACGCCGTCATGAAACCTGGAGTGGGGCGGCACGGTGGCACAGTGGTTAGCATTGCTGCCTACGGCGCTGAGGACCCGGGTTCGAATCCCGGCCCTGGGTCACTGTCCGTGAGGAGTTTGCACATTCTCCCTGTGTCTGCGTGGGTTTCACCCCCACAACCCAAAGATGTGCAGGATAGGTGGATTGGGTACGCTAAATTGCCCCTTAATTGGAAAAAATAATTGGGTACTCTAAATTTATAAAAAAAAAAAAAAAAATGAAACCTGGAGTGTTTCACGATGGCGTCGGATGCCGCTCCTCGCCCCCTATTCCCCCCCCCCCGGGGGGGCTGGGAGTGGCGGTTCGTGGAATTCGGCCTCGGCCGATAATGACGCGACTGGCTGCACCTTAGTGACATCAGCCGCGCATGCGCAGGTTGGCCGGCTCCAACCCGCGCATGCGTGGTTGCCGTCTTCCCCTCCGCTGCCCCGCAAGACGTGGTGGCTTGATCTTGCGGGTCGGCGGAGGGGAAAGAGTGCGTCTCTTAGAGGCGCCGGCCCGACAATCGGTGGGCACCAATCATGGGCCAATCCCCTCCCGAGCTCGATCCCCTCTCCGCCCCCCATATGCCCCAAACTTACCTTTCGCGCTATGTTCACGCCGGCAGTGACCAGGTGTGGTTGCCGCCGGCGTGAACAGGTCGGGAACGGCAGGCCACTCGGCCCATCCAGGCCGGAGAATCGTGGGTCGCCGTGAAAATCGGCAACCCGCGATTCTCCGAGCGGCGTGTTGCAAAACACGACATGCCATTGCGGGGGGGTGGGAGAATCGTGGGGGGTGCCAGAGCGGCCCTCCTGCAATTCTCCCACCCGGCCTGGGGAGCAGAGAATCGCGCCAATGCTGTTAGGTAATTTGGACATTCTGAATTCTTCCTTTATGTACCCAAATAGGCTCCGGAATGTGTTGAGTAGGGGCTTTTCACAGTAACTTCATTGCAGTATTAATATAAGCTGACTTGAGACAATAAAGATTATTATTATTAAAGCTGGAATTTTTTGCATGGGTGCGATCGGGCCCGGGGTGCCTTGCTCGGGTGTTGGGTGGAATGCAGGGTGGACTGGGAACCCTCGCATAGTGCGTTGGAGCTTGTGGGAGGTATGGGGTTGCTTCCGGGCCCTCAGAGATCAGGACACACGTGTTAGGCAGGCTGGGTCGACGTGGACTGCACTTGATGCAGTGTAGTGAGAGACAGACCTCCAACACTTGATAAGATGCAACACGATTTTATTTAACGTCTTAGCTACTATACATGTTCAAATGTGGGTTGACACTATACTGACTTGACTGGAGACCTAGTACTAGCCTGGCCAGACTTAATAGCTACCGCATGGTGTTTGCACTGGCTAGCTTACGAACTCTGACTGTCTCAGAGGCTGGGTCCAGAGAGAGCGGGAAACCTGGTGCCCTCTGGCTTTATAGTGGTAGTGTCCTGTCTGGTGATTGGCTGCTCTGTTCTGTGTGCTTACTGGTCATCCTGTGTGTCAATCACTGCCTGTCTGCACTCCATTATATACATGGATGTATATTATTACAGACACCATTTCTAAATGGCATCTAGATCTCTTGCTACATTGAGGAGTTCCAGCGAGTGGAGCTCCCCAGTGTACAACACAGGGATACATGCGGCCTCAGCTGCGCATTCCCTGTTGAGGCCCTTTATCAAACGCGAGTTGCTGCTAGTGCCTGGAAACAGGGGCGGAATTCTCCGCTCCCCTGGAAAATCGGGAAGGCCGTTGTGAACTCGGTCGAGTTTCACGACGGCCTCGGAGGCTGCTCCTCTAACCTTATTCAGCCGCATCCGGGGGGGCTAGGAGTGGCGCTCCGTTATTCTCGGATGCCGGGCCTTGTTGCTGGCGTCAAGGCCCGGCACGCTGAGAATGACGTGGCCCGTGTGCCGAATGACGTCAGCCGCGCATGCGCAGGTTGGCCGGCGCCAACCCGCGCATGCGCGGTTCCCGTCTTCCACTCCGCCATCCCGCAAGACATGGCGGCTTGATCTTGCGAGGCGGTGGAGGGGAAAGAGTGCGTTCCTTTGAGACGCCGGCCCGATGATCGGTGGGCACCGATCACAGGCCAGTCCCCTCCCGAGCACGGCCGTGGTGCTCACTCCCCTCTCCACCCCCCACAAGCGTCAAACCAGCGTTTGGCACCATGTTCACGACGGCAGCGACCAGGTGTGGTTGACGCCGTCGTGAACCGGTCGGGAACGTCAGGCCGCTCGGCCCATCCAGGCCGGAGAATCGCCGGTCGCCATGAAAAACGGCGAGCGCCGATTCTTCCGAGCGGCGGGGTGGGAGAATCGCGAGGGTCGCCGGGGGTGTGTTGTGAGTCGCCCGGCCCTCCCGCGATTCTCCCACCCGGCGTGGGGAGCGGAGAATCGCGCCTCAGGTGTCTAAAAGCACTCGCTATGGGATTTTGTTCCCACTTAGTTAAATTCCACCCATAGTTTCAGATAATATATTATATACAACCTAATTAGGGTCAGTTATATGAAAGAAGAGAGCTATAATCCTTTAGAATAATCTAGGAAAGGTTGCCAAGCTATGTAAAATTCATCAGCCCAGCCGTCTTTTGTGCACTTTATTTCCTCAAGTTGGAGATTCTGCATCAGATCAGGTTTGCAATTCGTAAAAGAGGGCGGGGCAAACTGCCTCCAGTGCAGCAGAATAATGCATCTTGCCAATAATGTTCAAAACGGACTGCATCAGTCTGAAGCTTTGTCAGATGGATGCCATTTAGTTCCACTGCAGTGACTGCTGAAACAGGGGAATGTTCACTGTTTCTGCGAAAAATATGTGAGAATGATGTAAAAATCTTTGTCCAAAACAAAAGCTAATTTAGGACACGACCAATGCAGATGACTTAGGGAGGCTGGGACATTTATCACCGGCTTGAGTGCAAATAGAATAAACCTTAGATAATTTAACTTTGGATAGATGGATACAATCTACTTTTTAACTTGAAAGCAAACCATGTCTCGCACACACAGGTAAGGAATGAACACGTGAGAGAATAAATTTCCAGTTACCTCAGGATAAGTCTGAATCTAAATCTTGCTCCCAGAAATGTTGTTAAGGCAGGAACCGAAGGGCAGTGCGATGAAAAGATTAGCGAATATAATTTGGAAATAACCCCCCTAACGAAAGGATTTCCTTCTAATGTAATATCTATCGGTAATTTCGGGACAATAAAGGAAACTGAGCACTTTTTTGCACGCAAAATCTCTGATTTAGAAGTAACGAAAGAAGTGTGTGCCGGGCAGAGTGAGCATCAAAAGAAGCAAAACTATTATCAATATACAGGTCAGCATGGATTTTGATGCTTCCCTCATGCCAGACTTGAGTCTTCGGTACCTTTGTTGAAATATTATCAGGGCCCATAGTCTTTGCAGTCTCCAATGCCAATTCTTGATATCATGTGCAGTGAGTCGAATAGGCTTGGGTCTACCTTCTGAGATGTTGGGGATTTCAGGAGGAAGCTGAGATGAATCATCCACGCAGCACTTTTGGCTGAAGGTGTTTGTTTTGCTTTGTCTTTCCCACTGATATACCGGTCTCCCCCACTGCAGATAGGGATATGTGTGGCACCTTCGCCTCTCTTAGTCTGGTGGACACTATCCTTAAGCACTGCAATACATTTTTCCTCCTCATCAAAACCTACCTCTTTTTATTTGGCATTGTTCAACCGAGCGCAATATAATTTCCTTCAATACAATTGATCCTGCAGCTGTACAGTAAGTTAATCAGAATACCTTCCTTTTGGAAGGGCATCAGCCTGAAACTTTAATTGTTTCTTTCTCTAGAGATGCAACTTGAACTACTGTGTTTTTCTGTTTTTATTGCAGCTTCTACTTTTGCATTAATCTGAAGGACATAAATTTAAAGTGAATGGTGGAAGATATAGGGGAGATGTCAGAGGTAGGTTCTTTACCCAGAGAGTAGTGGGGGCATCGAATGCACTGCCTGTGGAAGTACTTGAGTTGGAAACATTTGGGACCTTCAAGCGGCTATTGGATGTGTCCATGGATTGCGGTAGAATGATGGGGTATAGATTAATTTGTTCTTAATCTAGGACAAAAATTCGGCACAACATTGTGGGCCAAAAGGCCTGTTCTGTGCTGTATTTTTCTATGTTCTATGTTCTCCTCCACTTAGTTGTTTAATCGCCCACCACCATTCACGTCTGGATGGGACAGGGCTGCAGAGCTGAGATCTGATTGTTGGTTGTGGAATCACTTAGCTCTGTCTATCCAGAGCTACTTCCATCGCTTTTAACCTGAGTTTCTAGCCCAGCACCTTCAAGTAACCTGCTTTTTAATAACTGAAAACTGCTTATAAAAAAACATCTCTGAAGAACTATTTGCTAGTTACTTTTTGGGTGGCCTAAGGTGACCCGGAGGTGAAATCACCACCAGTCAGCTCTCTCTCTCTCTCTCTCTCTCAAAGAAGAGAGCAGCTTCGGCTCCTTTCATTTGTTATATTGTGGTACACCAGTCAACTTCTTGTTGAATTAAAACATTTGAAACTTGGTGTCCATCAGCATTACGGAAATTTAATTTTCAGAGCCTCCATGAGATTTTGCAAACAATCACAACTTTTCAATCTTTCATGGGATGCGGGCATAGCTGCCCAAGACAACATTCTTATTGCCCATCCCGAATTGCCCTTGAGAAGTAAATTGAGCAGAAACATGTCATGTGAGAGTGTTATGTTAATTGTAGTATTCAGGCTAAGAAGTGATGGGTTAAGTATCTTGAGCACACATGAAACGGGACTAGGTATTAATCCAACTAATTTGCCTGCTTGAGGTCACCCATGTGGGCAGCACGGTAACACAGTGGTTAGCACAGTTGCTTCACAGCTCCAGGGTCCCAGGTTCGATTCCGGGCTTGGGTCGCTGTCTGTGCGGAGTCTGCACGTTCTCCCTGTGTCTGCGTGGGTTTCCTCCGGGTGCTCCAATTTTCTCCCACAGTCCAAAGGTGTGCAGGTTAGGCGGATTGGCCATGCTAAATTGCCCTTAGTGTCCAAAAAGGTTGGGTGGGATTACAGGGATAGGGTGGAGGTATGAGCTTCGTTAGGGTGCTCTTTCCAAAGGCCCGTGCAGACTCGATGGACCAAATGTCCTCCTTCGGCACTGTAAATTCGATGATTCTATGATTTTATGCTGGGTGGGTACCGGGGGGGTTTAAGTACATTACCAGCCCTGGAAATTATATTTTGATTTGTGTTACGACTCCCATCGGGGCCAAACCCTCCATCGTATATGGTTCCTCTCCTATACCTTGGAGTACTAACTCCTCAGGCGATGGGGGGCAGAGCCTCCTCCCCCCCCCCCCCCCCCCCCCACCAATTGGGAGGAAACTCACAGGATATAAACCCCAACCTGGGAGCATGTCGGGGAGGGTGACCCTGTGGGTGGAAGAGTAGTGTCATTACAGTATTGTGAATAGGGTAAATAAACCTAGTTGTTATTCTGCCTACCTGTTGTATGAAGTCCTTACCTTCGTCGATCACCTTTTGATTTGTTAAGATTCCATTATAATTTTTCCAGTTTTTTTCCAATGCTCTTTTAAGAGGCAGTCATTTTCATTGTTAATTAGTTCATCTTTTGTTTAATTGGTTCCCCAAAAGAATATAAAAAGGGACAAAGGGGTAATTTGATCCAATTGCCTGCCTCTCTCTCACGGATACATTTTCATCCGGGTGTACTTGGGGAGGGAGCAGGCAGTGTCCACTGGTACGCTTGAGGCCTTCCACTGTCGGTGGGCGCTGAAAGGTCCGGAACGCATCATTCTCTTTGAGTGCAGCAATGGCTCGGCCAGTAATTTCTGCGGGGTGGCCATCTTGTTTACTCCGCATGTAGGCCGGTCACGTAGCATCTCGGGTCTGGATGGCCCACAGTCACAAAACTCGACCAATTTTCACAATTGCGCCACAAATCTGATAACGGACTCCCCTGAGGTCTTTTCGGCCGTATTAAATCGGTAACTCTGATAAACGATGGCTAGAGGTCGAAATGTTTTGAAATGAGTGCCACTAGCTTGTCGAATGTTCGGGAGTCTGGGGCCGCGGGATACGCCAGGCTCTTTATGACAAAGTAAGTGGGGGCACCATAGATGGTCAGAAGAATTATCATCTGGTGATCACCCCTGATGATAACTTTTGCCATTTAACAAAGTGCATATGCTCCACGTACTGAGTCCAGTACTCCACACCCGCATCAAAAACATCGAGTCTGTCAAAGAGCGGCATTTTCAAAATGGTGCAAACCCTGTTCCTTCGCAAAGAAAGTTGGCTGTGCTCCAAATGGTTAGCAGCACCGACTGTAGTTCACCTTTACTCTCGTGGCCAATTTAGTGGTAACAGAGGAGTCCAGAAAGGAGAGTTAAGATGAATAGTTTGTTGCCAAAGTAAATTATATACAAGTAACAGACCCAGCCGGGCCTACTCTGCAGCTCCACTCCTACCTGGCTGGCTTTTACTGTCATCCCAGAGTTAACTATCCTGCTTTTGGGCCTCCACCCCTCAGCGGGGGAGCTCCTCCTCGACGAGGCCCACAGGAAAATTAATCATGTCATCCTCGTGGGTCTCTTGGGGGGTTATCACAGTTACAATCCAGAGCTTTGGATAGCGGTGGTAGAGGCCCTAATGTTCTTTCCTGCATGAGACCAACCAGGAATCACTCCTACTCTTAGTATCTGCCAACGACATATGCTGGCAGAATTTGCAGTTTGATACATGAGTTGTTTGACTGCACTACAAACACTAGCCATCAAGTCCCGGGCCTTGAACCTGGAACAACCGGCCCAGAGGCAAGCTCACTACCCACTGCGCCACAGAATCTCTTTTAACTGTCCCCTGTGACATGGAATAAAAAGCTGTGTGAGATTGTTCAAGAATCAGGTCCACCACCTCTTTCTCAACGGCAACTACTGTTGGGTAATAAATGCCGGTTATGCCAGTGATATACTGAAGATGAATTAAACAGTAGATGTCCTGCATTCAATAGCCCTTCGAGGCAGCTAATTGCACGTCACAGCTAAAGCCGCAGTGTATTTATATATTAAAATCCATGCTGTTTGGGAGTAATGGGAATTTTACATGAGGAATTGAACACGGATGAATTGTGCTGGTTGAGTATCTTTTGTTTCATTTTCCCTTTGTTCCGAAAGTTCATGACCTTTTCTCATTAAACTTCCACCCATGGTTCTTCAGTTTCCTCCGGAAGGAGACAACATCAGGAGTGGTCCACAATAGTACATATTGTACACAATCTATTGAAAAGATCAAGTAGAATCTGTTAAGTATATTTTTATTGTTCATTTATTTCTTTTGTTCCCAGCAAGTGGAGGTCATCATTCAAATATTCTTGCCAGTTGGTAGGATTGTAATAGAATGTGTTCAGTGTGTTGTGCTGTATAAATCAGGCACTTTCAGTAATTATTCGAAAAAGAAGTGTTAGAGTGAGGCTGAAATTTCAATCTAATCAGTGGGGAAATGCTTTGTTTGATGCAAAGCTTTGTCATTTTAGATTGATCTTGATTTAAGAATCGAGCTGTGTTCAATTGTGCATGAGGGAGCATTCATGCTGGACCAACTGTGCAACTGTGAAGAAATGAACTGCAGCATTTCTCAGTTCAAAGACTGCTGAGTTGAACAAACATCCATGTAGGATTCTTTCTTTCAGGACTTAGCTTACCGCACTAATATAAAAATACAGAGACACATTTATTGCAGAGAAGTGTGAAGTAGTGCAATTTGCTCGGCAGAATGATGAGAGGTGATATAAACTAAATGGTGCAATGTTAAGGGGGCGCAGGATCAGAGAGACCCGGTTGAGATTCACGTCTTCGAGGTGTCGGGACAAGTTACGACAGCTGTTTTTAAAAAAGCATATGGCATTCTTGACTTTTTCATTTTGTTCACCGTTGCCCATGGGCAGGGTTACCAGTAGTTTTTTTCCTACTGGCATGACTGAAATGGTACCCATGTAAAGCGAGGCAAATAAAGTGAGGTGCATGCTGATTACACTCAACATTGACCATGAGAGCCGTGCACTCCCTCTGCAGCCAAAGCGAAGTGTAAATAGTTATCTTGATTTTACAATTTGAAGTTGATAGTTCTATTAATATATAAATGATTAAACATTTTCTATAATGCATTATGAAACATTATGGCATATATTAAAAGTATTTAATCTTGTGCATGTGGTCATAATTAGTGACAAGCCTGATTTCAATCTTGTGGCCCATTGAGATGGGTCGCTCATGTGACCCACTCACTAGCCGAGGTTGCCCATCACTGAACAAGAGTCTTACCATTTCCTACACACAAACACCAAATTAGATTAACTTAAAGTTACACCCTACTGCTAACATCCAGCTGTACAAATATAAGTCTGGCAATATCTGACAACACACACACAAGCAAAGGACAGACAAATAGTCGGCTAGATTCTCCACTGTCGGGATTTACCGTTGCACTGGCAGCGCACCCATGCTCGGGGATTTTGCAACGGCATGGGGCTGCCCACAATGGGATACCCCATTGGCCGGCTGGTGGGACAGAGATTCCTGCTGCCAGTGGGGGTGCGTCGCACCAGGAAACTGTTGCGGTTGGAGAGGGAATCCTGCCCATGGTCTCTGCAAAGTTCTGCAGTTAAAGAAAAACTTTATGGAAAGGATAAAGTTCATCGTGTGAAGACAAATCATTAGTCCCAGTAGCTGCCTGGATGTTCTCACCAATAGAGCTTTGGTGTGGAGGAGAATAGACCTAACTTAACCCTTGGGTTTCTCCTCTCATCTCAGCCTCTTGGGTTTCCAAACACCGGCAAGTTTCACAGAGATGAGGATTCTTCCCAAGATTCTGGTAACCACACTGTACTTCAGGCAAGGCAAGGAGAGTGAGAGTTGGGCAACTTTCGCCTTTTTTGTTTTCTTTCCGTTCAAAAAAATCAAGTCCAAAACAAAAAGAAACTGATCAGGTGATTGCCAGTAAATAACCAGGTCCTTTTGCCTTTGGAATGTTATTTTCCACCCCAGCGCTCTAATTAATTGCAGTTCAAATGGTGTGACCTTGCTGGTCATTTAACTCAAGCCATGTGATTCCTTGGAACAAGCGCTCTTGCACACAGTCCAAGGTGAATTTATGACCTTATTTTTTTTAAAAATCCAGGTCAGTTCCCAAGTGTCCAAATAACACATTTTTCGACCAAAGTTTAAAAGAAAATATAGTTCTTGAAAATTGTTACTCAGGAGAAACTTTGTCAGGTCAAGGGGACTGTGTGTGTCAATGTCATTTCCATTGTTGAGGTCATCCATTTAGTTTCAGTCTTTTTTGTCTTTTTCACAGCAGTTGGTAGAACTGAATGGTTCTCTCAGCTATTGCAGAGGGCAGTTAAGAGTTAACCACATTGCTGTGGGTCTGGAGTCACATGTAATCCAGGCCGGATAAGGGATTAGTGAACCAGATGCATTTTTATGACAATCAGTGAAAGTTTCTTGGTCACTGTTACTGAGACTGGCTTTCAATTCCGGATTTATTAATTTAGTTTAAGTTCCCCTCACTGTTGAGGTGACATTTGAACCTATGTCCTCGGAACGTGCCTCTGTATTGCCAGCATTACAACTTTGCCACCACTTTCCCATGCTGTTGAAGCATGGCAGTGATCTGCTATCTGAGGGTCCCTTTAAGAAAGGTTAAGTCTCTTATTATGCGATTTGTAGCACATTGGACTGTGGCTGTGCGGTGAGGGGGGTTTCAGTTTCAGTTTGACTGCTATGGATGACAGAAAGAGAAAAAAAAAGTGTTTTGCATGTTTCTCTCTGTTTTAATTTTAAAAGTTGTTTCAGGAAGCTGCACATTGGGTGTGGTTAACTGCCTTGTTAACTTTAAAAATATAGGCCGGGATTCTGTGATATCACGGCCAAGTGTTGACACCGGCGTCAACAGGCCTCCAGGCCCAGTAATTCTCCTCTTCTTCGGGGGCTAGAATGGTGCTGTGCGCTGCTCCGGCGCCGAAAGCTGGCCCTGCACGGCCGGACCGGGTCCGCGCATGCGCGCGACCACCATCTATGCGCCGGCGCATGCGCGTGGTTGCCATCTCCACGCCGGCCCCTGCACAACATGGCGGAGCCCTACAGGGGTCCGGCGCGGAGGAACATAGGCCCGTCCTGGAATGAGAGCGCCCGCCGATCGGTAGCCCCTGATTGTGGGCCTGGCCACCTTGGAGGTCCCCCCCGGAGTCGGATCTCCCCACCTCACCACCAGGACGGCCCCCGCAACCAGAACGCCGGGGTCCTGCCGGCGTGGATTACATATGGTCCCACTCGGCGGGCACGCGGCCCATCGAGCGTGGAGAATCGCCGCAGTGGGCCACTTTTAACGGCCCCCGACCGGCGGTGCGATGGCCGCATGGGCGTGATTGGCGGCAATTCTTGAGTCAATGGAGAATCGATGGCTCAGCGGCGGAGCGGTAGGGTGGGGTTATCGCAACCCCCACCCCCCCCCCCACCCCCCACCCCTACCGGTGATTCTCTGACCCAGCTCGGGCTGGGAACATCCCGGCCATAGTTGTTTTCCGGAAGGACTTTGAATTGGCTGTTTGGAACTTGATCAACATTTCAGGAAAAAGACCAGTTGCATTCAAGTGAGAATACAGTTTGCTGGGCCACGCCCTTGAAAAGGGGTTCTGGTTTAATTGGATTTTGTTATTGAATTGGAACAGCTAAGGGGGAATTCATTAAGGGTTATACACATAGATTACTGTAGCTGTGTGGTTTCTTTTTTGTTTGTGATTGATACAATTTATTGCTGTGTTTATATATATATATATGTATGTTGGTTTAGCAGGGGCTGGTTTAGCACACTGGGCTAAATCGCTGGCTTTGAAAGCAGACCAAGGCAGGCCAGCAGCACGGTTCGATTCCCGATCCAGCCTCCCCGAACAGGCGCCGGAATGTGGCGACTAGGGGCTTTCACGGTAACTTAATTGAAGCCTACTTGTGACAATAAGCAATTTTCATTTTATTTCATTTCATATGTTAACTACATTCTTAGAATAAACTTTATTTGGATTAAAGTGTCTAGGAAATCTGATGAATCGCAGCTGCAGTAAAGGCTTTTGTGCTCATTTCAGCCAAATTCAACATGAAAGTTGTAGGTCAGGTGAACTTCATAATCCACTTTGTAGTTTCTAAGCGTTGTACTGAGGTGTATGTTTCTCAACACTGAGAGGTTGGAATCAGAATTACAGAGTCCTGAAGAGCAAGGGTTTGTCCTTTGGAAGTTCAAATGTCCTGGACAATTCCCAAAGAGGTCAATGTGTTTGATCTTCCGCAGGGTCCCAATGTGCACATTGGGTCACATGTCCCGTCTCCGTGATCTCAGTCATAATAACTAGAAATAGGAAATATGAGTTAGTTGTTCTGATGTTTCTCCTGGAAAAGTCAGATCTCAGAGTAGAACCTGGCTTGATAGATTCTAACTTGTATTATTTTTTAGAAAACGTGCAGGCAGTTACTGAACAGATTCACAGGAGTCTGCTGGTGTACTTTTAACACAAAGACTAAAACGTTAATTAAACAAGAAAAATTAAGTATAATACACGAGACAATAAGGTTGGAAAGATTTCAATACAATACCAGTAACTGAGTCAAATCACACTATTGCTTCACCCCAACTACACCTTTACAGGTACATGCAAGTTAATAATGATAACCTTTACTGTCACAAGAAGCCTTACATTAACGCTGCAATGAAGTTACTGTGAAAAGCCCCTAATCGCCACATTCTGGCGCCTGTTTGGGAACACTGCGGGAGAATTCAGAATGTCCGAATTACCTAACAGCATTTCTTTCAGGACTTGTCGGAGGATGCAAAAAGACAACACCGCATCAAACTAGAGTCCCAGGCCAATGACATTAACCCACGCCGACTATGGCAGGGCCTACACAAGATCACAGGCTATAAAGCAAGGCCAGGCAGGATATCTGGGGTTGGAGCATCCCTACCCGATGAACTGAACAAGTTCTATGCCCACTTTGAACAGTCAGCCAATGTATCAGTGCCACCCGCACCAACAGCCCTGGCCACACCCATACCCACTATTACAGCCTCAGAGGTAAGAGCTGCCTTCTTGAAAGTGAATCCATGGAAAGCGACGGGCTCGCTGGAGTCCCTGGGCAAGCACTCAGAGCCTGCGCAGACCAGCTGGTGAGTGTATGCGCAGATATCTTCACCACCTCACTCCTCCGCTCTGAGGTCCCCACTTCCTTCAAGAAGACCACTATAATACCAGTACCAAAGAAGAACAAGGTAGCCTGTCTCAATGACTACCGACAGTGGTCCTGATGTCTGCTTTCATGAAATGCATGAAATATGTCATGAAACGGATCAACGCCAGCCTCCCAGATGGTCTCGATCCACTGCAGTTTGCCTATCATCGCAACCGGTCCACAGCAGATGCTATCTCCCTGGCTCTACAATCAGCACTCGATCACCTCAACAACAAGGCCACCAATGTAAGATTGCTGTTCATCGAGTACAGCTCTGCCTTCAACACCATTATCCCAACAAGACTAATATCCAAACTCTGCAATCTTGGACTTGACCCTTCCCTGTGCAGCTGGATCCTTGACTTCCTCACTGACAGACCGCAATCTGTCAGGATAGGCAACGGCACCTCCACCACAATAGTCCTCAACACCGGGGCCCCGCAAGATACGTGCTCAGTCCTCTACTGTACTCCCTATATACACATGACTGTGTGGCAAGATTTAACTCCAACTCAATCTATAAGTTTGCGGATGATACGACTCTGCTGGGCCGTATCTCAAACAACAACAAATCAGACTTTAGGAGGGAGATAAATCACTTGGTTGCATGGTGTACCAAAATTAACCTCTCTCTAAATGTCAGAAAGAACAAGGAACTGATCATTGACTTCAGGAAGCGTAGCACGACATACACCCATGTCTGCATCAATGGTTCTCAAGTGGAGATGGTCGGTAATTTTAAGTTTCTGGGGGGATCACCATCACCAACAGCCTGTCGTGGTCCACTCACCTTGATGCAACAGTCAAGAAAGCCCAACAATGTCTCTTCTTCCTACGGAAGCTAAAGAAATTTGGCATGTCTGCATCGACTCTCACAAACTTCTACAGGTGTGCAATAAGGAGCATGCTATCCGACTGCATCACAGCTTGGTATGGCAACTGCTCGGTCCAAGATCGCAAGGAACTGCAGAGTGTGGTGTACTCAGCCCAATGCATCACACAAGCCTGCCACCCCCACATTGATTCTATAAACACCTCCCGATGCCTCAGGAAGGCAGTCAGCATTATCAGAGACTCCTCCCACCCAGGCATTGCCTTTTTCCAGACCCTTCCATCAGGCAGAAGTCTGAAGACCCGCACATCCAGACATAAGAACAGCTTCTTCCCCACAGCCACAAGACTCCTCCTCGCACTGATCTGTTCCCTGTAAGAACGCTATTCATGATGCCGTATGCTGCTCTTGCTCATGTATTTGCTTTGTTTGGCCTCTGGTTCCACGCTGTAACCAATCACTGTTTATCGATGTACCATTTGTCAATGTTCTCTGTTGATTATTCTTTTGTCTACTCTGTATGTACTGTGTACGTTCCCTCAGCCGCAGAAAAATACTTTTCACTGTACTTCGGTACATGTGACAATAAATCAAATCATATATACTATTGCGAAAGGACCAAAAATGATCTTGGGAGTAGCACAGGTAGAAGCCTTCAAGAAAATAAAACAGCAGCTGCTGTCGTCCAATTTATTGGCTTATTTTGACCATAAAAAGGAACACATCCTGACATGTGATGCTTCTCCTCATGGGGTTGGGATGGTACTTTCACACCACTGGAAAGTCAGGCTAGGAAGGCCCAATGCCTCTGCATCCAGGACCTTTACGGAAGCTGATCCATGGGCCAAAAATGATACAGAAAAAAATAAAAGAAATCTAAACTAAGGGAATTAACAGGAAGTGCCCTTTCAGGAGGTATTCTCAAATTTAGAAGGAGGGCTTGGCAATCGTGTTTGGTGTCAAACTGTTTCAACAGTACGTCTATGGTAGGTATTGAACAATAGTGACCAGCCACAATTTCCCCTGTTGCCTCTGCCCAGATGCAGTGTTGGGCCCTGTGACCTGCAGCTTATGAATATCTCTTAGTTCACCACCCAGGATCACAAATAGATGACAACGAAGCCTTGAGTTACCTTCCATTGTCCACAAGCCGGGCCCTATGGAAGATGTCACGATGACTCTAAATTCTTTAGAGACTTCACCAGTGTCCAAAAGACACATCAATGCCTAAATGCAAAAGAATGCAACATTATCAAAATCAAAGCATATGATCCTGAATGCCAGAGTCCCTGGGCAAGAATCATAAGAAATTAAACCTTATCTGACCAAGAAAGATGTTGCGGGTAGTCATCACTCACCATCACTCATTGACTATATGGTCAATGGAAGAGTCCTGGGGAAAATTGATGTACAGAGAGATCTGGGAGTTCAGGTCCATTGTACCCTGAAGTGGCAATGCAGGTCGATAGAGTGGTCAAGAAGGCATACAGCATGCTTGCCTTCATTGGACGGGATATTGAGTACAAGAGTCGGCAAGTCATGTTACAGTTGTATCGGACTTTGGTTCGGCCACATTTGGAATACTGTGTGCAGTTCTGGTCGCCACATTACCAGAAGGATGTGGATGTTTAGAGAGGGTGCAGAGGAGGTTCACCAGGATGTTGCCTGGTATAGAGGTTGCTAGCTATGAAGAAAGGTTGAGTAGATTAGGATTGTTTTCATTGGAAAGACGGAGGTTGAGGGGGGACCTGATTAAGGACTACAAAATTATGAGAGGTATGGACAGGGTGGATAGCAAAAAGCTTTTTCCAAGAGTGGGGGTGTCAATTACAAGGGGTCACGATTTCAAGGTGAGAGGTGGAAAGTTTAAGGGAGATGTGCGTGGAAGGTTTTTTGCGCAGAGGCTGGTGGGTGCCTGGAACACTTTGCCAGTGGTAGAGGCGGGCACGAAAGCATCATTTAAGATGCATCGAGACAGATATATGAACGGGTGGGGAACAGAGGCAGGTATATCCTTGGAAAATATGCGACAGGTTTAGATAAAGGATCTGGATCGGCGCAGGCTGGGAGGGCTGAAGGGCCTGTTCCTGTGCTGTAATTTTCTTTGTTCTTTGTTCAATTGCAGCACCCAATATTAATTGAATTGCATTATGGTCACATTGGCGTATCTACAATGGAAATTCTTGCTAGTATCTAGGTCTGGTGGTCCTGTCTTGACTCAGCTGTCACAGACTTGGTGAAGCAGTGCCAGGAGAATCAAAAACTCTCTCCTTCAGTCTCACTACATCCATGGTAGTGGCCTGACAGGCCTTGGGTGTCGGTGCATGTGGACGTTACCAGGTCTTCTTTGGGTTCCATGTCTTTGATCGTGGTAGATGTACACTCTAAATGCTTGTTGATAAACCACATGAGCTCCATCACCTCCCACACTACGATCAAGAAACCTTTTGCAGACAGGGCACATCAGAAGTTCTGGTTTTTGACAATTGCACTGCCTTCACCAACAGTGAGTTCCAAAGCTTCAAGTAATGCAATAGCATCAGAAACATCAGAACAGCACCTTATCGCCCGTTGTCAAATGGGCTAGCGGAATGGGCGGTGCAGACCTCTAAAATCAGCGTGATTAAACTACCGGCATTATCCATAGAGACCAAATTAGCATGGTTTTTATTTGACTCTAGGTCCACTCCTCATACTATAACTGGAATCGCCCCAGCAGAACTTTAAATGGAGTGGCAGCTTGGTAGGAGAGTAAGCCTACTATTTCCAAGTCTGGCGGGAAGGGTGGACGTCCAACAAGAGAGCCGGAAAAGAAATTATAATTCTATGAGAAGTTAAAGTAAATTCGAGACCGGGGGTCTGGTCTCTGTGAGGAACTTTAAAGATGATTCCGGATGGGTCCCTTGCGCTATAATAGAGGAAACAGAGCCTGTGCCGCGCAAACTGAAGATACAGGAAACACCTGGACTACCTCAGACATAGGGAGTTTGTCCCCTGGCAAAGCTTGCTGCCGCTGCCGCTAGCACAGCCCGAAGCGAACTCTGCATCTGTCTCCCCTGACAACGAGGACACGGGGTCCAAGATGGGGATGCAGAGCAAACTGGTGTTCCGATTGAATCAGCCACTAAGGAGACCACGTTGGTTACACTTTGATGTACCCTCGGAAGCAAAGGTCTCTGATCCAGATCCCGTTCAACCCTCGACGGACCTCAGACCGATTGCAAAGCGGCAGAAGAGGCCCCTTCCCCATGGGAATATTGAGGGAGAACCAGATTTGAGGGGGGGGGAAGGATGTAACGGTGGTGACGAAGGACAATAGGTCTCCCGCTGGGCTTCGTGGTGTATGAATTCCCCTATTGAGCGGGCGGGAGCTCGCCCGATGTGGAATATATGGCCAGAGCTTAAAACCCGTTCCTCCAACCCGGTCTGGCATCTCCATATGTCCCCGGGCTTGGATGAATGTATTGTGTGTGAGTCACAGAGGTGGCCTTTGTCTGGTGATAGAAGACTGGACTAGGAGAAGTTCTTACAAAACAAAAGCCACTGCACTTCAAATATGGTTCATTGCTTATTAGGAGTGTTGATACTTCTGGTGGGCAAGACAAGATGTCATACCAATTGCAGTGATTTCTTTCCACCATAGCGAGGCAATCAAAACCCTGATTCATTCTTTTGGAATGAACATACAAATTCAGGTTTTTTAAATGTTGACTTTATTTGGTCCATGGTATTACTGTGGAACTTGGAAAGTGTGAAAATGCAAAAATCGCAATCTTACAGTTTCGGCTTTGAAGGATGTCCTCAGTGCTGCAGTTGTATATTGTGAGAGCTGAGCATTTTGTTGTACTGCCCATCAGGTAAGGAAGAGTGAATAAAGTTGTTCAATAATGGAGGCTTGAATCCACATGGAGGTTTATTCTCACTGCAATACACAACAGCTGCATTGTGTTCAAACATTTGGCTGGTGAAATCAGAGGATGGATTAATCATTCAAAAGTTGTGATACACAGCCCCGTGTTACCATGGCAATTTGAAAATTCAAAAGATTTCTGAAAAAAGTTAATCCATTGCTTGTTTTAACTTTGAGACAGGAGATTAGATCTTGATGGGAATCTAATATCTGCTTCTCCAAACATTTAGACGTAAATACGCTTTGGAATTCAACTAATAAAATATAGTACTTGCGGGTGTCAGGCAAGCATGAATTCACACTGCATATACCTTGGGAAAATCACATTTCATTCCCATGATCCAATCTGAATGTTAAAAGTATAAATGGGGATTAAATGTTCAACGGAGTTCATTTCAAATTCCATGTTGCCATTTGAAGAAATTTTATTTTTCAGCGTCCTTTACAGAGATTGAAGGTATTCGGTGCAATATGATTTTAGTTGGAATTATCACATTAATGTCAAGAAAACTATTCATGTGAAAGAAAGAAAGTGTTTTCATTGCTCTGGTTTTCCGTCCAAATTTCCTGCACTCATTGTATTCCTTTGACTTCCCTTCGAATACACTTCTTCATTAAATATCACATAGAGTGAGGATGACAAGTGATTGACCAGCACTGAGAAACCTTTCAGTAATATTCAAGCCACCTTCAAGGGCATGCACAACCAGAAACCAGGATGATCTCTCTTGCTCACCTTTTAAGACGGCACAGAGTTTCCACTTGGTGTCCTCAAACATTTTTGGTTGAAATAACCCTTTTCAAAATGATTAATAATCATGGACCCCCACATCTATATTTCTTCTCTTATTATTTATCCATTCACAAGGCTTTGTTGTCACTGGCTAGGACAGCATTTAACGCCCATCCCTAATTGCCCTTGAGGAGATGGTGGTGATCCGCCTCAGTATCATAGAATCCTTACAGTGCAGAAGGAGGCCACTCTGAAAGAGATCTCCACCTAGGTCCATGCCCCCACCCCATAACCTAATGTTTTGGGCACTGAGGGGCAATTTAGCATGGCCAATCCGCACATCTTTAAACTGTGGGAGGAAACCGCAGCACCGGTAGGAAACCCACGCAGACACGGGGAGGATGTACAAACTCCACACAGTCACCCAAGGCCGGAATTGAATTCCAGGGGAGAATTTTACACTCCTCCCCCAAGGTCGGTTCTGAGGCGGTGAGTGGGGCGGGTGGGGGGGGGGGGGGGGTCACTGCAATTGGTATGACATCTTGTCTGGGTACCTGCCCAAAACCTTGAAACAATTTCATGATTGGGTGGGTAGAGCCTTGGGTGGGAAAACCACCCATTCACCTATTAAGGCTCTTAAGTAACTACTCAATGGCCAGTTAAGGGGTTTATCCCACCAAACCTCAATTTTTATGCTGGCAGGAGTGGATGCAGGGTCGGATAGTGACATTTAAACTTTTCCTAATCTCACCGTGGAAGGGGGCAGTCGTGGTTGGGGAGGGGTCTCGGTCTGAGTGCCTCTCAGAATTTGGCGTATCTTAACCCCCCCGGGATGTTGGAGCTCTGGGACCCTCCTTTCTCTACAGCCTACCCCCCTCTCCTCCACCCCCAATGCTGCAATCACACCCTCTTGCCCCCCCACCCCCCTCGTATTTCCTTACCCTCCTACCCTGGGAAAAGTGGGACTGACCTTTTCAAAGACTTTGAGGTTTAGTTCCAGACAGGGCCCTGCAGTACCACTTCTGGCCACTATAGTGCTGTGCCTGCCCAGATTGACGAGTTGTTGATCAATCAGATTGACCGATAGCTCAGATGGGCGGGACTTCATTCCAAAGGCGGATGGAAGAACCACCCACTGCCAATCAATGCTCAAGCCAGCATTAAAAACCAAAGGGATTTCAAGAGTCAGGGGATCAGGGGTTATGGGGAGAAGACAGGAGAATGGGGATGAGAAAATATCAGCCATGATTGAATGGTGGAGCAGACTCGATGGGCCGAGTGGACTAATTTTGCTCCTATGTCTTATGGAGAGTCGACGGCCGCGCAGTTGATGCCAACTCTCGGGATAGCGGGTGCCAATCACCCACCATGATTTTAAACCAACAAAAGTATGAGAAAAATGATATAGTTTCAAGTCAAGATGGCGTGAGGCTTGGAGGAGAACTTGCAAGTGTTCCCAAGTATCTACTCCTCTTGCGATAATAGAGTTCATGGATTTGGAAGGTGCTATCAAAGGAGTCCTGCTGAGTTGCTGCAGTGAATCCTGTCGATGATACTGCTGCCACTCTGACTCAGTCTTGGAGGGATTGGGTGAATGTCTAACGTGGTGTCAATCAAGTGGGCTTCTTTGTGTTGGATAGGGTGGAGTTGCTTGACTGTTTTTGGAGCTGCTCTCTTCTAGGCTAATGCAGAATATTCCATCAAACTCCTGACTTGTACCCTTTCAATGGTTAACAAGCTTTGATGAGTCAAGAGCTGAGTTACTCACTGCAGAATTTCCATCCTCTGACCTGCTCTTGTAGTCACGGTATTTATATGCCTGTGTTGTATTTTATATTTTCCCCGCGTCTTGACTGTGATAGAGAAATTCAAACAGCATTCATTAGGTAAGCAAAACTGAACTTTATTTCCGAATTTAGAACTGACTGCTAGCAGTATATGGCTGATACTTGGAGTCGGAAAGCAGTCAATTACAAACTGCTGAGTCCGTCCCAAGTCTGCGATATTACAGGAAAAGAAGGCGATTCTTATACATTATAGGATCAAGATAACATGAATACAACTCGGTTAGGAATTTGATCAAAAGTAAAACATAAGTAATAATCGTTACAATGGCGTCACCTTGCTGACCTCCAGGGGACTTGAGTTTCATATCATTATCTTGTCTTTGTTTTAAGAAAGGGAAGAAGTTGTTTAGGAACAGGAAGAAATAGTTGTTCAGCTTGGTATGTATTAAGACTACTTCTAGCTCCAAGCCTTATCTAGACTCTCAGAGTCACCCAGTTCCCAAGACATGCTGTCTCTGTGTATTCTGTGCCTTAGGTTATATGAAATCAGTTTAAATTCACTTGTACCAAGAAAACTTGACTACTTTTCCCATCATGCCATTATTTGCTTCACACAATACCGCACCTGGTCTAGTTCAGCTTCTGGTCAGTGGTAACCCCCTCAGGATGTTGATCGTGGGGGATTCAGTAATGGTAATGTCATTGAATGTCAAGAGGAGATTGTTAGATTCTCTCATCTTGGAGATATTCATTGTTTGGCACATGTGTGGTGTGAATGTTACTTTCCTGAGCCTTAATGGTATCCAGGTCTTGCTGTATATGTACACAGATTGCTTCAGTAACTGTGGAATTGCAAATGATGCTGAACACTGTACAACCTGACCTTATGACCTTATGACGGAAGGAAATTTATTAATGAAGCAACTGAAGACGGTTGCCCTCAGTCACTGCCCTAAGGAACTTCTTCAGTAATGTCCTAGAGCTGAGAGGATTGACCTCCGACAACCATAACCATCTTCATTGTCCATCCAGCAGAGAGATTTTACCCGATTTTCCTTGACTCCAGTTTTGCCAGGGCTCTCACCTCACCTCTTGAGTTCAGCTCTTTTCTCCTTGCTTGGAACCAAAGTGTTAATAAGATCACAAACTGAATGACCCTGACAGACCCTAACTTGAGCATCAGTCAGCAGGTTATTGCTGATTAAGTGCCGCTTCATATCACTGTTGGCGACATCTTCCATCACTTTACTGATGATCGAGAGTAGACTGACAGGACAGTAATTGGCCAGGTTGGATTTGTCCTGCATTATAAAGACAGAACATACTTTGGCAATTTTCCACATTGTAGATGTACTGGGACAGCTTGGCTAGCCAGACTGTGGTCAGGATCCATCATCTTTGCAGTATCCAGTGCCTTCAGCCATTTTGTGATATCGCGTTCAGTGAGTTAAATTGACTGAAGATTGGCATCTGTGATGCTGGGGACCTTCGGAGCACGAGGCCGAGATGGATCATCCACTCAGCATTTGTGGCTGATAATTGCTGCATCATCTTTAACCTTGTCACTTGCACTTGCTCCCCCACTAAAGAGGATGTGGATCTGTGTCAAGCCTCCTCCTCTCCAATTAATTGTTTAATTTCCACCATGATTCATGAATGGATTCGGTAGACTGTAGAGCTTACATCTGATCTATTAGTTGTGGAATTGTTTAACTCTGTCTATCATTTGCTCTGTAAGTGTTTGGCATGCAAGTAGACCTGTGTTCAAGTTTCATTAAGCTAATATCTCATTCTTAGGTATGCCTGGAGCTGCTCCTAGCATGCCCTCCTGCAGTCTTCATCGAACCAAGGCTGGTGCCCTGGTTTGGTGGTAACGGTAGAGTGGGGATATGCTGGGCCATGAGTTTATAAATTGTAGTTAAGTAAAATCAGCTGCTGCTGATGGTCCACTGTGCCTAATGAATGCCCAGTCTTGAGTTGCTAGGTTTGTCGAACACCATTTATGGCTGGTAGATTGATGAGGAGAAAGCCAGTAAGGATTTTCCCTTTTGTTGGTTCCCTCAACATCTGCCAAACACCCAGCCGAGCAGTTATGTCCTTTAGGACCCAGCCAGCTTGATCAATCGTGGTGCAAACGGGCCACTCTTTTCAATGGACATTGAAATCCCATCCCTCCCAGGGGTATGTTCTGTGTCCTTGCCACCCTCAGTGCTTCTTCCAACTGGTGTTCAACACGGAGTAAGTAATCAGCTCATTGGTGGGTGGGAATAGGGTGGGGTAATCCTGGGTGTGGTGTTTGTAGGTGTTGACCAGCAAGGGATTTCTGGGCCCATGTTTGACCTCATGCCATGACACGTCAGGATTCTTTTTGCAACACCCTCTTAACTATGCCACTTTTAATTCCAGATTTATGGATCGAATTTAAATTCCACCGGTGACTTGGTGGGAGTTGAAGTGTATCCCCAGAGCATTGGCCAAGGTTTCACATTGTTATATAATACAGAAAAGTTTTTATTAACCATTTGGGTCAAAAGATTTTTTCTCAAATCTCCTCTATACCTCCTGCCCCTGATCTTAAAATTATCTCCCCTTGTTAATGACCCTTCAATGAAGGGGAACAATTGTTTCCTATCCATTCTGTCTAAACCCCTCATAATCTTAAATACCTTAATCAGGGCCCCCTTCAACCTTCTCTGCTCTAAAGAAAAGCACCCAAGCCTATCCAGCCTCTCTTCACAGCTCAAATGCTCCATCTCAGGCATCATCCTGGTGAATCTCCTCTGCACCGTCTCCAATGCAATCACCTCCTTCCTATAGTGAGGCAACCAGAGCTGCACACAGAACTCCAGTTCTGGTTTAACCAAAGTTTTGTGCAGCTCTTATAATCTGGGTCACTGTCTCTGCAGAGTCTTCATGTCCTCCCCGTGTGTGCGTGGGTTTCCTCCGGGTGCTCTGGTTTCATCCCGCAGTCCAAGATGTGCAGGTTAGGTGGATTGTCCATGCAAAATTGCCCTTCGTGTCAAAAAAGGTTGGGTGGGGTTACTGGCTTATGGGGATATGGTGGAGGCGTGGGCTTAAGTAGGGTGCTCTTTCCAAGGGTCGGTGCAGACTCGATGGGCCGAGTGGCCTCCTTCTGCACTGTAAATTCTATGATTCCATGAATCAATGCCACTGAGAAAGGCAAGCGTCTTGTATGCCTTCTTAACTACCCTATTAACTTGTCCTGCCACCTTCAGGGATCTATGCCCAAGTACCCCAATATCCCTCTGCTCTCAGAGCTTCCCAGTGTTCTGCCATGCATCGAGTACTCCCTTGTCTTGTTTCTCCTTCCAAAGTGCATCACATCGAACTTTAAAATGTTAAATTCCATCTGCCACTGATCTTCCCATCTGACCAACCTGTCTATATCTTCCCGCAATCTAAGACCTTCTTCCTCAGTACTAACCCTGCCAATCTTCATGTTCTCCACAAACCGACCTATGAACACCTCCACCACCCCCCCTCCCCCCCCCCCTCTCCCCCCCCCCCCCCCCCTCCCCCCCCCCCCCCCCCCCCCCTGCCACGCCTCCCCACATTCTCATCTACATTGTTTATACATATCACAAACAGTAAGGAACCAAGCACAAATCCCTGTGGTGAGGCATTGGATATCGACCTCCAGTCACACAAACAGCCTTCTGCCACCACCCTCTGTCCCCTGCTACTAAGCCAGTTTTGGAGCCAACGTGTCAAATTACCCTGCCTCCCATGTGCTTTCATCTACTTTATCAGTCTCCTAAGTGGGGCCTTGCTTAGCTCAGTTGATTGGACGGGTAGTTTGTGATGTAGAGTGAGGCCAACAGCATGGATCAATTCCTGTATTGGTTGAGGTCATTCATGAAGGCCCCGCTTTCTCAGCCTTGCCCCTCACATGATTCTCAGGTTAAATCACCACTGGTCAGCTTTCCCCTCAAAGGGGAAAACAGCCTATGGTCCTCTGGGATGATGCAACTTTACTTTTACTCACAAGTGCTTCTCATGCCCTCTCTTTGCTCTCTTCATTGCTTTCTTAATTTCCCCCTTGCACTAAGGCGTCCACTGATTTTTCCCTTTGTAACTGCTAAAAAAGTCTCTTTTCTTTCTTATCCTGAATAATCCTGGACATCCAGATTTTACCACACCCCCACCTTCCCAACCCCCTCCACTACTCTGCCTTAGATTTTCCCACCAAAAGGATTAATAGTCTCGATTACTCCTCTGGCTCCTGAGTCTCTGAAATTTTCAGTCTGCCATCATCACCCCTCTCTGTTATCATAGTCATAGGCTGGTTACAGTGCAGATGGAGGCCATCTATCTAATATGAAAATGTACCATAGGTTCATAGAATTTACAGTGCAGAAGGAGGCCATTCAGGCCATTGAGTCTGCAGCGGCTCCTGGAAAGAGCACCCTACCCAAGCCCGTGCCTCCACCCTATCCCCATAACCCATTAACCTCCACTTAACCTTTTTTGACATGAAGGGCAATTTATCATGGCCAATCCACCTAACCTGCACATCTTTGGACTGTGGGAGGAATCCAGAGCGCCCGGAGGAAACCCACGCACACACGGGGAGAACGTGCAGACTCAGCACAGACAGTGACCTAAGTCGGGAATCGAACCTGGGACCCTGGTGCTGTGAAACAATTGGGCTAACTACTGTACTACCGTGCCACCCCTCATTGAATTCCATGTAAAGAGTGTTTTAATAATGTGTTTAAAAAAGCAGATATTTGCTTACAGATGTCAGCAAGATGCGTGTGCTTCCTCCCCTTTGCAGAGTATGCCAATCCTTAGCAGGAGCACAGAGAGCCTCTGGTCATCATTCATGTGCTGACCCTTGACCGTGGCACTTTAAAATAATTTTTCAGACCCTGTGGAGAGTCTGTCTGGACCCGTGGTGGTGTCAACAGATCCCACTCTGAGAGGCATTGCCCAGCTGTGAATATGAATTTCTACGATTGAGCTGCAGGGATAAATTCAATACGCTTGCATGGAGAGAATAAAAGAACTGAATGTAATTCACACAGAGTGAAATGGGTTGAATAATGATGTACTCAAGATGAAAGAGGTGACAATAGGTGGAAATCAAATGAAAGAAGAGGCAGTGAGCAAAAAGAAAGAGTAGACCGAGGGAAAAGAATGAAAGTTGCTGGAATTACTAGTCAGATACACACCACCCTTTAGTAATGCATTTTTCAGAATTCTATAAGTGGCAAATGTTCTTGTGGCATATTTTAGTTTGCATTATCTCATGCAAGACTTTTTGAAGATACAGTCAATGGCATTTAATGACATACCTGACAGTAGAATGAGCTGCTTAATTGCATAGCAACACAGGAGAAATCTGTGTTGTGTACGTGGAAACAGCATTTGAAAATTACTTGTGCATAATTCTGTATAATCACACATGGGAGATACAATGTGCTTATTGCAGTGCCGTCTTTCCACTCAGATAAAACCCTGTTATATTTTTGGTACCAATATCATACCAGCAGTGTTCTGGAATAGGTGTGAGGGAACACTGCTTGTCTCTGGGGGCTTTGTACATGGTGTGAAATATTATTTGCATGCATGACTGTGAACCGATAATCTGTGTTCTTGGAATATTTACATGTATAAAAACACAATGAAACACCGACATATCAATATTCTGTAATCGATCTTTTCGTTGGGACTCCAATTAAAATTATCGTAAGATTTAAGTCGGGGTTTATTCAAACAAGTTAACAATCAGAACACAGAGCTAGCAATGTTAAATTCAAAGTGCAAACAACATAGTCAATTACAGCCTAGTCTGTTCTTTGCTGTGAGGTGATTGGGGAAGGCAGTAACATAGGGGTATTGTCACTGGATGAATAATCCAGTGACACAGGACGATGCTCTAAGGGCCTGGGTTCAAATCCCACCTTGGCCGGTGGTGAAATTTGAAGTCAATAAAAATCTAGAATGAGAGGTCCAATGGTGACCATGAAATCATTGTCGTAATGCCATGAGGGTTCACTGATGTCTTTCAGGGAAGGAGGTCTGTCATCCTTACAATATTACTCCAGGGTGGCTGACTCCTAAATGCCCTCTGCGATGATTAATAAATGCTGGCCTAGCCAGTGACACCCACATCCCATGAACAAGACTTTTTAAAAATAAGCAGTTCTATTGCAGTTGAGATTCAGTGACAGAAATGTCAGGTCAAATGGTGTGTTAGAGAACACTCAGGAAGTGCAGGTTGCTGTGGCAACATGCTGGTATAATCAGGTGGGGATGAAAGGCCCTCTCCTTGTTTGACTGTATTGGAGGTTTTTTTTAATTCAGTGAGGACTTAGCTATTCACACATTGAGATCATAGAGTCATAGATGTTTACAGCATGGAAACAGACCCTTTGGCCCAGCTTGTCCATGCCGCCCTGTTTCTATCACTAAGCTAGTCCCGCTTGCGCACTTTTGGCCCATATCCCTCCATACCTAACCTGCCCATGCAACTGTCCAACTTTTTTTTTAAAGGAAAACATTGCACCCGCCTCTACCACTGCCTCTGGCAGCTCATTCCAGATGCTCACCACCCTCTGTTTGAAAAAAGTTCCCGTCTGGTCTCTTTTGTTTCTTTCCCATCTCACCTTAAACCTATGCTCTCTAGTTCTGGCCTCCTCTACCTTTGGGAAAAGATGTTGACTGTGTCTATCTTATCTATGCTCCTCATTATTTTATAGACCTCTATAAGATCATGCCTAAGCCTTCTACACATCAGGGAAAAAAGTCCCAGCCTCTCCTTATAACTCAGATCATCCAGTCTTGGTAGCATTCTCATAAATCTCTTCTGCACTTTTTCTAGTTTAACAATATCCTTCCAATAATAAGGTGACCAGAACTGAACATGGTATTCCATGTGGGGTCTTACCACAATGTCTTGTACAACTTCAACAAGACGTCCCAACTCCTGTATTCAATATTCTGACCAATAAAACTTAGCATGCTGAATGCTTTCTCCACCACCCTGTCCACCTGCGACTCTACCTTCAAGGAGCTATGAATCTGTACCCCTTGATCTCTTTGTTCTGTAACTCTCAACCACTCCCTACATGGCAAGGTAGCATAGTGGTTACCACAATTGCTTCACAGCTCTAGGGTCCCAGGTTCGATTCCCAGTTTGAGTCACTGTCTGTGCGGAGTCTGCACGTTCTCCCTTTGCGAGCGTGGGTTTCCTCCGGGTGCTCAGGTTTCCTCCCACAGTCCAAAGATGTGCAGCTTCAGTGGATTGGCCATGCTAAATTGCCCTTAGGGTCCAAAATTTCCCTCAGTGTTGGGTGGGGTTACTGGGTTATGGGGATAGGGTGGAGGTGTGGGCTTGGGTCGGGTGCTCTTTTCAACGGCCAGTGCAGACTCGATGGGCCAAATGGCCTCCTTCTGTAAATTCTATGATTCTATGAATCCCTACCATTAACCAAGTAGGTCCTGCCCTGATTTCATATGCCAAAATGTATCACATCACATTTATCCAAATTAAAGTCCATCTACTATTTATCAGCCCAAGATCCTGTTGCAATCTTATATAACCTTCTTCACTATCCACTATGCCACCAATTTTGGTGTCATCTGCAAACTTACTAACCATGCCTCCTATATTCTCATCTAAATCATTAATATATATCACAAATAACAGTGGGCTCAGCACCGATCCCTGAGGCACACCACTGGTCACAGGCCTCCAATTTGAAAAACAACCTTCCACAACCACCCTTTGGCTTCGGTCCCCAAGCTAATTTTGTATCCAATTGGCTACCTCACCCTGAATTCGGTGAGATTTAACCTTTTGCAACAACTTACCATGTGATACGTTGTCCAAGGCCTTGCTGAAGTCCATCGACAACATCGACTGCACTGCCCTCATCTATGTTATTGTTTACCCCTTCAAAAAACTCAGTCAAATTTGTGAGACATGACTTTCCCCCTTACAAACCCATGCTGACTTTCCCTAATTAGCCCTTGCTTGTCTAAATGTCTTGGTACTGCCTTAGCAATGCCAGCATGCCCAGGAAATCTTATGGGGAAGTGCCAAGGGGCAGTGTCATGGGGCAGTGCCTGGGCAGTGCGCATGGTCAGGTGGATGATCTGGTGGAGATTTAAATTTATTATAATTGTGTTCTCGAACTCCAGCGTCGGGATTTCCATTATGTCACTGGCAGGGGTGGGAACAAACGCAGTGAGACGTTCTGCCGACATAAAACGCGATTCAGACCTCTCGCAAAATTTTCCACTCTTATCACCAAACCGGCCCGAAAAGAGAAGAAGAGTAGAAAATCACGGCCATACACTTCAAGTTCACAGACACACAAACACAGATCAGGGAGTGAGGAAGGGTGGGTTGGCCAAATTACAGACTATAATATGTAAAAAAGCAATATGCAGTCCGTAGTTTGGCCACTCAGTTGGCTTATTTATTTCTTTCGGAGTTCCTGATGCTACCAATTTAATTTGATTGTTCTTTGAGGGACGGTAGCGCTTGCTAAATTTATTTAAAGAAATCTCTGTTTGTAACAGGAGCATCCCAGGATGGTCACAGTCAGCACGCAGGGATCAGAACTTACCAGGTGGATCGGAGAGAGAGGGAGATGGCAGGAAGGACCCCACTTGGCAGTTCTCCCTCAGATTTGTGTCCTCAGTGGCTTTATATCTTGTTAATAGGGCAAGAGATGTGGGTCCTACATATTCCCCATGCGCCATTGTCTTTGGTGAGATTTGCAGATATGCATCTCCATTCAAATGATTTGGCATGTGGAATGTACAGTAATGCAAATTGGAGTAGTCATCTGTGGCAGTGATCTCAAGTCACTTGTGTTTTCAAAAGACTTTAAAAAAAAGTTTAATTCAGGTTTCCAGTCAATGAATTAAAAATCATATTTTGACAAAAGCATGTTTTCATGACAGTGCATTTTTACATGCATGTTTTAGCCTAGAGTTAATGAGAGTGACCATAGTGGCTCCAACTTTCTTTCCTGCACATGACTGACCAGGAAACTCTCGCCACCTTTTACCACATGTTATTGGTTTGTGCTGGAAGGATTTTCAGGATGATAATCAACTTGGTTGGTCATGTTGTTCCTTGGCCATCATGTCCTGGGTGGAACTTCCGGACTGCAGAACCTCTGGCTCAGATTGAACACAGAACCTCCGCATGTGATAAGAAAACCTTTATTTGCTGTAAAATCAAAATGTTAACATTGCATATTTCGTACCAGAGTGGCATAAAATGATGCAATCCATCCATGCCAAATTTAAACTAAAATGGGGTTTTTAACTCATGCATGGCTCATGGTTAAAACTGTCAAAATTGAGCTTCCCTCTCCCATTGCTGTCACCATCATATTTATATGGAGGCAGCCATGATAACAGTAATGGTATCAACACAATTACATCACCTAACTAAAAGCTCTTAAAAAAATGTTAACTCTGTTTCTCTCACCATAGGTGCTGCCAGATCTGCTGAGTTTATCCAACATTTTCTGTATTTATTTCGAATTACATCACCTGCCTCTCAACCTTCTTCTTTCTCAGTTACGAACTGTAGGGCTTTCTGCCGAACAAAAAAAAAAGAGGAAGTGAGAGCACTTAACTGTCTTTGGTGTGGTCCAGGAGCTGTCAATCATAACTAGATGTTTATGAACATTGTGGTTAGTTTAGGAGCTGACTACTTAAAATCTAATCAAGCAGAAAGGGAGATGGATTAAGCAATCCAGACAGCTGATAAAAGCAAATTGCTGTGGATGCTGTAATCTGAAGCAAACACAAAAAATACTGGTTGATCTCAACAGATTTGACTGCAAGTGTGGTAATTGAAGGGAGATAAAATTTCAAATCTGGATGACTCTTTGTCAAAGCTGATAATCTTTTCAACCCAGACTGCTGGGTGTGTGTGGACGTTGTCAATCACAGCCTAGTTAAAGCAATTCACCATAGATATGAATGAAAGGCTTGCCGATCAAAGTTCTGAGGATGGTTAAACCCAGCTGACTGGTTTCCTCTTTCCAGCAATTTACAGGTGCTGTTTCCGGTGCCTGAGCCAGCAGGTGTATTGTACAGGTGAGTTTTAAAGTTGTGCTTTTTTCACTGCCTCTGTCTGCACCTGCCTCTAGTTTCCGAGCAGGGGTCTATCTTATGCGGGGCTTCCAGACATAGGTCTCTATTATTGAGGGTCTCTGGTGGGGTCTCTGTAATTGGGGGGGGGGGGGGGGGTCTGGTGGGAGTCTCCCTCATGGGTTCTCTGGCGGGGGTTCCTGGGGGGTTGGACCACCCTTGTACTGTGATGGAGGTGTGACCCAGAAGATCCCATGGTGGAACGGGGCGGAATTGCATTGCAAAGTGCAAGGGGGTCCAGCCGCCGGACCTGGTTCTTGGGTCGCCCACTCAAATGGCAGCCTGATAGCAGTATTCACCATGAAAACCATCGCCATCACCACCATGCATAAATTTGCTTGGCAAGACATTGTGAATCATCTCCAGATCCCCCCCCCCAGGTGGGTTTTTATGACAATTGATGATAGTTTCATGGTCACCATGACTGAGACAAACTTTTAACAACAGAAATGTTAATTGAATGCAGATACAAATACAGATTTTAACACTTATACACAGCTCCCAACTCTGAAGAAGAGTCCTACAGGCTCTAAACGTTAACTCTGTTTCCTTCTCCACAGATGCTGCCAGACATGCTGAGATTTTCCAGCATTTTCTCTTTTCATCTCCAAATAATTTGCCTGAACACCTCGATGATGAGTCCCATGATATTACCACCACACCACTGTCTCCCATAAAGCCCAACAGTGGCCTCCGATTGGATAGTTCAAATTGATAAAATCCAACAATGTTTGACCTTCATCAATTCATTTCTAAAAGCTCTTTATTGGCCTACTTTGCAGAGTCAATCAATAGAATCAATAGAATCTCTACAGTGCAGAAGGAGGCCATTCGGGCCATTGAGTCTGCACCGTCCTCCGAAAGAGCCTACCTGGGCCTACTTGCCTGCCATGTCCCCATAACCATCCGCATTGATCATGGCCAATGTATCTAACCTGCATGCTGCTGGACATGAAAGGACAATTCAACATGGCTAATCCACTTAACAATGTCCAAGTTTAAGTTGTGATGACTGCCTTAGATATTGTATCATCAGCCACATGTCCTTCATGTTCATTCCATTGGAACTGGGCTCTGGCGGTGATTGGTTCAATTCCAGATATTTCTGCTCCTTGAAATACCTCAGTTTGAGCACTTCCTCCTACCATTTGTTGCATATGATGTTCCGAATGCTTCTCATGTGGAGCCTAACTGCATGGAGTAAGATAGGCATATAGGAAGGTGGGTATTGCCATAACTTTGTACACACAAGTTTGATACCTCATTCCCTTCATTTCCTCTCGCATAAATGAATAAATGCTGAGCTTGCTCTGGCAATTCTATTTGCCACTTTACCGTAAATGCAGACATTTCTAGAGACTATGCTTTCGAGTTGGTAAAGTTATTTAGAACCTTCAAGGCTGAGCCATTAAGAAATCGATGGGTATAGTCAGATTTTGGTGGTGATTGGTGGGATATCTGTCCTACTTTAGTTGATGATTGATTACCCCATAATTGTCAGCCGTTTCGAAAAACACTCTGGGATCCGATGAAGGCCACGCTCACCCACAGTGTGACACGAGGACACAGTCATTGGCAAAAACAACTCCCATAGCATACCGTGCTTGAGGATTTCAGCTATTTCAGGTGGAAGAGATTACTACCTGTTCTGAATTGGATGTTCCATCAAATGCCCAGAAACCATGGCAGCAAAGAATATACAGAAGAGCACATGGGCACATGCATGGCACACTCCTGCTCCACACCATTTGTTCCGCATTAATTAAAAAATCAGAGACTCTGGCCATCATTCCATTGTGAAGCTGCTGTATCACAAGCGCATTTTTATCAGTTCATCCAAATTTGGCTGCAACTTTCCACAAGGCCTGTCTATTTATCATGTCAAAGGTCATTTTTAGGTCATCAAAGTAACAGTAGAATCCCATCTGTTGTTGGCGGCAGTTCTCTTGTATTTTCAAAGGATGAGAACATGTCACCTTTCCTGAACTCGCTTTGCCTTTCTGCCAGTACGTTTTCTGCTCTCTAGCCTTTTGCAAGAATCCTTGGTACAGCTTTTGCAAGAATCCTAGCAGCTATGAGAAGCAGCAAGATTCCTTTCTTGTGTCTCACACAGAGTTTAGCCCTTTTCTTTTGAACGATTTTTGGCCTATCCTAAAGATCCAGAAGAATGACATGATGATCCCACATTATATGTTATAATTGTGAGATCAACAGCAGATTTGTCAATTTCTCCTAGGATCTCATCTAAGTCCAGTGCTTCCCTTGAGGGAAGCGAACTAATGGCTTTATCAACCTCCACAGCAGAAGGCTTGCTGTCCACGTTTCCATACCTGGGCCAATATGTCGCTTGATTATAGATGTCTCATGGATTATAGCTCTTTGTTAAACATACCCCAAAATGCTCAGCCCAGGGCTCTTTTATAACTTCCCTGTCTTTCAGGAAAGATTTCTCCATCAGTATTGAGAACAAGCAAATATCGCCGTATAATTTTGGTAATGAATACATTTCACAGGGAGCTGGAAAATAGGCCTCAAATACTCTGCAGTCTGTGCAAATCATTGGCCTCAAATCCAATATTTTTGGTTAAAAAAAAATCAAGCATTCAGAAAGAACATCTGTATTGTTAGTGCCTGCATTTCAATTGTAACTTTCCTAGTGCAAGCTTTTGTTGATAGCACAATACTGTTGTCAGGGCAGCCTCTTCCAGGAATGAAGACTGCCTGAATGTTCTTGAAATATTGCTAAGGCACACAGCCAGTGCATTAAATACGTGTTGAATGTGTTAGAAGTGCACTGAAGCCTCTGTCTTCTGCCATGGTATATTTTGTGAAAGGAGACTGATCCAATGCGTGGCAAAGTCGGTGATGGCTATGGCTGAGGGCCTCAGCAGGATGTCCGACCCACTGGTGGGCGTGACCTAGTACCAAGCAGACCTTGATGAGGCACTTCGGGACATGTCCTGGTCTCAGGTGGTGATTGCCGAGGCGCTGCGGAGCTTGTCGCAGTCGCACTGAGCATTACTGAGGCGCTGCAGAGAGTGACCTCACTGAGCGGCATTGCCGAAGGTGTCGACACATGGTGGCAGAGCCAGATGACGTAGGGACAGCCGGGGCTCAATCCAGCTGCCCCTCCGTCCCGAGCTAAACCACAGGGCCCCATGGAAGGAGGGAGCACCAGGTGGCAACCCAGACCCAACGTCTGGACTGGCGACGGGTTGCCACCAGAACCCCTTCTATCGAGTCTGTGCCTCGAGGTCAGCACCTGGAACAGGGCACTGGGACCTTCCGACCTCAGAGCCCCCAGAGGATGTCCAACAGGGGCATCGAATGCCACAGGGCATGGTAAGCAGCTGGCTGCATCCACCTTCGATGTGCATCCTAGGGAAAACCTAGACGCAGTGGTAGAGTAAGGAAGGCCAATCACGTCGAGGATCACTGAGTGGGCACTGGGCGGGTGGAGGGGTGAGGTAGATATTTGATAAGGCTATAACTGTGTGGGGGAGGTGGAGGAAGTGGGGAGTGGGAGGATGGGGATAGTGGGGCCGCGTCATTGGGAGAGTGGGGCAGTGCTGTACACATGTACGAGACACATTAAAGTACCCTCACCAAAACCAATGTGACGCCTCTGGCTCTTTGTTCCGTGATGTGGGCTAACCGCCAATCCCATGTCACACCCCTCCAAACCCTGCCCCACCCCACCGGCACACCCTGCATGCGCACACCTGGCCGCGGACATGGGGCCCATCCCCTTGGTGATAGAAGGTTGGCTGTTGCATCTGTGGTTCTGCCTCCCGCAGAGTTCAAGCACAGTGTCCATGCATCAAGATATGATTGGGATGCTAGGCAATGAGCCGTACATGCCACATGGCGCGCCCACCCACGGGGCTCAATTTACCATGTGTGAAGTGCACACTTAACTACGATGGCTAATTCCCTATTAGCACTAGCCTTCATCCATAAAGCCAGGGGCCTCCACGTTCAGTAGGAGTTATGGATGGTTGGTGGGCAAATAGGCCGGGACTCGATTGCCCTCTGAATGGGAACACATGGTCCAGGGATTGGCATGGAGGACTCATGCACATGTGATCGCCCCCCCACCTCCCACAGCATCCCCCCAATCCCAGCAGAGAGCTCCCTATCCCCAATACCCCCAGCCCCCCCATGGTGCCCCACCCCCAGCTGGGGCTGCATCCCCCAGTCACCCCCCTCATTACCCACCGAAGACAGGGCAGCATGCCCAGTGCCTTCGGGCTTACTGCCTGTGAGCGAAGGTGGCTGCTTATTGCCTTGCTTCCCACAGCAGCCCACCCGACAGGTTCATGTTTTTCCAAAGGACTACTAATCACTTGCTGGGCAGGTAGATGGATCATGGGAGGCTATTGGCTATGAGGTGGCTCCAGTTAATTGTATGGAAATAGGGCTTAAGTGGTGACTATTGCTTTCTTGCCACGCCATGGCGAGATCCCAATTTTGCCTACGGGAGTGGGCCGGTTGAATTGCAAACAGTTTGGCGCCTGGCGTGGTTCTCATTTTTGGCCTCCCCCGCTATTCACTGGCCTCGTCATGCTCTCGCTTGAGTGCTTCGAGGCCACTGAATCACGCCCAGGTTATTATCATAATCAGAGCTTGTAAATCAAGAAGCAGCTTTTCATTGGAAGGATAGAAATCTGGGATTCTGTTTCCAAAAATGGCATGGATGCTGAAACAATTGAAAGTTTAAGACTCAGATGAATAGATTATTTTTTGAATAGGATATCTGGAGGTAAGGGGCGGGATTCTCCGGCCTCCGAGATGCATCTTTCTTGGCGATAGGAAGTGGCACGCCAATCGTTGGCGGCGTGATTCTCGTTCCTGCAGCTGTCAATAGGATTTCCCATTGAAGCCACCCCGCACCTCTGGGAAACCCATGGGCTTGGGTGCACTGCCGATGGGATGAGTGAATCCTGTCGTCAGCGAATGGACGGAGAATTTTGGTAGATAGGTGGATTAGAGGTACAGAACGGCCATGATTGAATGGCAGAGCAGGCTCAAGATGTTGTTAGCTCGGCCTAATCCTGTTTCTTTGCTCCTAGACAAAAACATTTTCCAAATGAAGAATTTTCAGCTCGTACCTGCTGTGCCAGACGCTATCAGAAAAAACAGGCACAATCTTCTGGTCCTCCCAGGATCAGGAAGATTGGTGTCTGAGGGAACTTAATTTGGCTTGAGGCCATAAATCATCTTACTGCTGGCGGGATGAACTTTGTAATTAACTCTCAGGACTTTAAAGGTGGGTAAAGGTAGATCGAGCTACCAGATAATGTGAAGAAGACAGTTTGCATGTATTAGCATATCATGCATTAAAAGGCCAGATTATCCAAATTAAGTTTCCCACCCATGAGAAAGAACAACATTCACTTTTATGACTGTGTACAAATAGCGTGCACTTGATGAGGGAGAATTCTTCCATGATGGAAGGTGAGTTGCCGTTGCACTGTCCTCTGGGGATTGTCTGTAAATGGCAAACTATATATTCTGGAGACCGGGTGGGGGCAGTGCATGCTCTGTGGAAGATGACCAAGGAAGGGAGGAAGGATTGAGGGAAAGGTTAGAACAGTAGCCAGGCAAGAATGGAAGGGAGCATCTGCGTGACCTTTAAATACGGCACACGAATCATCGGCCCCATAAGATACGGTGCGGGCAGCACGGTAGCATGGTGGTTAGCATAAATGCTTCACAGCTCCAGGGTCCCAGGTTCGATTCCCGGCTGGGTCACTGTCTGTGCGGAGTCTGCACGTTCTCCCCGTGTGTGCGTGGGTTTCCTCCGGGTGCTCCGGTTTCCTCCCACAGTCCAAAGATGTGCGGGTTAGGTGGATTGGCCATGATAAATTGCCCGTAGTGTCCTAAAAAGTAAGGTTGGGGGGGGGTTGTTGGGTTACGGGTATAGGGTGGATACGTGGGTTTGAGTAGGGTGATCATTGCTCGGCACAACATCGAGGGCCGAAGGGCCTGTTCTGTGCTGTACTGTTACTGTTCTATGTTCTATACTGGTAGGAATGTAACTTCCTGCCCGCCCCTGCAATGAGATTCGCTGTGCTCTGCTTGGATGAATAGGCAATAAGTTGACCAGTGCAAGATTGAGCTTGGTCAGGCATCACTCCAGCTTCCGCTCATGTTAGCCAACTTGGACTCCAGAATGGAAGATTCCTTGCGACATATTTTAAACATGTTCAAGAAATTCTGACAAACGTCTTGAGACAGTCAGCAGCTCCCTGATCACAATCCTTAGTGATTTCTGGTTGCTAAGGTGCTTTGAGAGAGGCCGTCAGTTCACTCACTGATTCTGGGTTTTGACAGCTGGAGTAATTAATTAAATACCTTTCACTTAAGCAGAAAATTCTTTCAATGATGTGTATGTAAAAAGCTCAAAGTGCAGATTTATCTGAGATATGTAATTTAGCGATAAAATTTGATCAGTCTGCGAAAGCATTGACATGTTTCAGATTTCAAAATCATAGATTAAACAAAGCAAGCGTGCCATCATTCTCATATATTCCAGAAGCACTCACTGAATGTCCTTCGACCTTAAACCATGCTGATAATTTCCAAGATTATTATTTTATCAGACCTTCAGTCAGAGCCAGCAACGATTTTGGATTTATTTGTGTTCAAAGTAGGTGGAAATCCTTGTTTTACCTGAAAATAGTTCGTGCACTATGCATTATTGAGAAATTATACCTTTTTAATGATTTTGTTTAAAAATGGAGTTTACCCATAATTCAATGGAATTCTTAATGTACTTGGAAGAACAGACTAACACAATCTATGATCTTTATCCTGTGCTATGTTGCATTCATTAGCACCATTCATTCTCCAAGAAACATTTTACTGTAAAAAGCATTCACCACATTTGTTCCACATCCCTACCCTCTGTGATTAATTGGAAGCCTTTAAGATAAAACGGTATGCAGTACCAGAACACCACAGTGCTGCTGAATTTTTGAGTACTTTGCTTTCTTTGCTGGTTAATTAATTTTCTCCTTCGGTAAAAGATCTCTTTGCATTTTATTTCTCACGTTTTTATGGTCCACAGCATATTTTGAGACTTTCACTGTTTGGCCCAGAGAGATTTTGGAGTTTGCGTTACTATTAATTAATTTTTGGATCTCCCGCTCTCTCATTAGGGTGAACACAATGGGTGGGGTTTTTCGGCCGCGCCCACCCGGTGACTGGAACGTCCCGCCCGAAGTCAACAGACCTTTCCATGGTTCCCATCCTGTCAGTGGCGATCTTGCACGGCCAACAAATCCAGCCCATTAATGGGTCATCGGTTCGCTGGAAACCTTTATAAGCACTTCCCACTGTCCAGGCATGTAAACGGTCGCATCAGTATGAGTTCTCTGGTGTTACGAACTAATGAATGAGGAGCAGTAGACCCCACGACACTGCTCCACCATTCAATACGATCATTGTTGATCTGATTGTAACCTCAGCTCCCACCTAACATTTCAGCCTTTGCTTATCAAGAATCTATTAACCTCTGCCTTAAAAATATGCAAAGGCGCTGCTTCCACTGCCTTTTGAGGCAGTGAGTTTCAAAGTCTCACAACCGTCTGAGAGAAAGACATTCTCCTCATTTCTGTCTTGAATGGAAGAAGCCCCTCCTTTCAAAACAGTGACCCCTGGTTCTAGATTCTCCCACATACACCCTGCCAAGACTGTTCAGGATCTTATATGTTTCAATCAAGTTCTCTCTCACTCTTCTAAACTCCCAGAGAATACCAACTTAATCTGCTCAAACTAAGACAATCAGCCCAATCCAAGTATTAATTTAGAAAACCTAGCAGGTTGGATACATTCATAATGCCTAGAAAAAAGTGCATTTATACAATACCTTTCATAACATCCCAAAGTGGTTGAGAGCCAATTAAATATTTTATAAGAGTATTGTAATGTAGCAAATATAGCGGGCAGTTTTTGCACAGCAAGATCCCATAGACAGCAATGTGATAATGACCAGGGACTGGATTCTCCGTCATGTGATGGCGAAATCGCGAAACGCGATTGGCCGGAGAATCGTCTCCAGTGCAGAAATCGAGCCTGACGCCGGTTTCACGCCAATTTGGCATTCTCTGGCAACCCCAAAAATGATGAATTCGCGGTGCCCGCCACGCAGCCCGAAAGTACAGTATGCATCTCATTAGCGGTCATCTGTTTCTCCCAGACTTCAGGCCTCACCCCATGCCCCAGCCTCATCTGAACCTAGCAATTACTTGTTTTCTACTGGCCTGAACAGTTAGTCTTCGAATTGAAAAACTCTAAACTCCAGGACTCATCTCCAATCCAAGAGACAGTGGATACCAGATTGTTACTTGGGACGAGCTTATGGAAAGATAAAAGAAAGGAAGTCAGCAAAGCAACATCTTAGCAATAGAAGGGCGTTGAAGAGGTGAGAGATACAGGTGAGAAACATACAGAAGAAAAAAAACAAAAAAGCAAAAACAATAGACCTATAGAAAAAATGGGGCGTAAATTTAACCACCACAAACTTGGGTCAAGTTAGAAGTAAAAACACAAAAGATTTCAAACAGGAACGTAAGCTGCAGGGAATGTGGCAACTTGCAGTCTTGCCCAAGGTAAGAGAAGCTGGTGATCAATTTTCTCTTAGAATGTAGGTGTTACTGGAACCTTTAAAGAGGCTGCATGACTGCTTTCTAAGAAGGTTCGTATTTTTTACTGCTGTCATCTGGGTTTCCTGGACTTTAGATTTCTGCCAGGTAAAATGAGGATATGGGGTTAATGCCTTTGCAGCATGTCACCTCCAGTCCAAAAAACATGGACCTTTAAACCCCACCACCTCCTGGATATCACTCTTGAGTTCACTGATCCCATTTCCGTCTGCAACTTGTGATCTGTCAGATTTCTCTTTGCGACCCATAATCCCCTGATCCTCTGCGATCAACCCTCAATCCCCAACAGGTGGTCTTGTGGCACAGTGGTCGCGTTCGTACCTCTCAATCACAAGTTTTAGGTTCAAGTCCAATGCCAGGACTTGTTGGCAATAGAAGGAGAGTTCATAATGCAGTTCAACGGGCTGATAATCATCTTGGACCCTTTCCACCACTTTGCCCACTAGGGGCTAAAGGGTGAGTGTGAAGATACACTTCAGAAAAGAAATCCATGAACCATGCTTTATCAACCCACATATCTGCCTTGTGATTTCTACCTCTGAAACATTTCTGACACCATCTTTGCCTGCCAAGTAGTCAATCCTGTCAGTCAGGTTGGTGTTCAGTTAGGGAACCTGGGAATATCCCATGTAGTGGAGTTAAAACTCCATGCTCTGTGCTTCTGGGTTCACCAGCCATGTCTCTACCCTGCCCCCATGTTGAAACACTGTCAAGGCACTTGTCTGAGAAAAAAGTTGGAGGTGAAGAAACAGTTCAAAATATTTGAAAGCGATGGAAAGGAAACAAATGCAGAATGGGAAAGATAATGATAGAGACAGACGGAATATTGCAAGCGGCAAACACACATTGATTTCAGTTCATTGTTAAGTAATCTCGCAAGGCGTTGCTATATAATAATTTATTACAAAACAATGAATCTTCCTATTCATGCTGAGTATCATTACAGGAGTTCAGCTGAGTGTTACGGTAGCATTGTGGTTAGCACAATTGCTTCACAGCTCTAGGGTCCCAGGCTCGATTCCCGGCTTGGGTCACTGTCTGTGTGGAGTCTGCACATCCTCCCCGTGTGTGCATGGGTTTCCTCTGGGTGCTCCGGTTTCCTCCCACAGTCCAAAGATGTGCAGGTTAGGTGGATTGGCCATGATAAATTGCCCTTAGTGTCCAAAATTGTCCTTAGTGTTGGGTGGGGTTACTGGGTTATGGGGATAGGGTGGAGGTGTTGACCTCGGGTAGGGTGCTCTTTTCAAGAGCTGGTGCAGACCCGATGGGCCGAATGGTCTCCTTCTGCACTGTAAATTCTATGATAATCTATGATAATATATCTTGTACTGTACATTGCAATGCTGATCATTAATCAACAGTATATCCCCACCACCAAGACCACCAAGACCTTTGTTGTGGTGTTTATTTAACTTTCTCATGAGGTACCATGGAACTGTTGAATTCCTACAGTGCAGAGGGAGGCCATTCGGCCCCTCGAGTCTGCACCGACCCTCTGAAATGGCACCCTACTTAGGCCCACTACCCTGCCCTATCCCCATAATCCCATCTAACTTATACGTCTTTTGACACTGGGAGGCAATTTAGCGTGGTCAATCCACCTGATATACACATCTTTGGTCTAGGAGATGGATTGAAAAATGAATATAAAGTATTTTAGACCTACTTCTCTCTCCACGCCATGTGTTCCAAGCAACATATCCAGAGCTGTGAATCCATTAGTATTCGAACAAAAAAAAAAAAATCTCCTGCATTCTCTTCACGGAGAAAGTTGAATAGATTTGGTCTGGTGCACAGTAGCAATTATCACCACTGCCACTTATATTGAGTGCCACGATTGATACAGATTCCACAGAACATACTTTCCAGCTGTGACCTGCAGCACAAGTGTTACACCTGAGATGGGAAGAGTGCATAATTTATCCCACTCCACTACTCCATAGGTTTCACCATTAGTTTAAAATTTTAATTAACTCACCAAAATGGCCAGTTATATACCTTCGCTGTTAGTCCAAGAATAAAAGAGCCTTTAACCAGTCTTCTCTCACTAAACTCAGAGGGATTGACTTATTGTAAAACAAAACTTATTTTTAGAACCAGTTGCAAGAACTAGTTAACACAGTTGTAACCTGTAAGTGTAACTATCCATCCCTTCTAAAATACTCATATATGTATACATACATAAACAAACAAAGGACGGACATATAGTGGCCGCTGTAGAGATGAGCAGTTGAAGAGTAGACTGTGAAAAAAAGAATATAGTTTGCAGGATCTTGACACTGTCAATCTGGAATTTTCTTGTGTGTAGACAGATTGGCTCTTCCAGTAGAGGCCTGGAGGTTCTCACCAATGGAACTTGGAGCTTTGGCATGGAGGAGAATATAACCAGATCCAATCCTCATTGTCTCAGCGTCTTCGGTTTCCCAAAGACAGACTAGTTCAATTGAGATGAGAATTGCATTTGGATACTGTTAAACACTCTATCACAGGCAACTAAATTCAAGAGACAAGTTCAAAGCTCATCCCTGTCCTGTGGTTTTGGGCAAATCACAAGCCTTTGCATTTTGACCATTTTTTTAAAACATAAATTAAAATAATTGCAATGTAAACATTCACATAGATCTTCCCCTCTAAAACACTATGTCAGTCAGGTGATTTCTTAGAAAAGGCATTCTTCCTCCAGTCCAAAGGTGAATTGATCAACGTTCTGTAAAAAACATCCAGGGTGGGATTCTCTGATCCTGAAGCTAAGTGTTGATGCCGTCGTAATCGCCGTTGCGTTTCCCGACGGCATCAAGATGCCCTCAGGAGCAGCGATTCTGATTCCTACAGGGGGCCAGCATGGCACTGGAATGACCCACGCCACTCCAGCTGCTGATCCCAGCATCAGATGGGCGCCGCGGGTCTGCGCATGCGCAGTGGGACCGGCATCAATGCGCGCATGTGCAGTGGGACCGGCGCGATTGCACGCATGTGCGGTGGCTCCCTTCACCGCGTCGGCCCCAACGTAACATGGCGTAGGGCTACAGGGGCCGGCACGGAGCAAAGGAGGCCCCAGCCCAAAAGGCCGATCGGTAGGCCCCGATCGCAGGCCAGGCCACAGCTGAGGCCCCCCCTCCCCGCCCACCAGGCCGCCCTCAGATGGATGCATACAGAGATCCCACCGGGTAAGACCACACGTGGACGACGCCGGTGGGACTCGGATTTTATTTACGGCCAGAGAATCGCCGGGGGGGGGGGGGGGTGGTGCGTGTGGAGCGGCCCCCGACCAGCGCCGTGCTAACCGCGCTGGTGCCAATGGCGCCAATTCTCCGCTCTCCAGAGAATCGGCTGACCAGCGTGGGGGTGGCGTCGTGCAATTCATGCCCGGCCCGGCGATTCTCCAGCCTGGCCTGGGCTGAGAGAATCCCACCCAATGTCAAAATAATGTTACGTCCTTCCAAATCTTAAAGAAAAATACAGAGCGAGATTCTCCCATATGGGGAGAAATCGTAAGGCTGGCGTCAAACCCGGGCGGGTTTGACGCCAGCGCGCCCCTTCCCGACCAGGAACCGATTCTGGTCCCCGGTCGGGCTAGCAGCCCGACGCCGTAAGCTCCGGCATCACGGGCTTAACGAATTTCGTTAAGCCCGCTTGCCGGAGTTAGCGCCGGCTGACGCGTCATATGACGTCAGCCACGCATGCGCGGATTGGAAGACTCCAACCCGTGCATGCGCGGATTATGTCATCGCGCATTTGCCGAAACCGCCCGCATGCGCGGGCCGGGTTGCCCCTCAGCCGCCCCGCGAATGGATACTGCGGGGCGGTGGAAGGAGAAATAGTGCGCGGGCATCGGGCCCGCTGCCCGCGATCGGTGCCCACCGATCGCGGGCCCATGGCACCCTTGGCATGGCCGTGGTACTGCCGTGCCAATCGGTGCCATGGTTAGAAAATGCGAGTGTTTACGGCCGTTTTTACGAACGGCCAGACCAGGTGTGTTTGCCGTTCGTAAAAACAGCCGTAAAGGGCTGGGAACTCGGCCCATCTATCAGCTGTGAATCGCTGCCCGCCGTAAAAAAACGGCGGCAGCGATTCGTATCGGGAGTTGGGCGTGGGGGGGGAGAGAATAGCGGGAGGGCGTCGGAACAGCGTGGCCGTAAAATTTTACGAGCCACGCTATTCTCCGCACCGTCGGGAGTGCGGAGAATCTCGCCCACAGTTTGTGAAGATATGGCTACCCCAACACTGGATAACCAGGTGACTTTCAAGCCACCAATTAACCATTTTGTATGTAACCTAATTGTAGCTAAATGATGGACGAACTTTACAGCCGCTCCCGCCAGCGAGATTTTCCAGTCCCGCTGACGTTTGAACAGCTCACCGCATTTTCCAGTCCTATCCCACCACGACAGGGCTGTATCTTTCGGCCCAATGTCTTCAAGCCTTGCCACCACAGCAGAGCATTCCCACGACTCTTATGACTGCTACTCAAATCAGAGGGAGTGGTACATATAGGTAGGACGGATTCTTCGTAGCTGGCTAGTTGGCCCAGCAGCCAGTCATCACGAGAAGGAGCCACTAAGGATCAGGGCAAGTCACAAGCTGGCCAAAACAAACAAAATTAGAAAACAATGGAAGCACCCAGCAGAGCAAGGAGAGAGAGAAAGAGGGTCAATGCCCCATGTCGATGACCTTTCATCTCTGCCCATGTGCTACCTGGCCTGCTGGGTTTCTCCAGTATTTTCTGTTGTGTTTCAGATTTCCAGAATCCGCACTTTTCGACTCAAGCAAATAGCAGTTCGACCAATGCACTTATGTCCAGTTGTAAGAAATAAGGGCAAATTGAAGGGTTGAGTGGAAGGGTGTGTGTAATGGTGCACCAAATTACATATGTCTCTCTGTGCTGCCTAAGCCACAAGGGATGATTTTGATGGCTACACTTTCCTCTATGAAATTGGATAGTTGGCTCCTACACAGGAGCCCCGAGTTTCTTCCATTCTGGGGATAAGCAAATTGTGCGTATTGAGCAGGCATCTGTGATTTAAATGTTAATAGAATATTTTCTTTTGTATATCATTTGGCAGAACAATCGGACACAGTAGCAGTGCACTATTACGAAAGGAAATAACTCATCTCATTGATCCCTTTTGGTGTTCAAAGGGAAGGAAAAAATATGCTTCAGGTCTCAGGAGAATGGCACTCAAGTGAAGACTCATCACCTTTGTGTGCTGCTCCCCTCCATTTCCTTTGAAATCTGTCATCACTCTCATTTATAGACCTATTTTCTGGGCATTGCACATATCTATCACATTTATGTTTGCCAATGTCTCAGTTGGGCAGCATCATGACTCATGTCTGATGTACACTCAAGTTGGCCCTGGAATCAATGTTGATGATACAGTTGCATGTTGTGATACATGCCCCACGATGCACACAGCTAGATTCTAACAGGTGGTAAAGATGTAGTCTTTTTTTCCTGCAGTTTTCAGGACACAGTCGTGTAGGTGTCTCATCCCATTGGGAGGTTGAATCTTCTGTGTTAAATAATTCCCTTGGCGAGGCAGCATGGTGGCACAGTGGTTAGCACTGCTGCCTCATGTTGCCGAGGTCCCAGGTTCAATCCCGGCCCTGGGTCTCTGTGTGGAGTTTGCACATTCTCCATGTGTTTGCCTGGCTTTCGCTCCCACAACGCAAAGATGTGCAGGGTAGGTGGATTGGCCACGCAACATTGCCCCTTAATTGAAAAAATAAATGAATTGGACACTCTAAATTTTAAAATAAAATTCCCTTGGTAACGGTTGGAGTACCCATCTGCCATCAATGGGTAGGCCATTCAAAATTTCTGAGGCTGTTCAACTAGATTATGGCCGATCTATATCCCAGTTCTACTTACCTGTCACTAAGGGTGGCACGGTAGCATCGTCTTTAGCACTGTTGCTTCACAGGTTCGATTCCTGCTTGGGTCACTGTCTGTAGGAAGTCTGCATGTTCTCCCCGTGTCTGTGTGGGTTTCCTCCAGATGCTCCGGTTTCCTCCCACAAGTCCTAAAAGGCATGCTTGGTCTATTGGATATTCTGAATTCTCCCTCAGTGTACCCGAACGGGCGGCGGAGTGTGGTGACTAGGGGATTTTCAAAGTAACTTCATTGCAGTACCTCGGATAAAAACAAAGTACTGTGGATACTTGAATCTGAAACAAAACCGCAAACACTGGACAATTTCAGCAGGTTTGACAGCATCTGAGGAGAGAGAAGGGAGCTAATGTTCAGAGTCTGGATGACTCTTTGTCAAATAATCTGCTTGTCACAGTTTGAAAGTTTCAATTGACCCAGTCTCACAGTTTTTAAAAGGAGGAAATTCATGATTTCTATTACCGTTTGATTGAAATAAAATTTCCTAACATCACCCCACAACGGCCTAGCTCTAATTTTAAACTTGTGACCCTTTCTTTCAAACTCTCTCACAAGAGGAAACATTTTGGGCTGGATTCTTCGATTTTGAGGCTATGTCCCCATTCTGCCGTGGGAACGGTGGCGTTTTAAGACAGAAGTAAATGGCGTAATTTGGCCACAGATCCTCCATTTGGCCGGTGGCTAGCATGCCGGCAGCGTAGAATGCCCGGCTCTCTCACAGCCATTACGCTCCAGAGAACTGGTGGGTCTGTGGCGCGTGGAACAGTGCCCTCCATTTGGTCGGCATACGCGTACTGGATCAGCCCCCTCCCGCACAGTGCCCCCAGCCCTTGATAAAACTCCCCCCCTGCCCGTTGATTGGCCCTCCCCCGACTGTGGCGGTGCTGGACTAAATCCGCAGCCGCCATGTCGAATTCCCAACAATGAGACCACACTCGACCGACGTCAACGGGAACTCGGCCGGACGGGGCGGAGCATCGGGGGCAGGCCTCAGGCAATGTCCTAAGGCCGTCGATATGTCACGCTGCGTACTCAGAGAGTATGCCGCTCTGGAGGGGGCGGAGCATCGTGAAAGCGGCTCCCGATTTGGTCGTAAACTTTGATTCTCTGGCCGATCGCCAAACACAATTTTGCTGTCAGCAACAGGACAATCCAGCCCTTTTACTTTATCTACCCTATCAAATTCTTTGATCATCATGAAACCAGTCATTAAATCACCCTATAAAACTCCTCAACTCATGGAAAGTCTTCCTCAAACTTTAACCCTTCCACTCCGATGTCATTTTGGTGAAGGCCCATCGGTCTTAAGCTCAGAAACGTTCAGAAATGAACCTTACTATGACCAGGTGAGGAGGGGTCTAATGTTTTTGCCTTCACCTCGTTTGGACACAACAGATTTTTTTTGCTTGGAGAGGAAAGACTTTACAAATCAGTGAGTCCTGAACTGTTTTCATAGAATCCCTACAGTGCAGAAGGAGGCCATTAGGCCCATCAAGTCTCCAACGACCCTTGGAAAGAGCACCACACCTACACCCACACCTCCGCCCTAGCCCCGCAACCCAGTAACTCCACCTAACCTTTTGAACACTACGGGGCATTTTGGCATGGCCAATCCACCTAACCTGTATATCTTTGGACTGTGGGAGGAAACTCGAGCACCCGGAAGAAACCCACGCACACACGGGGAGAAAGTGCAAACTCGTCTCTGCAGACAGTTACCCGAGCCAGAATTGAACCCGGGTCCCTGGCACGGCAAGGCAGCAGAGCTAACCACTCTGCCACCGTGTCGCCATTTATGTGCTGTGATCATAAAAGAACCAAAGACAGACAGCAGGAATCTCCATTGGCAGGATCCTCCACTCTGCCAGCAACGCACCCACGCCCGGGCATTTCCTGATGGAATGGGGATGCCCACAATGGTAAACCCCATTGGCCATCTGCAGGAACGGAAAATCACGCTGCCGGCGGGGGCATGCACCACTGGAAAACGGGGCTGGTGGGATGGAGCATCCCGCCCAAGTTGTCTTGAATTTAATAAAGAAAGAGGTTATACTTCAAGTAAAATAATAAAATACGCATCAACTGTCCCACACACACACACATGCACATTTAGAGTTCACACACAGTCAAATACAGATTACAGAAGGGGAAAAGAGAGATTGGTCAAAGTAGAGTTCAGAAAACAAAATAAAACAGTGTACAGTCTGTAGTTTGGTGACTCGGTTGCTTCAGGCTGAATTCATTGGTCTGAATGGTTTCAAGTTAAAGAAATAGATGATTGAGTTGGCCGTCCTGCCAAGGGCAGTAAAGTTGGGTTGGACTCGTTTAAGAAATCTCTGTCTGCAGCAAAACACCCTTGGATGGTCACAGTCAGTAAACAAGGCTTGAAGCATACCATCTGGATTGGAGATAAATGGAGGCATGAAGGACCCCACTTGGATCTTCTCCTTAAGCTGTTTGTCCTCAGTTCTGCTGGGAAAATTTGTGCTCAAAACGTACAATGTCTTTGTCTGTCATTTGACCTTCCTTCTCCAACTGCCAAGGGGCTTCAAAGAAAGGCATTGCCCTTGTATTTCAAAGGTGATCATGATCATAATGAGTATTGGAGAAGGCTTAAAGGGCTGAATGGCCTCCTCCTCCATATATTTTCTATGTATGTTTCCATGTGACTAGATTAGCTCTTGTCAGGAAGGATAACTTAGCCAGGGTCCCACTGTTCAAGCAATTAGTCTTAATGGCCAGTCTCGAACCGTTGAATACCTCAGGTGATTACCATAGATGCCTTGCTGATGAGACAGAGGATATGAGCGCTCCACACTCCCCTAAAGTCATTCGTCCAAAACCTATAAGGAGCAGAGGTCACTATTGGAATCTAGTTCCCCTCCTATTTTGTTGTACCGCTCTGCATTGGGGTCCTTTTGTCCAAATATGTGGAGCAGACCTCCATTGGAACTGCTTCTTCATAGTGTTGGGTCGTTGGGGGAAGATAAGACATGGCCCTCCCTTCCCTTTTATTAATCTTCCAGGTGATGAGATTAGGCCAGTAATTTTATTGCTCAGCTCTAATTGCCCTTGAGGAGGTGATATGAGCTTCCCTCTGGTGCTACTGCAGTCCATGTGTTGTCAGTGCACCTACAGTGCTTTTAGAGAGTGTGAAGAAATATTGTATTTTTCAATATTTTACCCAATATCACTGTGGTAAATAGTTTCTTCGATAAGGTTGAACTTAAGCTTTTCTGTGGCTTAATAGACATTCAAATAACTGATTCAGCAAGCATAAGTGGACTCAGCTCACATGCGTATTGCAAACTCTGAAAGTATTGAGATTTATTCTGAGAGGAGTTCTTCACTTGTGAACCGTGACACTTGAAAAAAATCTAAATCGCAGGAAGTAAAAAAGTAAAAAGAGGAAACCACAAAATTATGTTTTCTGGAGTTCAGGAGTTAATCTCGGCAAACTATTTACAATAAGTTATATTTATATATTTAATGTAGTGAAATTGCCCATGGTGCTTCACAGTAAGGTTACAAAACCAAGGATGACACTGAGCCACATAGGAGATATTAGGTCAACGGATTGGTCAAAGAGTTTAGTTTAAAGGAGTGTTTGAGAAGTGGAAAGTGAGGCACAGAAGTGGAGAGATGTAGAAAGAGAATTTCAGAGCTGGCAGTTTGGGCAACTGAAGGCTTGAACACAAATTGTATAATTATTAGAATTGGGGAATATTCAGGGGGTCAAAAGTAGATGAGGGCAGATTTCTGGGAGGGATTTGGCGTGTCAAAGGGCACCAGTTAATAATTAGGTAGGACAGAATGGAAAAGAAAGAGACATGCTGTCAAAGCTTTTCATTCAACACTCATCAGGATATCTTGCAAGAAAGTATCAACGGGGAAGGGAACAGCAATTTATGCTGCATGAGAAGAGGGTGCTGATTGGTTGGCAAGTGGAATATGATTGGTAGGGGCATTGTTGGGGGAATGCGACAGGAAACAGATAACTGCTAAACTTTCTCATCCAATTCAAACCAAGCAGGTGGACTCTGATCTTGGCATGGCCGTGAGAAACACCAAGGAAATGGTTATCCCCTGAGCTTATGTTTAGTTGACATGTAGACATGCTCTTTCTGTCTGTAAAGGGTATGGCCCTGTGCATGAATATATGCAGCTTCTGGCCTGACCGATAATACTAAATTGGTTTTCGGTGTAATTCTCAGCACAAACAATATCGATTGTTTAGTAAGTGTGCTGCAATCGCGGAATCACATCTAATTTTGGACACTCTGAGCAGGAATTTCCACTCAGCCCATCGTATGTTTCGTGGTAGTGGAGGCAGACCACCATTGGCTGGTGGCAGGATCTCCTGGCCCAGAATGCATCTGGAACAACGTCCTGTGCAGATATCAGAATTTTCGAGAACAATGCTTGGGATTGCCTCCAGAGTTCGGGATGGAGGCCGCCAGAAACTCTGCACCCTGGGAGATCCCACCAGCATGAGCAGCTAGAAAATTCCAGCCTATGGGTGGAATGCTTTCATGCACCTGCTGGTGGATTCAGTGGTGGGTGGAGGCGGAGGGGGGTGGGGGGGGGAGAATTCGATGGGGGTCCAATTATTTGTGTCATGCCGGCATGAATTTCCGGTGAAGTCTTCCGCCAATGCACGCCATGGCAGATGAGGAAACCCGTTGGATGCTGGCATGAAGCTGCTTTGTATCCCACTAATGGCATTCAGATGAAGGCACGACCAGGACCTCTCCTCCAATCCCGATTCTCTGTTACACCAGCAAGAAACGACACCAGTCCAAAATACATCTGGAAAAACGTGGTATGCAGAAATCGGAATTTATTGAAACAATGCCTGGGGCCTGCCTTCAGAGTTCGGGCTGGAGGTCCCCAGAAACACTGGACCCTGGATCACAATAACAGGGGGCGGTGGGAGTCATCTACAGGTGGATTATCCAGTTTCACTGTCTTCGAGGAAGTCCATCTTCCAGCATCAGAGTGTTGCTGGGAGATCTATCTTATTTTTCAGGAGATCCATCTTCTTTCTTCACTGGTGGGTCAGCGATGTTGAGCGCCTTTACAAAATGGCAGCCAGCTGGAATGGCGGAACTCACATCATCCCATCCATCCTGCCTCGCAATACAGCGCAAAGCACCCAGCTGCATAATTAATTAAATTGGAGCCAAAGGATATGGCGGAAAACATCCACAGGACTTAACCTCAGATGGAAGAATTCTACCCATTGCTTGGAGTTTTGCGAGCACGGATTGGTTGGGTACAATCAATAGTTTGCCTGTTGCAAACAGCCATAGAGATATGATGGACCAGTCAATGGGAAGTATGGCCTACTTAACTGGCATCACATCAGCACTGGATTATTTATACCAAATTATTCATCTGTCTGATGGGCGCAACATATTCTCCATTAACAGACACTGCCGTCAAGCCAAAAGGACATTCTGCCCAATGCATAAATGGATAATGTGGCATATGAATTCCAGCTTGCCAGTGTGTGCCAGGTCCGTAGGCCATGCATTGGCAATACTCAAATGAGGAAATTAGAAATAAAAAAGAATATCAGCCATTTTATTTACACAATGGCAATAGGGTTATAGAACCAACCTACCAAAGTACAGTGCTTATAAGGGTTTAAGCAACAATCACTGCAGACTTTTGTAATCAAATGCAAATCAAGAGTAATTTGAATTTTCATTGAATTTTGTTGTAAGTTGAGTCCAAGTGATAAAAGACTGAATTTTGTTGTGATCATCTGTTCAAAAATGTTCCTTCTCTAATCTGCATCTAGACTGACAACAGATTGGTTCATTTTACATTCATGAAATTAACCTAAAATTGACAGAATGGCCAATGAGAAAGTAAAGCTGTAGTTTAAAAGTTAGCTCCTGAGGAGCATAGGTTAAATCAATGGGAGGCAAGTTGTGGTACATGTGCCCTATATGTATTAACAATACACACTTGGAAGGGGCTGGTTTAGCACACTGGGCTAAATCACCGGCTTTCAAGGCAGGCCAACAGCACGGTTCAATTCCTGTACCAGCCTCCCTGAACAGGTGCCGGAATGTGGCGACTAGGGGCTTTTTACAGTAACTTCATTTGAAGCCTACTCATGACAATAAGCGATTTTCATTTCAAGTAAAAGATAATTTTATTTCTCAGAAATATAGTGATATGTAGTGTCTTGGCCCATCCACCTTCAGTGGCTTTGTCAATTACCATCTTTTCATCATAAGGACAGAAGTAGGAACGCTAGCTGATGACCATAAAATATTAAGTATCATTCTCGACTCCTCAGATACCGAAGCAGTCCATGTCCAAATGCAGCAAGACCTGGACAATGTCCAGATTTGGGCTGCCAAATGCCAAGTAGCATTTGCCCCACACAAGTGGCAGGCAATTACCGTCTCCAACATTGCCCTTTGACATTCAATGGCATTACCATCACTGAATCCCCTAATACAAACATTCTGGGGGTTACCATTGACCAGAAACTGAACTGGACTAGCCATATTAATACTGTGGCTACCAGAACAGGTGACGAGTAACTCACCTCCCTGACTCTCCAAAGCCTGTCCACCATCTACAAGGCACAAGTCAGGAGTGTAGTGGAATACTCTCCACTTGCCAGAACGAGTGCAGTTCCAACAACCCTCAAGTAGCTCGATACCATCCAGGACAAAGCAGCCCACTTATTTGTTAACCCTTCTACAAATATTCACTCCCTCCACAACCAACAAACAGTGGCAGCAGTGTGTACCATCTACAAGATGCACTGCAAGAACTCACCAAGGTTCCTTAGGCTGCATCTTCCAAACCCTTGACCACCACCATCTAGAAGGACAAAAGCAGCAGTTACCTGAAACACCATCATCTGGATGTTCTCCTCCAAGTCACTGACCACCCTGACTTGGAAATATATTGCCGTTCCTTCACTGTCGCCTGGTCAAAATCCAAAACTCCCTCCTGAGCAGCATTATGAGTGTACCTACATCGCAGGGACGGCAACGGTTGAAGAAGGCAGTTCACTAATACTTCTGAAGGACAACTAGAGATGGGCATTGAACGCTGATGCCCACATCCCATAAATTACATCCTTTATGATAGATTCTAACATTTCCGAAATACAGATTCCGAAATTGGCCTACAGCTCCTTGTTTTTGTCTCCCTCACTTTTTGAATAAGGATGTTACGTTGGCAGTTTTTCAATTTTCTGTTCCCAGTGTATCCACTGTCTTTGCAGCCACAGCCTTTAATATCCTTGGATGCACCCCCTCAGGTCCAGAGGACTTAACAGCCTTTAGCTCCATTAGTTATCTGAATACTTTTTCTCTCGTGATAGTTATTGTATTTACTTTCTCCCCATGTCCCTTTTTCCCCTTGATTTATTTTTAGTATTTTTGGAATTTTATTGTTGTCTTCCACCATGAAGACTGATGCAGAGTATTTATTTAACTGTTCTGCCATTTTCCTGATTCCTTATTATTATTTCCTCAGTCTTATTCTCTTAGGGGCCTATATTTCCTTTGGCCTCTCTCTTCCTTTTTATATATTTAAAGAACCCCTTACTGTCTGTTTTTATATTACTTGCTAGTTTAGTCTCAAAGTTTATCTTCTCCCTCTTTTTTTTGGTCAGCTTTTTTTTGTTTTTTAAAACTTCCCAATCCTCTGACTTACCACTGAACTTTACCACATTGTATGTTTTTTTTTAGTTTAATATTATCCTTAACTTCCTTGTTCAACATGGTTGATTTACCCACTTTGTAGAATCCTTCTTCCTCACTGGGTTATATGTTCATTGTGAGTCATGAACAGCTACTGCTCATCAATCGTCTTTTCTGCTCAACTCCTCTCCCAGTCCACTCCAGCCAACTCTGCCCTCATTTTTTATAATTATCCTTATTTAAGTTCAGCACAGTTATTTTTGATGCAGGTTTCTGATGCTCAAACTCAATACTAAATTCAACCATGTTATGGTCGCTGTTTCCTCAGGGATATTTTACTCTGAGATTGTTCATGACACATTACCAGATCCAAAATAGCCTGATCCCTGGTTAGATCCACAAAACATTGTTCTCTGAATCTGTCCCAAATACATTCTGTGAATTGCTCCTCACGGCTACATCTGCCAATTTGATTTTCTGAATCCACATGGAGATTAAAGTTCACCATGATTAATGCACTGCTTTTCTACATGCCCTCATTATCTCCTGATTTTTGCTCTATAGCAACTGTTAGGTGGCCTATAGGCTACTCCCACCAATGTCTACTTCCCCTTATCATATCTTGCCTACACCCATATGGATTCTACATCTTACAACCCAAAATAATTTCTTCCTATTGTACTTATTCCACCTCATACTAACAAAGTTGCCCCACCACCCTTCCCTCCCTCCCTGCCTGTATGAAAAGTCACATGCCATTAAATATTTTGTTCCTAACTTTCATCTTCTGGTAACCACGGGCGGGATTCTGCCATAATCGTGGGGCGGGCAACTCCGGTGGGACGGAGTGGCGTGAACCACTCCGGTGTTGGGCTGCCCCAAAGGTGCGGAATCCTCTGCATCTTCAGGGGCTAGACCCGCTCCGGAGTGGTTTGCGCCCTGCCAGCCGGCGGGAAAGGGGCTTGGCGCCACACCAACCGGCGCCAAAGGGCCTCCGCCGGCCGGTGCAAATTGGTGCATGCGCGGGAGTGCCCCCACGGCACAGGCCTGCCGGCAGATTGGTGGGCCCGATTGCGGGCCAGGCCACCGTGGGGGCACCTCCTGGGGCCAGATACCCCCGCGCCCCCCCAAGAACCCTGGAGGCCGCCCGCGCCGCCAGGTCCCGCTGGGAAGGGACCGCCTCCAATTTATGCCGCCGGGACTGGCAAAAAACGGGCGGGACTTCGGCCCATCGCGGGCTGGTGAATTCGGGCAGCCCCGGAACCCATTGAGTCGCGCCGGTCCTCGCCATTCTCCGAGGCGGGCGGCGCCATTCACGCCGGGCAGATTTTTGGGTGGCCGGATAATTTGGAAGACGGCGGGGGCGGGATTCACGCCGTCCCCCAGGCGATTCTCCGACCCGACAGGGGGTCGGAGAATCCCGCCCCACGTCTCTGTAATGGTTATAAGATCATACACATTAACCTCAATTTGCGCCATTAATTTATTTATTTTGTGCTGAATACTATGTAAAGGTAAAGTCGCCATAGTCCCAGATGACCTTAGGCTGCTTTTCCCTTGGAGGCGGGGAGCTGACAGGTGATGATTTAACCTGAGAATCGTCATAATATCCACTCATATATATAATGAAGTGTAGACAGGCAGTGATTGACACACAGGATGACCAGTAAGCACACGGCACAGTGCAGCCAATCATCATAGAATTTGCAGTGCAGAAGGAGGCCATTCGGCCCATCGAGTCTGCACCGGCTCTTGGAAAGAGCACCCTACCCAAGGTCAACACCTCCACCCTATCCCCATAAGCCAGTAACCCAACCCAACACTAAGGGCAATTTTGGACACTAACGGCAATTTATCATGGCCAATCCACCTAACCTGCACATCTTTGGACTGTGGGAGGAAACCGGAGCACCCGGAGGAAAGCCACACACACACGGGGAGGATGTTCAGACTCTGCACAGACAGTGGCTCAAGCCGGAATCGAACCTGGGACCCTGGAGCTGTGAAGCAATTGTGCTATCCACAATGCTACCGTGCTGCCCAATCACCAGACAGGACACTACCACTATAAAGCCAGAGGGCACTAGGTTTCCCGCTCTCTCTGGACCCAGCCACTGAGACAGAGTCCACGAGCTAGCCAGTGCAAACACCATGCGGTAGCTGGTAAGTCTGGTCAGGCTAGTACAAGGTCTTCATTCAGTTCAGCATAGTGTCGACCCACAGCTGAGTATGTATAATAGTTCTATTGTTGAATGAAACTGTGTTGGACCTTCTCCAGTGTTAGAGGTCTGTTTCTACCTTCACTGCATCAAGTGCAGTCCACATCGAACCAACCTGCCTAATACATCAAGAATCACCACACCACAACGAGGGGCAATGTTGAGAAGGCGGTACCTTGATGAATAACCTAAACCGGTATGTGATTTGAGCCCGCACTGGCCTTGCTCTGCATCACAAACCAGCTGCCCAGCCAAGTGAACTGAATACCATGTGCGCTTAAGTAAAGAGCCATTAATTTAGCCATTTTTCATTATTTTCTCTGACCCTATTTGCTGTTTCTTTCATGTTTATGAAACTAATGTAAAAATCTCTGTCCACCACTTGTTTCAGCTTCCAGGGTAGCAGCTGCATTAGGTAGGAGACAGGAGCAAAATACCCTGGGCATAGCATGTCCTGGGCATCTGTCAATATTACAGTGGGGGAAAATCTTTATCAAATATATTGTCATTTCAAATCCTTGGTTGGGCAGTTGCACTCTGAGGTTTGCTGAAGTGCAATAATCAAGCAATTTCTTTCGATAGCATTTATTGTGTCAGAGAAGCTCACTTTGTTTCAGCAACCTTCCGAGTAACATACATCAAGATCTGGTGATTACAATGCCATCAATATATTACACTGTGTTTTATATATTTTCATATACTCTTATTTTAAATATCCTCTTCAGTTGTTTAGCTGAATTCTCAGTGCAGTGTTATATATAGACGTTTGACATTTTTAGGATATTGCTTTTATCTGGAAGCTTCTCTCACCGTCATTGGAAGTTCAGGTGTCTGTGCACCTGTTTTCTGGTTAGTACAGCAGTTATTTATATTCAGCATCTGAATTCCCAAAGTGCATGGCCGATGAATGATGCTTCCAACTGGAATGAGAAAATGACCCCTGAAAGACTTCCTATCGATGTAAAATGATATACGAATGTGAGGACATTTGCTGTGTGAAGTAGCAGTTCCATTGCCCTGTGAATCGCCACTTGTTCAAACTTAAGATATATCAGCGCAAAATTAGGATCTGTGGAATCACTGGGTCGGAGTTCTTTTGGTGAATGTCATTGGCAGACAGGGGGAGAAGATAGGTTTGGTCAGCCATGCGATGGAAATAAAGTTGGAGCCTGTACCATCACCATCCAAAGCTTCAGACTACAACATGCATGTAAAAATGCATTGTCAGAGATTGACGGGATTCAGTGGAAATAATTTGAAGGCTGGTTTTCGGTGCATTTGGAGGGGTGTTTTGCAATGGCCCCATTGCTGAGATCGCAGCCTGTATTCAATGGCACTTAGTGCCACAAATGAGCCCCCATGTGATTCTCGACGGCTGGCTGCCTTGCCAACTATTTCACCAGACTTGTGCCTTAGCAGCTCGCCATGAACAAGGGATAGTTGCTTTTAAGCCCTCCCTCACCACTCAAACCAAGTCAACAGACAAGGCTGGCAGTGCACAGACCTGCTCCTCACTTTGGCGATGTCAACCTGGCCAGACTTCCCAAAGCTGTGGATGTGAGATGGGCCAACCAGTTCCTCCGAGGGGGTTGGAGGACCATCATCAGGGTCAGCAATGCTGCCTGGGAGGCAGTGAAGCCGCTGCCAGTGCAGGCAGCATGAACAGGAGGACCTCCGTCCAAGGTAGGAAGAAGAGCAATAACCTCCAACGAGCTGCAAGGGTAAGTTTCCACCTCTCTCTTGGCATCAGTTCCACCTGCCCACCCCTCAAATTCCCAGATACACCCACGCGATCACTCCACACCCTCCCCACATTTGATCTTCATGCTTGTTCCTTAGAGCCCCTTAGCACCCACCAGTACAATCCCTTCAGGTCCAGGTGTGGTGCGAACACATGCCACCTGCTATAGACCTTTCTGACCTATCAAACGGGTGGCTCACAATGCCCTAACTTTAGTCCTGCTTAGGGCAGAATGTTGGCATAATGGTTAGCACTGCTGGCTCACGGAGCCGAGGACCCGGGTTCGGCCCGGCCCTGGGTCACCGTCCGTGCGGTGTTTGCACATTCTCCCAACCCAAAGATGTGCAGGGTAGGTGGATTGGCCATGCTAAATTTTCTTTTAATTGGAAAAAATGAATTGGGTACTCCAAATTTATTTAAAAACATCTTTGTTCCCGCAGAAGAAGATAGCCCATAACAAACGAGAAAGGTCCAAGACGTGGTGCGGAGTCCCAGAGATTCAAGTCCTTACCCTCTATGAGGAACCGGCCCTGGAAATCGTGGGGTTGCTGGAGGAGAGAGCAGTCACTGGCAGTGAGGTTGGCTGAGCCAGAGAGGTGAGGGTCCAATGTCCCTTTACCCAGATGACCTGTCTCAAGTGAGCAGTCCATGTCAGACAAAATGATCCTTCCCTCTCAGTGACCCCATACCCATTGTCTCGCAGGAGCTCCATCAGGTGAGGGTGGGTCATCCGGCTTTGTGCCCCCGCATCAACCAAGGGACCACCTCGGAGGAGAGCTCCGAGGAGACCACCATCGAGTCGTCACAGCTTTCACCCGTACCTTCCATCAGCGTAGACACATAACGTCTGGGACACAATCTGGTGAGCACCACACAGTTGCTGATGCACATCAGGTGGAGGCAGGAACGTCCAAGGGAGACAGCAGTGAGAGGTCTGCCAGTTCCTGGGACACAGCTGGGTCCCAGCCAGATGCTGAGCCTCTGGACAATGTTCTCCCAGTGCTGCTGCAGACGACAGGAAACAGCCGTGACATTCAGGAGCGGCTATCAGTGGCACTCCAGTGACTGTGAGGCATATTGAAGGAGTCACAATGCCTTCAGTTGCAGGAGACAGAGCTGCTAATGCGTGGCACCAAGGCACTGAGGAAGAAGAAGCACTGCTGGAGATACTGCTATAGAAACTGCAGATCATTCAAGTAGGGTGTGCAGTGCCTCTACCTCTTGCAGCATGGCCCCCGTGGCATTGAATATTGGGATGGGACCTCATCCGGACATCCATTACTTGCGTAGAAGACTCATAACTGGTTGTGTCATGGGATCAAACAACTTTGCTGGCTCTACCAACAAACATGGAGCACATAGGTCTACTTAACCTATACGTTTCTTGCTCACCAAAGAATTTGCAAGTGGGGCCCAACTCTGGCAGTGTTTAAAGGACCAGGCACCTAATTGCAGGTCAAGAGAATTTCGGATAACATCTGGTAGTGTGGAGTGTTTTGAAAGGTGTTGTCGTGAGTTCCTAGATTTGACAGGGAAGTGTGCTGCATCTCACAGAGGGTCTGTTTCTCTGTCGGCTCAATGATGGTAACAACAGACAGATGGCAACACCGCCAGCTGGAGGTTCCCCTCCAAGTCACTCACCATCCTGATTTGGAAATAAAGCACTGTTCCTTCAGTGTCGTTGGGTCAAAATCCTGGAACTTCCTCCCTAACAGCGCTGTGGGTGTATCTACACCACATGGACCGCAGCAGTTCAAGAAGGCAGCTCACCAGCGCCTTCTCAAGGGCAATTAGGGATGGGCAGTAAATATTGGTCTGGTCAACATCATTTACATCCTGTAAGTAATGAATTAAAGAAAGGTTGGAGGGACAGTGTGCCTGGGTCTGCAGCATAACAGGGAGATTGTGCAGAGGCTGAAGAGAGGGCAACCCGATGCAACCTTCTCTGTCAAGTTATTATCAGACCCCTTCATGTTCATTGTCAGTGACAGGGGTTTACCTCGCAGGCCAGCCAATGGACCCAACCGCTCAATGCACATCCTCCTGATGCTGCCTACTAAAGTTCCTCTCTGAGCCCTCTGTAGCAGACCTCTTCTGCAATTTAATTCTTTGTGAGCTGGCTCACAAACTATCCATTTGTCCCAGTCTGGCTGCAAATCATTCATGCTCGATAACTCACCAGATGAAGGTTCCAGGCTACCTCTCCAGTGTACTTGCAGTGCCAATATCTGAGCTGGTGACTACAAGTGTCAGATCAAGTGATGGGGCTTCTTCATTAGTGCTGTAGTGTTTCACTCCCACCCCGTGAGCAGCACAATATCACAAGTGGCTTCGCAGCACCAGGGTGCCAGGTTCGATTCCCTGCTGGGTCGCTGTCTGTGCGGAGTCTGCACGTTCTCCCCCTGTGTCTGCGTGGGTTTCCTCCGGGTGCTCCGGTTTCCTCCCAAAGTCCAAAGACGTGCAGGTTAGGTGGATTGGCCATGATATATTGCCCTTAGTGACCAAAAAGGTTAGGAGGGGTTATTGGGTTACGGGGATAGGGTGGAAGTGAGGGCTTAAGTGGGTGGGTGCAGACTCGATGGGCTGAATGGCCTCCTTCTGCACTGTATGTTCTATGTTCTTCCAGTGGCTATTGTGTTTGGACAGACAGAAGTATTGGGTGCTTGTGAACTGGAAATCAGAGGGAAAAGGTTAGGATGAAAGACGTTGGGATGGGTGGTTTAGAAAGCAAGTAGTCCATGGTCACATCATCAATGGTTTGCCTATCATGTCGGAGAGCAGGATCAGAGTGAGCTTGGAGCTGAGAAGGGGCACAAAGCAGGATCATATCAATATGTGCAATGTCCTCATTGACACCAGGGCCCGTAACTTCTGCAGTGGAAATCTCCATTGGATTGCCGCTCTTGCCGGAATTACCATCGTGGGGATTCAGAATCCCCTGTCGCACCCTACCTTCCTCATTCAGGCTGGACTAAACAGAAGCAGCGAAGTGCACCCCCAGCTGCATCAGCATGGAGTAGCTGGGGTGCAGAGAGATAGGTCAGACTCCTTTTACAGCCATGGATGGGGGAGATGGGGGATAGTGTCTCTGGGCAATTGCCAGGTAAATCTTTGACATGAGAACTTCCTGGAGGGATTCCCCAGCGCACGATCAGGTACCCCCTCAATGCTGGGGAACCTGGAAGCAATGGGCCCAGATATCACAGGCTCTGTTGCAGCTGGCTTCAGGATGCAGAGGACACTCTCCAGTGTAGGCGCTTAGGGAATGCAGGTTTCCCTGTTCCACAGTTGGTTCTGTTCTGCAGCCTTCTACTATGTGTCACCTAATCCTGCAAGACAGATGGAAGAATGTCATTGCATTGCAATGTGTTTGGGTGGTGTGCATGCCACAGTTGAATAATTGGAGATATGTGGAAGCAGCATGAACTGGGTGTGAGGCTGACGTCATTGGAATATGGTGAGGATGAGGTGGAGTGATCGGATCCAGTCCTGGCCGTCAGGGAGTGCTGTTTGTTGAGTGATAAATGTTTGGTGTGTTGAGCAGTGTGAGGTTGGGAGACTGGTGGGTCAGAGATGTCATGTGAACCTTCTTCTTCAGCAGTGCCTCAGGGTCGAGGATGATTTGCTTCCTCTATGGGGGGCTGGGTTCTGCTGTGGCTGAATAGGCCAATCCTGGAGCCACAGACTCTGCCACCCCAGGTGGGTGGGCGGGACACTCTAAACTCTGTGCACTCTTTCCACTGCTTACATTCGTCCTCAACGTGCTCTGCTTGGTGCCGCTCAAAGTGATTGGCTCCTTCGCTTCTTCTCCAGCTTGTGCATTCTAGAGCAAATGATTCCCAAGTGTCAATGGGGGTGTTGCATCTATTTCCTTTAAGGGTGCCCTTGTACCATTTCCTCCGCCCTCCTTGCAATCACTTGCCATTGTGGAGCTTGGAGTAGAGCACTTGTTTGGGGAGTCTTGTGTCAGGCATGCAGATAATGTGGCCCGCCCATCACAGCTGGTTGAGCATGTCCAGTGCCTTGATACTGGGGATATTGGCCTGGGAGAAGATGCTCCTGTTGGTATGCCTATCCTTCCAGTGGATTCGCAAGATTTTTCAGAGGCAGCGCTGATGATATTTCTCCAGCAATTTGAGATGTCTGCTGTACATTGTCCATGTTTCTGATGCATACAGGAGGGCGGGGACCACAACTGCTCTATAGACCATGAGCTTGGTGCTGGATTTGAAGTCTCGGCCTTCGAACACTCTGTTCCTCAGGCGTCGAAGGCTAGCTGGAGCATTGGAGTCAATGTTGCATTTCATCGCGGGAATTTGAGACATTCTGCGGGATTCTCTATCGGCAGGATTCTCTGCTTCGCTGCTAGCGAACCCACGACCGCGGGTTTCCCAATGGTGCGGGATGGCCACAATGGGAAACCTTATTGGCCTGCTTCCGAAACGGAGGATTCCACTGCTGGCGGGGGGGGGGGGGGGCGGTGCCGTGCCAGAAAATTGGGGCTGGCGGGAGGGAGAATTCCACCCATTATGTTTACAATGGGAGGAGCCAAGTCTGTCTCTAGGTTTTCAGTTGGGCATAGGTTTTGCAGTCTGATACGAGTTTTTAAGTTCAGCAGCAGTTTTTCCAAATGTTGTCAGGTTAAGCAGGAGTCTGACAAAGATAGTCGGACTTACATGCTGTTGCTGAAAATATCTCTCTCTTTCTCCAAGCATTCATTCCAAGAAAAATCTCACAATAGTACAAGTATCTGTGTGTTTGCTAACTTTCTTTATAAGTGACTTTTGACCTGCAATGTATTTGCTTAACTGGAGATAGAGAATGTATAAATTAGTAGTCAAAGGATTAATTTTTCTCGGAAGAATAGTTTGACTGTTAATTGAAAAGCTATTTTTTGTGATGTTAATGTGTTTAATCCTGTGTTCATAATAAAGTTTCTTTTAATATATTGTCAGTGGAATCACTCCTGGGGTGAAGTATCCTTTCTTCATAGTTTTACAAATTGAAAAGTTGTTGGGGTCTCATCTGATTTCCCAACAGAAAATTGGGGTCATGTCCGGTATAATGACAATGTCTGCTTGCTCTGAAAGGAAGCTCCTGAAGTATAGTAAATGGTCCATGTTGTCCAGGAATTCACCATGGATTTTGCTGGTGAAGGAAAAGTATTTTGTGGCAAGAGCGGGCTGGTTTTCTGGATGTTTAGCCTGAGCTCCATTCTCTCATACACCTCGGTAAATATATCGATGACAGCTTGTAATTCCGTCTCTTAGTGTGTGCACACGCAGGCTGTCAGGGAGCGCTGCTCGATGAGTGATAAATGTGGACAGCACAAGGGCACACTGGTCAGCACTGCTGTATCACAGCTCAGGGGCAGGATTCTCAAATAATGGGGCTATGTCCGCGAGAAAACGGACGTGACTCGCTCCGGAGTTTTTCTAGAAAGTCCTAAGTGATTCTCTGTTTTTAAGGGGCCTAGCAGGGCCCTGGTGTGCTCCACACAGCTCCTGCTGTCGATACGGGGCCCTGGACGTCCACCCGTGGGACCGCGCACGCGTGCGACAGCCGCCTGCGGCACTGGTCCCGCGCGGCATGGCGGACCCACACAGTGGGCCGGTGCTGAAGAAGTAGGCCCCCCACCAGATCGCACGTGCCCACCGATTGGTGGCGCCCGATCACGGGTCTGGCCATCGGAGAGGTCGCCCCCCCCGCCCCCGGTGATGGATCTCCCCGCCCCCCACCAGGATGGCCACCGCAGCTGTGACTCCGAGCTCCCGCTGGGTGGAACCATACGTGAACCACACCGGTGGGAACTCGGCCAGTTGCCCACGGAGAATCGCCCTGTGGGCCTCTTTCAATGGCCCCCGACCGGAGCCACGTCAACCATGCGTGAGCGACTGGCGGCAATTCTCCGATCCCGAGTTTGACGTTCCATACTCCTCCCCCGCGCCTAGCGTGATTTCGGCTCGGAGGCTCGGAGAATACAGGCTCTAGGCTCCCGGGTTCAATCCCAGCCTCTGGTGACTGTCTGTGTGGAGTTTGCATTTTCTCCCCGTGTCTGCGTGAGTTTCCTCCGGGTGTTCCTGTTTCGTCCCGCAGTCCAAAGATATGCTGGTTAGGTGGATTGACCATGAAGCTTTTTCCCATAGTGTCCAAAAGTTTAGGTGGGGTTGCTGGGTTCCGGGGATAGGGTGGAGGCGTGGGCTTGATTGTGGTGCCGCTGTAGACTCGGTGGGCTGAATGGTCTCGTTCTGCACTGTAAATTCTATGATCTGCAGTGCATTGAGAATGTGAGGTTGGCAGACCAGAGGGTAGAAGATGCCATGTGACTATGCATTCAGCGAAAGTGACCATCCGTGAGAGGTCATTACACCTTTTTCAGCACTGTTGCCAGATGCGCTGAGTCAGATTCTGGAAATTGAGCTTCCCGGGTATCTGATCCCAAATCCTTGCTAAGGATGACCCGTGAGAGCATCCGGTTCCCTACAGAAAGATGGTACCCATCCTCCTGTTCACGCCACATCATTTGTGTAGCTCCAAACTTAACCCGGTGCCATTCCAGACAGCCAGCACCAGCTCCCTTCCTCTGAGCGCAGTTTCCCTTTAAGAGAATTAGGCCACCACTTAAAGTAGGAGCCTGGCTCCATCACTTGAGTTGGGGGAATCTGCCCAGGCTTTTGCTGAGCACTCAGCCAATATCATAAGCCTTACACGACCTCACATCACTATCAGGTAAATGATGGGGCAACACTAAATTTGTACAGTGCCTTCCTTAGCATGCACAGGGGGGGGGGGGTGTTATCAAAAATCATGACGCCCATTCTCAAACAAAGCGCAGACTAATTGTTAGCCCATGATGTCAACTTGAACAACTGTTTTCTGAGCCAAAGCCTCGACTGAGACAAATCAGCAGTGCTCAGCTGGCAAAAGGCACTTTTCCAACAACCTGACAGATTTTTCTTCGTTAAATTGTTACATCAGACCATTAAGATTGGTGAACTTAGGGCAGCACGGTGGCCTAGTGGTTAGCACAACTGCCTCACGGCGCTGAGGTCCCAGGTTCGATCCCGGCTCTGGGTCACTGTCTGTGTGGAGTTTGCACATTCTCCCCGTGTCTGCGTGGGTTTCGCCCCCACAACCCAAAAATGTGCAGAGTAGGTGGATTGGCCATGCTAAATTGCCCCTTAATTGGAAAAAATAATTGGGTAATCTAAATTTTAAAAAAAAGATTGGTGAACTTCCCCAAAGTACCTTTCAGAAGACATGTTTTTTCTCAGATACATTGTCCCACAGAACGGTCTCTCTTCAAACATAGAACACTACAGCGCAGTACGGGCCCTTCGGCCCTCGATGTTGCGCCGACCTGTGAAACCATCTGAAGCCTATCTGACCTACACTATTCCATTTTCATCCATATGTCTATCCAGTGACCACTTAAATGCCCTTAAAGTTGGCGAGTCTACTACTGTTGCAGGCAGGGCGTTCCACACCCCTACTACTCTCTGAGTAAAGAAACTGCCTCTGACATCTGTCCTATATCTCTCACCCCTCAATTTAAAGCTATGTCCCCTCGTGTTGGTCATCACCATCCGAGGAAAAAGACTCTCACTGTCCACCCTATCTAACCCTCTGACTATCTTATATGTCTCTATTAAGTCACCTCTCAGCCTTCTCCTCTCTAAACGTTGCTCACGTTGTGAATTCAACCTACTTGCCCTGCCAGACAGATTAGAGAATATTTTGTTGGGCTTTATGCAAGTGGGCAAGATTGAAAAGCTGGCCGTGAAGGTTGCAGTGTGCAGGGCGGTATGGTAGCACATTGGTTTGCACTGTTGCCTCACAGCGCCAGGGATCCAGGTTCGATTCCCGGCTTGGGTCACTGTCTGTGCGGAGTCTGCACGTTGTCCCCGTGTCTGCGTGGGTTTCCTCCGGGTGCTCTGGTCCCGGAAGACGTGCTGTTAGGTCATTTGGACATTCTGAATTCTCCCTCCGTGCACCCGAATAGGCACCAGGATGTGGAGACAAGGGGCTTTTCACAGTAACTTCATTGCAGTGTTATGTAAGCCTACTTGTGACAATAAAGATTATTATTATTACATTGCTCGGCTGTCTGGACAGGTTCGCCCAAAATAAAATCAAAAAAAGGCAGAGACATACGGTGGTGTAGACCGTGGCAATTGGCTTCTGTTCCGGCTGAGGTTTTGTCTCTCGAGGGAGTGAATGGTTCTGGAGGCATCCTTCAGTTATATTACTGAACAGCCTTGTTAAAACAGTGATGTGATTCAGAAAGAGTATCAAAGATAAGTATAAGTTTCTTTCACGGATTGCTGTCATTAGCTACTCACACTACACAATGCATTTCTTCCTTGTTAATGCCTCGTGTAACAAAGCAGGTTGCATATAGCAGATATATGACTAAGATCAGTGTGATATAAATTAAATCAAATGAAATTAATCGCAGAATGGATGAGTTACCTACCTTTGAAACAGTCAGTGTCAATTCATGCAGCCTTAAATCTAATGCACGACAAATGTGAATTAACAATAAGTTAATGGCAGACACAGATTGCTACATCACTAATTATGTTCCAGTGGCTGTTCCACATGAACATAATTTACAATTCCAAAATTGAGTTGGTGCTATTACATAAATTAAAATTTTGATTTACATGTTCTGTATTTCAAAATTGTCAGTATTTCTCCAAAAATGTAATGTATGCATTTCAAAACTAGCATTGAATCATCCATCTCGCCTCGGTTAAACCAGGTCACAGCTCTTTAATGCTAATATCATTCTGTGCTTTGTAAAATGGATGACCGCCTGGTGATGTTGCTGAGAGAGAGGTCAACTTTTTCATCTCCCCAAGGTATGTCCAATTTCACATTTCCCCTCACAGATCTTTTGAAATACCACGAGTGTGGCTCGTGATTTGTTTTTACATTCCTCATGAGATGTGGGCTTCATCGGACAGGCCACCATTATTGCCCATCCCTAACTGTTCTTGAAAAGATGGTGGTGAGCCATCATCTTGAACTGCTGCTCTCCCTGTGGCCGCGGTACACCCACAGTGGTGTTAGGGAGGGTGTTCCATGACTTCTGTGATTATGTAAAATAAAATGGAAAATGGACCCCCCCCAAAATTAAAACAAACCGTCCTCGAGTACAAAACTTCCTGCAGCTGACTGAACCTGACACTGAAACCATATGAAAACACCTCAGACCAATATCACCACTATCAGGCTAAAACAAATTACCAATAAAAACACTCCGCTTTCACCCAAACTCTGACAAAAACCTGAGACCTAAATCACCACATTCTGGCTGAAACATTTCAAATCCCCAACGTGGCTTATCTGTCACGTGTTGATTGCAGATCCTGAGTCAAGGTGGCCAGTCCTGACCCTCCTTCTGACCGAAACCCAGGTAATCTGAGGTGCTCTTCTTTTATAATGATTTAACTCACAGAGAGAACATTCCTTTTACTTCCAAGGTCTAAACGTTTCTCTCAGGAAGCACCACACAGGAACCAATCACTGACCGTTGTCAGGCAGAACACTGTCCCTGGCAAACCCACTGGTTGCCAGCCAGCCAAGCGATCCAACTCCCTCTAAACCTGGTTTCTAAAATACACTCAGTGCCAAGCAATCTGGCTTCCCCTTTCCAAAAACAAAACCTGGGAACAGTCTCCTGACAAGCAGGATGTTTCAACTTAGAGTCTTCTGCTTAAAAGCACATTCCGACAATGGGTCCACAGACCAAAATTAGAAAATAACATAAAAGAAATGGGAACAATGGAAATAAACCTGAAGGACTCTCACACTGTTGTTTCTGCTGTTCCAATGTCCAGTTAGTTGAGCCCATGCACGGTCCAGGCAAAGGTGCTCAGTTCCAGCTGCTTGAAACAAGACAGGTTTTCCATGGAAGGTGTATTCAGAAGAATATTATCAGTTTGCACTGTATGAGAAATTCTCCTGCTGTTTGAGATGACAAAGTGTGAGCACAGTAGCAGTTCCTTGACTCCAAGATTAATGATAGTTTCAATGACCCTTAGAACATAGAACATAGAACGATACAGCGCAGTACAGGCCCTTCGGCCCTCGATGTTGCACCGACATGGAAGAAACCTAAAGGCCATCTTGCTATAACCCGCACGGGTCTTACAGGTATGGATGATCCACGGTCCTCTTAAGCTTGCAGAATATGAGCTCCCCAGAGAAGGGGGCGGGGAACCCTTAACAAAGTTCATGTGCCTTTGTCCAAATAGAGTCGGCCAATCAGGCACCAAGTAGAGAAGACCCAGTAGGGCAATACTGGAGCTGTAAATGATAGTTAACGTGTTAAATAAAGTCTGGACTCTTTGCTGCCCCTCACAAAAAATACAATTCCAGTATTACTGTCTGTGGTGCAGATCTTAGTTACATAATTCCTTGAGTGTATTGGATTGATGATATGTTTCTTGTTCCATTGTACTGGGTAGTCAGAATCTTGATTGCAATAGTCAATGGCAGGGAATGGCATTTCCCTGGTACCATTATTCCCTGACAGCAGTCAGTCAATATCCAAAAGCTTTTGATGAGTCACTGTTTCTGCTATTGGTCGGAATTAACCCCTTGCTGCCCAGCCTTGTGGCTTCAGCTTTTTTTTTGGTAATTTTATAGTTCCAAACAAAACATGCTCCTGAGCTGGAAATTTATATTCCAGAAATTTCACTGTTGAAGAGGGGTTCGATTCTACAAGTGGGGAATCAATAGCGCTCAGGAGGAAATTCAGCTCCTGCACCTTTATGAAAATATAACTCAGATTTTACGTTTTGGGGTGCTCCACAATGTTCTTCCTGATGCTAAGCCCAATGGTAAACAACTCAGACAGCTTTGACGCAGGTTTTTCAGAACAGTCAAAATCAATTCTGAGCACATTTGCAGATTGTCTGCAGCACGTTTTATTCAATGGCAACCGTTTTTAGATGAGGAACATTTGAAGGGTTCAGCCTGGGGCTTTAAATTTGACTTTTATTTGACCCTGCAGTTTCATGATTCTGTTAAGGAAACATGGCCTGCAAAGGGTCTTCAGCCTCGCACGAGTCAGCTCATGATTTCCCATTCATTATATTATTGTTACCAAGAGGTTCTATGTAGAATAATAATTTATTATGTCATCTGCTGGATAGATATTGAACTTTTCAAAAAGAACATTATTATGTGTTCAACATTGTTCAGCAGCAGCAACCAAGTCGAGGATAATGGCTAAAATACATCCAGATTGAAACAAGATGTAGAGGTCAGGGGGACCCAGACCTTGGGCGAAATTCTCCGACCCCCAGCAGGGTCGGAGAATCGCCTGGGGCCGCCGAAAATCCGGCCCCCGCCGTGGCAGAGATTCTCCGCCACCCGGGAAGTGGCGGCGGCAGGAATCTCGCCACTCTGATCGGCGAGGCCCCTGCGGTGATTCTCCGGCCCGGATAGGCCGAAGTCCCGCCGCTGGGAAGCCTCTCCCGCCGCCGAGGTTTGAACCACCTCTGGTAACAGCGGGATCAGCGGCGCGAGCGGGCCCCCGGGGTCCTGGGGGGGAGGGGGGGGCGGGGGGCGATCGGACCCCGGGGGGTGCTCCCACGGTGACCAGGCCCGCGATCGGGGCCCCCCGCTCAGACTCCGGGCCAGTGCCCTGGGTGCACTATTTCTCTTCCGCGGCCGCCACGGCCTCCGCCATGGCGGAAGCGGAAGAGAACCCCACATCGCGCATGCGCCGGCAGTGACGTCAGCGGCCAGCTGCCGCTGACGTCACCGCTGGCGCATGCGCCGACCGGCGAAAGCCTTTCGGCCAGCCCCGCTGCCGGGGGTGCCGGTTTTTTGCACCAGTCTTCTGGTGCCAACCGCTCCTGTGCTGTGGGGAGAATTCCCCACCTTGGGGGAGGCCTGACCCCTGAGTGGTTGGTGCCACTCCCCTACGCCGGGACCCCCCGTCTCGCCGGGTAGGGGAGAATCCCGCCCCAGGTGTGTAAAATATGCTGCATTTGAACTCACAGAGACTACCTCCCTCTCTGAAGCTTCTCATATCAAATCTGAGCCTTGTTTCTTGTTTGAAAACTCACCAGAAGACTTCACTGCTGCAAATTGAGAGCTCTGAAGTAAGGATTCCAACTCAACACCACAGTCTTCAAGGGAAATGAGAATCAATCAGCCATGGCTGCAGAGCAACTGCTTCAGTGAGAAACCAAAGTCACAGCATGGAAAGTGACTCACTAGCTGGGAGCAAGCGTTCAAACAATCCATGGATATATTTTCTTACTTTAATTTATTTAATTGGTTAAATTTAAACATATACTTGGTAAAATTTATTTTCTTTATACATGCATAGGGAATCTGTGTGTTATTTTTAACATTAGTTTGAAGTTGGACATATTAATTTAACCCTTTATATTAATTTCTGTATCTTTACCTTAGTGAGTTTTAATAATAACACTAACTCCTTACTTGTTATCTCAATAAATCTGGCTGGCTTAATTCTTACATAATGCTATATACTTTTCAGTACATTTCAAATTGGTAATATCACATCTAATTAAAATTTCAAACTCTGTTTATAACTTGCTTCACAGCGCCAGGAACCAGAGTTCAATTCTGATCTTGGGTGACTGGAGTTTTCACATTCTCTCAGTCTCTGCATGGGTTTTCTACGGGTGCTCTGGTTTCCACCCACAATCCAAAGATGTGCAGTTGAGGTGGGGGCCGGGATTCTCCCCTACCCGGCGGGGCGGTGGGTTTGGGCGTGATGGAGTGGCGTGAACCACTCTGGCGTCGGGCCGCCCCAAAGGTGCAGAAGTCTCCGCACCTTTAGGGCCCAAGCCCTAACATTGAGGGGCTAGGCCTGCGCCGGAGTGGTTGGCGCTCCGCCGGCTGGCGGGAACGCCCTTTGGCACCACGTCATCCTCGCGCAGGCGCAGGGGAGGGGGTCACTTCCGCCTCCGCCATCGTGAAGACCATGGCGAAGGCGGAAGGAAAATAGTGCCCCCATGGCACAGGCCCGCCCGCCGATCGGTGGGCCCTGATCGCGGGCCACGCCACCGTGGGCGCACCCCCCGTGGCCAGATCGGCCCGTGCCCCCACCCCCCCAGGACCCCGGAGCACGCTCACGCTGCCTGCTCCCGCAAAGGTAGGTGGTTTGATCCACGCCAATGGGAGAGGCTTGACAGTGGCGGGACTTTGGCCCATTGCGGGCCAGAGAATCGCCGGGGGGGGGGGGGGGCGGTGCCCACCGACTGGCGCGGAGCGATTCCCACCCCCGCCGAATCTCTGGTGGCGGAGAATTCGGGACTCGGCGGGGGCGGGATTGACGCTGGCCCCCAGCGATTCTCTGACCCGGCGGGGGGTCGGAGAATCCCGCCCCAGAGTTCAATTCTGACCTTGGGTGACTGGAGTTTTCACATTCTCTCCGTCTCTGCGTGGGTTTTCTATGGGTGCTCTGGTTTCCTCCCACAGTCCAAAGATGGGCAGAGGAGGTGGGATTACGGTGAGTGGGCCTAGATGGGGCGGGGGAGCTCTTTCAGAGCGTTGGTACAGACTCGATGGGACAAACAACCTCCTTCTGCTCTGGAGGGATTCAAGAAATTGCTTGAATTTTAAAACATTGAGGGTTTTGAACATCTGTTTTCATGAAATATTACTTTGAGTGGGTGTTGTCATAACAAAAGTGCACAGTATGTTTTTCTTAAGAAATAATGATGTCTGGTACTTTGCAAAAGGCTTAGCGATTATGCTTGTGACGGGAGCTTAATTAATTAGTTGACATTTGAACCAGGAATAAGTTGTCATTTGGTAACAGATGAATTATCTTAAATTATGGGTTTTGTGGAGTGAACGATGAAGTTGTTTCAACAGCATATCACTGTCAACTTTACTATTGCTCATGCATTAAAATAATTGCTAAAAAGCAATGTTGTTTAGCAACTTGATTTTGGAAAAAATATTTTAGCTAGAGTAATTACACCTGCGTGTTAAGGTGTGTTACAGATAGGACTGTAGTAGAATTGCAACATGCACATTTTCTTAACACTTTGTTTGGAGTCAAACTGGAGTAAAATTATCGATGGATGCCAAATTAATATTGACTGGAGATTATGAAAGGAGTTGATAAGATGGACATAGAGATGTTGTTCCCGCGTAATCAAGAGATAAAAACTAAAAGATATAATTATGAGACGGGCGCAAATAATTGAAATTGCTAATTCAGGAGAAACCTCTTTCTGCAGAGAATATTGAGACGGTAGAATTCACCGGCATTCGGGGGTAGTTGAGGTGAATAGCACTGATGCACCCAGAGCTGCCAAGGAAAAGGTCATAGGTGAGCAACCTGGAGGAATTTCTTTACTTAGCCATGGTGGAAGCTGTTCATTGGCTTTGTCAAAGCGTACTGAAACGTCAGCTGGGTGGAGGGGGGGTAGGGGGGCTGTTGTTTTCGCTCACTTCTTTTCCTTAATTTCTTTGTTGTGGAGATGGTGGGTGAGGGTTACACTGGATAACAGGGGGAAGGTAGGATGGCTGTGTAAAGTTAGCGTTAGACATGTTATTCCATTGTTGTTGGTTTGCTAAGGTTCCTTGAGTCTTTCTGCTTTTTATATATCTGATCATACCTCCAATGAAATATCGTTAAAAAAACTTTTCAGTGTTGACATTGCCATTGACAATTAGGATCATTTTGAAGTATTTTGTTAATATTTAGTCTTTGTGAACTGGAATATATTTGGAATAGAAATTCTCTCGCTGTGAACATTCTGACCTCAGAACTGTACCATCACTAAGACTGTTCATTTTCACTGCTGCAATTATCACCAGAATTCCCTCCTGCCTCCACCTATCGGCTGCTGAAGCCCTCATTACCTCCAGATTCAACTATTGTGATGTATTCCTGGTTGGTCTCCCATATTCTACCCCCCACTCCAGTAACCATCAGCTCATCCAAGACTGTTGTATAAATCTGAACTCTCATTGAGAGCTGGGTTTTACCTGCCTCCTCCAGGTCTGTTTTAGGCAGGAGAGCACCCAGAATAAGACAGGTTCCAGCCCACAAATCTTCCACCCATCCCTGAGCTCAAACCTATAATGGGGTAAGTAGGCAGGCGCCAACATTGGACTTATTAATTGGGTTAAAAGGGTGTTTCAATTAAAAGGGTTAATTGAGCTTGTTAACAATCCAGTTAGACCCGATAATATGCTGCTCATGCCATAATACAATTATTGTACACAGTAAGAAGTCTTACAACACCAGGTTAAAGTCCAACAGGTTTGTTTCGAACCACTAGCTTTCGGAGCACTGTTCCTTCCTCAGGTGAATGAAGAGGTAGGCTTCAAAAATATATATATAATCACAAATGCAAGACAATATCGTGAATGTGAGTCTTTGCAGGTAATTAAGTCTTTACAGGTCCAGATGGAGCAGGTTAAAGAGGTGTGAATTGTCTCAAGCCAGGACAGTTGGTAGGGTTTCACAAGCCCAGGCCAGATGGTGGGGGGTGAATGTAATGTGACATAAATCCAAGGTCTCGGCTAAGGCCGTACTCATGTGTGCAGAACTTGGCTATAAGTTTCTGTTCGGCGATTCTGCGTTTTTGCGCGTCCTGTAGGCTGCCTTGGAGAACACTTACCCAAAGATCAGAGGCTAAATGCCCTTGACTGCTGAATTGTTTCCCGACTAGAAGGGAACATTCCTGCCTGGCAATTGTTGCGCGATGTCCGTTCATCCGTTGTCGCAGCATCTGCATGGTCGCCAATGTACCATGCTTTGGGACATCCTTTCCTGCAGGGTATGAGGTAGACAAAGTTGGCTGATTTGCACGCGTATGTACCATATACCTGGTGGGTAGTGTTCTCACGTGTAATCGACCATGTCGATGATCTGGCACGTCTTGCAGAGATTGCCATGGCAGTGTTGTGCGGTGTTGTGGTCTCTGTTCTGAAGGCTGGGTAGTTTGCTGCAAACAATGGTTTGTTTGAGGTTGCGCGGTTGTTTGAAGGCAAGTAGTGGGGGAGTGGGGACCTTGGCAAGACGTTCGTCTTCATTGATGATGTGTTGAAGGCTGCGAAGAAGATGTTGTAGTGTCTCTGCTCCGGGGAAGTACTGGACGACGAAGGGTACTCTGTCTGTTGTGTCCCGTGTTTGTCTTCTGAGGAGGTCGGTGCGGTTTTTGACTGTGGCGCATTGGAACTGTCGATCGATGAGTCGAGCTCCATATCCCGTTCGTACGAGGGCATCTTTCAGTGTCTGTTGATGTCTGTTACGCTCCTCCTCGTCTGAGCAGATCCTGTGTATACGGAGGACTTGTCCATAGGCGATGGCTTCTTTAATGTGTTTAGGGTGGAAGTTGGAGAAGTGGAGCATTATGAGGTTATCCATGGGCATGCGGGGAAGCGAAGTGCTGAGTGACCGCCCTTGATGGATATGAGTGTGTCCAAGAATGCAACTGATTCTGGAGAGTAGTCCACGGTGAGTCTGATGGTGGGATGGAACTTATTGATGTCATTGTGTAGTCATTTCAGCGATTCTTCGCCATGGGACCAAAGGAAAAAAATGTAATTGATGTATCTGGTGGATAATGTTGGTTGAAGCTCCTGTGCAGTGAGGAGGTCTTGTTCAAACTTGTGCATGAAGATTGTGCATGGTGATCAGGAGAGGACAGGCTGATTTTACAAATGTTTTTAAAAAAAGTGTGGGTACGAAGCGGGCTACAATCTCCAGCGGGACCGCTTTGCACATCGGGGGCACACCCTCAATGGTTCCTTCCCACTTGTCTGCTTCCCACAAGCTACCCCACAATGTCTGCCTCCTTCCTAAGATGGCCAAACCCTCCCCGCCCAATTTCCAAACAATGGGATCCATTGGGACCTCTTCTTAGGGCTGTTTGCAGTCCAGTGAGCTCTTGGCACTGCTGGGACTGGTGGAGCTGCTGGCCAGTCGGGTTGGCTAGCAGTTCTCGAGGATGGGACATCTCCCCTGTGAGATGTAGAAGTCTCGCTGTGAGTCAATTTGGCTTTAACACCCACAGTGTATTATGGCTACAGGGTGGGCCGGGATAGAATGACTTGGATCCCAGCGGGCTCTCCTTCTGCAGGGGTGATCCATCCTCCACATATGCCGCCCCAAAGTCCTGCACACTGATCCATATTGGCTCCTGGTCGATTTTAAAATTCTCACCCTTGTTTGCAAAATGGTCCATGGCCTTGCTTCTCCCTATCTCTGTGTTCACCCACAACCCCACAATCCTTTGAAATATCTGTACTCCTGCAATTCAGGTCCCTGGAGCATCTCCAATATTAGCCTGTCCAGCATTGTTGTTATTGCAAGAGCAAAGCCATAAATTGATAAACTGCTTTTCTTTTAGAGTAGGTTTTAAAAATAGATAGTCTCTTCACTGGTACAAAAATTCTGAAGGACAATGCCAGGCGTGCTTTTCACTAATTATATAACTGCGAGTATCTTGACTAACATAAAATGAACATGTATCATTAATCATTCCATTTTATAAGTATAGCCCAGTTTTCTTTTTTTTAAAACTCCAATCTGGTTCAAAAGGTAAACTATTGCTGTTGAAAATTTGCCAGCCAGCGTGTATGCAGCTCAACTTCTCTTTGACAAGGTAAAAGTGGCCTCTGTTGATATCAGTGTCATATCTCCTGAGAAATGTGCAAAAGCACCTTAGGGAAACAGGTCACTGTTGGTGCTATCTGTCACATATGACAGTTTTAAAGCTTGTGACCTGATGTTTTATTATCCTTTTGTCTGCTTATTGGAGGAAATAGACAAGTGAGGGCAAAGGTTTAATCAACAACATGCATCACCCCAATAGCGCGGTATTGCTGTCTTCACTGGTGATGGATACAAATGGCAAACCTTTAAAGCCTCAAATAGACTGTAACCAGACCAACATAGGGTTGAAACTGGTATAACTCCAGCCGTGAGAAGCGAGCGGCTTGTGATTCAACTGACCGTCCTATACCACTCTACAGGTGCCGACCAGCATTTCCCCAATCGATTCCATTCAAATTGAATTGCTTAATTAAACCAGTGCAACCACAAAGTCTTTCCCTGTTCTGTTCCTCCTCGTATTCTTCATGCAAGTGTGTGAGAAACTAGTGTTATAAATGGGAAGTTATATTTCCCTCCCCTTTAGATTCAACTAGTGATGTAACATTTTATGCTTCAGATGCGATGCAAACATAAAATGAAGCAATAAAAACAACCCCACTGTCACTTCCTTGATAATCTTATTCCTTGTTGCTTCTGAAACAGTATAATTTCCTCTCTGCCATTGCTGTGACTTGTCATTAAGATTGCGGAACTTCTGCTCAAAATCATAGTTGACTTATAATGTGGACGTCTCTTTAAACTTGCCTTTTGATTCCAGTTTTTTGGTTTTAAGTTTTTGAAACTCATTCACCTCAATAAAATTTTTAATTCTACTATTTTTCCAAAGTCCAAAGCATTCTTGAAGATTACTGTGGAAATCACACTTACTATACTCTTCTGGAATTTACCAGTTATTTTACACAACCAGTGTATATTATTAACACGTGTGTGTAAGTTAACATATTTTAATCCATTTATTTCTGCTGTTATCAGTTTTCAAATAAGTGAAAGAATAGTAGCATGGATTTTGTGCTCAATGGCAACGGGATTAGGGTTAGGGTGTTCTGTGAATATTGCCTCCATATCCCCCCCTTCACTTACCATCTGCACCCCGACCGCAAGTCTGCCATGAATGTAAATAAACTAAAATTAACTTTTGTTTTCAGCTCTGTGGTTGGTATTTCCAAGACTTGATGAATCTTGAGTCTCCCACACAGATGCCAGTGGGAAAGAGCCATACATATGTGGTTTAGATCTTTAATGTTGGTCAAGCCTATGCACACTTGGAACTGAAGACAAAGATCCCATGCACTTGCACAAAAAGCAAAAACTCACAAAGGGCACAAAAACTCTGAGAGATCGTAGAATGTACAGTGCAGAAGGAGGCCAATCAGCCCATCGAATCTGCACCGGCCCTTGGAAAGAACGCCCTACCCAAGCCCACACCTCCACCCTATTCCCAGAGAGAAGCGCGAGAGACAAGGGGTGGAGAAAAACAACACGAGAGAGAAAAGAGGACAGAGGGAAATTAAAAACTAACAACTTCCTAATAAGGAAAAAGACAGAGAAAATAGATGTGCCTCAACTTTTTTTATAGTATAGAGGTGTGCCATGACATGTAAAAGGTTGGGAACCACTGCTCGAGTCCTCTTATTTGGTTGAATTTGATGCATTCAAAAGGAGAACTGTTGGATCTATGAACAAATCATATCAGCAAATCAGATTGAAGATTTCTTACAGGTGGCAAAGCAGGAAGTAAACAACAGGAAGTATAAATTGTACTCAAGTTTTGTAAGGCAGACAAAAGAAAGACGAGGGAATGAAAAGAGACATTTAAATAGCAAAACATTAATTTGGAAACTAAATTTGATTTCCTTTTGAAATCTGCAACATGTCAATTTTCTCCTGAGGGAATAATGGTCCACAACAGTAGATTTATTTTTTCAAAGCCAGAGAGATTATTTAGCAGGAATGATGACTTAATATATCATTAAAATCTCCACTTACTGCCGATTGAGTGAGACCTAATATTTTGGTATTTCCAGTGAGAGGAGAGGGTAATTAGTTCAAGTTCACGTTGAATAAATGACTTGCCATTGATTTTATCATGCATCCTTTGGAGGAGCAGAGTATCTCTGACAACAACATCCAGATTTCCGTGTTCAAGTGTACATTTAAAAAAAAATCATTCATGGGATGCAGGTGTCACTGGCTGGACCTGATTTATTGCCCATCTCTAATTGCCCCTGAGATGGTGATGAGCTGCCTTCCTGAACTGCTGCAGTCCATGTGTTGCAGAAACACCCCACAGAGCTGTTAGGGAGGGAATCCCAGTGACAAACGGAAGAAACAATGATAATCTTCAAGTCAGGATGGTGTGTTGTAAGGGTTTCTTCGATAGATCTCACAAAGAGGTTTAGCGGCTTGGAAGGTTGAACAGTCGTGTTTAGTGGTGGCACATAACTTTACTTTTGTTCAAGAAATGGCATTCTCTGCCTGTTCACGGCAGTGGGAATCTCCAATCTCACTGCAGTGAATGGGAGATTTGGCTGAGCACAAAATTCTCCATCCTCGCTCGCAGTGGAGCAGGGTAGACAGGCACCGGGAAATCCCAACCAAGGTAGAGCCCTAACTAGAAGCTAACTTCAGGCCGACTGCTTCTTGACTCTCTGTCTACTGCCATATGAAATGAAAATGAAAATCGCTTATTGTCACGAGTAGGCTTCAATGAAGTTACTGTGAAAAGCCCCTAGTCGCCACATTCCGGCACCTTTCCGGGGAGGCTGGTACGGGAATTTCTCTCTACATTAGACTGTACTGTTCCCCTGACCTTGTTCAAGATTCTCTTAAGGTTAACATGCAGGCTCTGTCGGCAGTTAGGAAGACAAATGCAATGTTAGCATTCATGTTGAGAGGGCGAGAATACAAGAGCTGGGATGTACTTCTGAGGCCGTAGAAGGCTCTGGTTTGGAATATTGTGAGCAGTTTTGGACCCCGTATCGAAGGAAGGATGTGCTGCCGTTGGAAAGGGTCCTGAGGAGGTTCTCAAGAATGATCCCTGGAATGGAGAGCTTGTCGTATGAGTAACGGTTGGGGAATCTGGGTCTGTACTCGTTGGAGTTTAGGAGGATGAGGGGTGATCTTATTGAAACTTACAGGATACTGCGTGGCCTGGATAGAGTGGACGCGGAGAGGATGTTTCCACTTGATGAAAAAACTAGAACCAAAGGACATCATCTCAGCCTAAAGGGACGACCTTTTAAAATAGAGATGAGGAGGAATTATTCAGGCAGAGGGTGGTGAATCTGTGGAACTCTTTTCTGCAGAAGGCCAAATGCTGTGGAAGCCAAAACACTGAGTGTCTTTAAGATAGAGATAGATAGGTTCTTGATTGATATTTGGATCATAGGTTATGGGGAGAAGGCAGGAGAATGGGGATGAAAAAATATCAGCCGTGATTGAGTGGCAGAGCAGACTCGATGGGTCAAGTGGCCTAATTCTGCTACTATGTCTTATGCTCTTATGGTCCCGTGTTAACCCTTGCTATGCTGAACACCCTTATGCTACACCTCTGCCCAAGATTTTAACCAACATATTCACAGTGCAATCTTCCTTTATGTGCTGCACCCACTCCCTCAAATCTATTACTTTATTTATTCAGATAGGGTGAAGAGTTGACAATTCTTCCAGATCTCGCTCTGGTCACATTTGGAGGAGGGGGAGGCTCAGTTGCTTTCAGAAAACTTTGTTGGCTTGGAGTTGAAACTATAATCTTCTGTATTTCTGACACTCAGTTGTTTCCATCTGATTCATTCTTTTCAGTCCTTGGAGCTGAACCTTTCTTCAGCAACAACCCATCAGCTTTGTTGGGGCACCATAGGCTTGTCCTGTTCTTTCAGGAGGGAGTGTTCACTCTGTTCCTTCATTGTATGAATGTGGCATTCTGTTTCTGTGGGTCCACCATGATCTATCTGGCTGTTGAAGGTGTATCTCCCTTCCTTTTGAATGTTCCTCATCCGTGAGGTCAAGCTTTGATTGGGCTTTCATCCCCGCACTGTGTTTTTCCCTTTCCTCCTGACCCTCACTGAAGTGTACACTGGAGAGTTAATGAGCGCTACTCTCCTGCTCCAGGGTCACCTTCCTGCTGTGTACTTCTGCTCGAAATTGCAGGGTTTTTTGCCACGGTGTCCCCTGTTTCTGTGACAGCAACCAGTGGAGCCTGAGACTGAGGCTCGTAGTTCTGTTGTGGGTCTTCCACTGAAAGTACGGTGGCATTTATCTGAAGGTCTGGCTTTCAAAAGAGGAGCTTCAGCTGCCGGCAAGAGAGCTGGACAAGGCAGCTCTGCGAAGAGTGAAGACAATTCCAAGCTGAAGACCCAGTCCGGATTCCCTTCAAAGGTGTGCCTCTTGTGAACTTGCTGTTCAGTGTTGTTGATAGCAGAGGTTGTTTTGATGCCTTCTGCCATTTTGAGGACATTAAGGACAACACATGCATCCCTGTTTAAGGGAGAAAATAATTTGGTTTGGATGACATGCAAAATTTCAAATATTTGCTTGTTGCCATACCGGAGTGATTCTAGGATTAGGCAATGATTAAAAGTGGGATGTCCCGAGGGCTGTAGAGACATGTATCAATCATTCCCAGCCAGAAGTCTTTCAGCCATGGTGCCTTATCCAAAAGGACAGTAACAATGGCTCCGAAGTCTAACTTGAAGTTGGTGAGATGACCATTTACAGAAATGTCAGCCTTCCAAAAAGAGAATCTGGGATCCTTGGTCTCATCTTCAGAAGCAAGGTGGAACCTCTTCCTGATGGGGTATTTCAATCTTGTGTACTGTTTTGGGGTTGCCCGCATGTGTTGATAACTTAGACTTGCTCAGTTTTTAAAAGTGCCCCAGAGGATTGCAATTGCAACACTGCACAGATATTGCTGGATGTTTGTTCATGAGGATGAGGTATTTTGTGTCACCTGCAAATTTAGGGATATTGGGTGTGATCGAAAGGCTTCGCCGCACCCGACTCGGTGACGCGATGAGGCCGTTAAATCTTGGGAGAGGCGAGATTTGCAACACTTGGAGGACCTCGCGAGATGTAACGAGATCTCACGATGTTGCAATCTGGATTTCGCCCTCGCTGGTTGGGACCCAGATTTACATATTTAAATGTGCAGTTAGGCTCACTTGAATATGTCTGCACCTGATAGCCCAAGGTCCAGGAACGAAAGCCCGTGCCTGGGAAACCTTGCCATGGCGCCGTTTAGCACTGGTCCACACAAACGTGGACCAGGTGGAATGGCACCTGGGGGGGGGGGGGGGGGGGGGGGGGGGGGGTTGAGGCTATCGGAGGCCCCGGATGGTTGGACTCTGAGCAGGGTGTCCCCCTGGCAGTCTGCCACCTTGACACCCTGGCAGTCCCACACTCCACTTCCAGGGTACCCTGTCGGCATTGACAAGCTGGTAATCTCACTGCCAGGGTGCCCGGACACCAGGTTACCCGTGCCAGGGATCGCACCCAGAGGTGAGGGAGTGGCTCTCGTACCCTCGAACAGGTAAGTTGGGGGGGGGGAGTCAGGAAGCCACGTTGGCTGTCCGAGGGGGGTCAAGAGTTTGGGACGGCATTTTAAAATTCTACCACTGTTTTCCAAGTGCTCTGCTATAAATTCTTTTACAATGGAGTCTTGTATTTTTTCTCTTCACATACCTTTTGAAGCTTTTCCAGTCAGTTTTTATGTTCCCTGCAAGCTTACTCTTGTACTTTATTTTCCCCATTTGCACGATTAATTCATCCACTTCATTGTGAATGTTCTAAACATTAAGGCATTGTCCCATTCCCATTATTTTTCACTGTAGCCCTCTATGATTCTGGCCCTTGCTTTCATTGCCTATCACTTTTCTTATTTTAAAAAAATAGAATTTACAGTGCAAAAGGAGGCCATTCGGCCCATCGAGTCTGCACTGGCTCTTGGAAAGAGCACGCTACCCAAGGTCAACATCTCCACCCTATCCCAATAACCCAGTAACCCCACCCAACACTAAGGGCAATTTTGGACACTAAAGGCAATTTATCATGGCCAATCACCCTAACCTGCACATCTTTGGACTGTGGGAGGAAACCAGAGCACCCGGAGGAAACCCACGCACACACGGGGAGGATGTGCAGACTCCGCACAGACAGTGACCCAAGCCGGAATCGAACCTGGGCCCTGGAGCTGTGAAGCCATTGTGCTATCCACAATGCTACCGTGCTGCCCACTGACCACTTATTTCCCTTTCCATCTTTTGTTCTTGTCCATGTTTCCCTCTCCTCTGACTTAGGTTCCCATCCCCTTGCCATTTTAGTTTGAACCTTCCAAAGATGTGGATTGGCCATGATAAATTGCCCTTAGTGACCAAAAAAGTTCGGAGGGTTAATGGGTAACGGGGATAGGGTGGAAGTGAGGGCTTAAGTGGGTTGGTGCAGACCCGATGGGCTGAGTGGCCTCCTTCTGCACTGTATGTTCTATGTTCTATGTTCCCCAACCACTCAAGCAAATACTCCTCCAGGGACATCAATCCCAGTCCTGCCCTGGTATAAGCCATCCACCACCCCCAGAACTGGTACCGATGGGCAGCAGGGTGGCGCAGTGGGTTAGCCCTGTTGCCTCACAACGTCGAGATCCCAGGTTCGCTCCTGGCTCTGGGCCACTGTCCATGTGGAGTTTGTACATTCTCCTCGTGTTTGCGTGTGTTTCGCCCCCACAGCCCAAAAGATGTGCAGGGTAGGTGGATTGGCCACACTAAATTGCTCTTTAAATGGAAAAAATGAATTGGGTACTCTAAATGTATTTTTTAAAAAAGAACTGGTCCCGATGTCTCAGGTATCTGAAACCCTTCCCCTCACACCATCTCTTTGGCCTCATATTCATCTGAAGTATCCTGCTATTTATGCTTTGCACGGGGCACTGATAGTCCTGAGATCCCTACATTTGAGGTGCTACTTTTCAACTTAATTCCTAACTCCCAATATTCTGCTTTTTGCATCGCATTTCTTTTTTACCTAGTTTTTTCTAATGTGTACCACAACCATCGGCTGTTCATCCCTCCCTTCCCCCAGAATGTCCTGTAGTCGCTCTGAGACATCCTTGACCCTAGAACCACGAATACAACATGCCATGTTCGAGTCTTGTTTGCGGCCACATAAACACCTGTCTATTTCCCTCCTGCACTACCTGCTTTGTGTTCTTGCTCTACCTGGTGGGCCTGGGCACTCGGAATGTTCTCGGCTTCCCACATAGAGCAAGAGGAACAAACCATGGCTTTGCACTCTCCTGGCATGACTTATATCTTTAAATTAAACCTTTCGGAGGATACTTAAAATCAAATAATATCAATTACTCTCGGGTCCTTCATCACTGGTGTTGAGGTTGCCAGGTGGTCATTCCAATTCATTCCTTTTCATTGTCTTTGTAGCCATTGCATACAACTGTGTGGCTACTGGGCCATTTTGACGTTCCGACCAGGTAAGGGTGGCAGATAGCCTTCCTGAAAGGATATTCCTGAACCAGTTGTGTTTTTATGACATTTCACAGTGGTTTCATGGTCATCATTAGACTTTTAATTCCAGATATCTATACAATTCAAATTCCATCTGCTGTAGTATTCAAACCTGGATCTCCAGAGTATTATGCTGGGTTTCTGGGTTGGTATTGAGCCTCTGATCTGCTCTTGCAGCCACAGTATTTGTAAGGATAGTTCAGTTCTTGGTCTATGGTAACCCAAGGATGCTGATAATAGGGAATTCAGTAGTGGTAATGCCATCAAATGTTGAGGAGGGATAATTAGATTCTCTCTAGTTGGAGATTGTCATTGCCTGGCACTTGTGTGGCATGACTTAATTGCCACTTGTCAGCACAAGCCTGGATACTGTCCAGGTCTTGCTACATTTGGACATGAACTGCTTCAGGTGCTGAACATTGTGAAATCATCAGCAAATATACCCACTACTGACCTCATGGTGGAGAGAGGTTCACTGATTAAATGGGGAGGCGGTGGGATAGTGGTATTGTCACTGAACTGGTGATCCAGAGACCCAGGGTAAACTTTGGGGACAGGGGTTCGATTCCTGCCACTGCAGATGGTGGAAATTAAATCCAATATATAAAACCATGGTCGAGTGTTGTAAAAACCCAGCTGGTTCACTAATGTCCTTGAGAGAAGGACATTTTCAAGAGGGAAAATCATACTCAACCTCATCCTCACCAACTTGCGTCCCATGACAGTATTGGTAGGAGTGAACACCGCACAATCCTTGTGGGGTACAAAGTCCTGTCTTTACATTGAGGATGCCATCCAGCGTGTTGTGTGGCATGACCAACCTGCTAAATAGGATAGATTAGAACAGATCTAGCAACTCAAGGCTGGACACCCATGACGTGATGTGGCCAGCAGCAGCAGCAGCAGTGTACTCAACCACAATCTGTAATCTCATGGCCCCACCCTACCATTACCATCAAGCCAGGGGATCAAGCCTGGTTCAATGAAGAGTACAGGGGAGAATGTCGGGAGTAGCAGCAGGCACACCGAAAGATGATTCTCTGTTTTTGGGACTATGTTCCCACACCGTCGTAAAACCTGTGGACTTTCATGCCAGAAAAACTGGTGTGACAGGACCACATATTCCGAGCCCTGCAGAGGGCTTGCAGGGACCCGACGTAAATCTAACAGCTTTTGCTGCGGATGCGGGCTCGCACAATTCTAGGTTGGAGGCTGCGCATGCGCATGCCAGCAGCCTCCAGCGGCTGCGCCGTGCTCCATGGCGGTTTCAGACCGCGGAGCCCGACCCTGACCACCCGCCCAAATATTGCCCAGCCGCGTACAAGGCCCTCTCTGCCCTCCGACCGGCCCGCCCCCGACCAGGGCAGCCACAGACTGAGTCCTCAGCTGCCACGCTAGCTTTCTGACCGGCAGGACCACATTAGATCCACGCTGTCGGGCCTTCGGCTGGTCGAGGGTGGAGAATGGTGGAGCGGGCCTCCAGTAATGGTCACAGGTAGGTGATATGCAGCGCGGCATACTCTCTGGGTACTCCACTTTTCGTGTCCCGGAGAATCGGGGAACCGGTGCCGGTCCCGATTTCGTGCAGGGAAATGGATTCTCCGCGGCGCGCCGGCCGCGATTTCGGCATCGGGGTGCGGAGAATCCAGCCCGAGGTTTCAACCTGGTGAAGCTACAGCACAGGGCTACTTGCATGCCAAATAACATAAGCAGAAAGTGAAAGACAGAGCTAAGCAATCCCACAGCCAATGGATCAGATCCAAGCTCTGCAGTCCTGCCACATATAGCCGTAAATGCTGCTGGACATTTAAACAACTCACTGGGGGAGCAGGCTCCACAAATTTCTCCATCCTCAATGATGAAGGATGCCAGCACATCTGTGCAAAAGACCAGGCTGAGGCATTCGCAATAAAATTCAGCCAGCAGTGCCGAGAAGATGATCTGTCTCGGTCTCCTCCAGAGGTCCCCAACAGCACAGATGCCAGTTTTCAGCCAATTCGATTCACCCCACGTGATATCAAGAAACAGATGAAGGTACTGGATACTGCAAAAGCTATGGACCCTGACAAAATTCCGACAATAGTACTGAAGGCTTGTGCTCCAAAACTTGCTGCACTCCGAGCCAAGGGGTTCCCGTACTGCTACAACACTGGCATCTACCCAGCAATGTGGAAAATTTCCCAGTTATGTCCTGTACACAAAAAGCCAACTACGAGAGTCTACTCTCAGTCATCAGTAAATTCATGGAAGGTGCCTTCAACAGCGCTATCAAGCGACACTTACTTAATAATAACCTGCATAATGACACTCTGTTTGGATTCCTCCAGGATTACTCAGCCCCTGGCGTCATTAAAGCCTTGGCTCAAACATGGAGAAAAGGCAACATTTGATCGTGCAGCAAAACATGAGTCAATGGGAACCAGAGGGAAATTCCTCCACTGGTACCAAGCACAAAGGACAATGGTTGTGGTGTTTGGTGGTTGGTGGTCACGCATCTCAGACCTCCCCAAACAGGTGCCGGAGTGTGGCAACTAGGGGCTTTTCACAGTCGCTTCATTGAAGCCTACTTGTGACAACAAGTGATTATTATTTTTTTTTCAGTCGGCCCAAAAGGAGACTTCATCTTCCTTCTAACCAGAGAGATGCAGGCGGTAGACAGTTGGCTTTGCTAGGCCAGCAGGATTTCCAGTAGGATAAAGGACAGCCACTGCATAGACATGGTGCTGCAGGCTCTATATGTAACTGGGAACAGGTACAGGAACCATAATGGCTTCAACTTGAAGGTGCAGTTGGCCTTTGACCATGCTCAACCATAATGTCAGTGAATAGCTCCAATCAAGGCTGCTATCAATCTGAGAGAGTGTACTGTTCCCACTATCTTTGGACCACCATGGGGAACTCGGGACTGAGAGGCACATCTTTCATTTTCTCACTTCACAGTATAAATATTTCCCACCTTCTCTGTCTTTTAGCTTTGCCAAAGGGTCATCTGGACTCAAAACGTTAGCTCCCTACAGATGCTGCCTGACCGGCTGAGATTTTCCAGCATTTTCTCTTTGATTTCAGATTCCAGCATATGCAGTAATTAGCTTTTATTACTGAGTGGTAATTATTACCCCCCCTCCTTCCCCGAAACATGTGGCTCATGACGCCCCTCCACAAGTAACCATGTGAGGGTGATGTAATCACGAAACCCATGAGCCTTCCCCTGTAATAGTTCCGCTGACTGAACCTCTTGGGGGAACCTACAGTCCTCACCAGAACATGTCTCCAAATTCATGGTGGTTTGCCGCCTGAACCACAACGTTATTATGAAGGTCCTTGCCACCATCTCAAGATGAAGAAGAGGATGCTGGGAGGTGACATTCAGGATCCCTTCATTTAAAGTGGGCTGCTTGTGAGTGCTGACTGACATTGTCTTTTCATATAATCCCTACAGTGCAGAAACAGGTCATTCGACCCATCGAGTCTGTGCCAAGCCCCTGAAAGAGCACTCTTGCCAAGTCCACTTCCCTGCCCACCCTGCCCCACTCCTGGACACTAAGGGCCAATTTATCATGGCCCAATCCTCCTAACTTTCACATCTTTGGACTGTGAGAGGAAACCGGAGCACCTGGAGGAAACCCACGCAGACGCGGGAAGAACGTGCAAACCCCACACAGTCACCAAAGGCTTCCTGGCGATGAGTGACAGCAGTGTTAAGCACTGAGCCGCCATTTCATCTCTACATTTCCTATTCTTTCCATCCATACTATCGCATTTTTCGAAACCTGCCACCAAACCCTCTTCCGTCGAGGAATAAAGCTCTTTTGTGGTTCCTCCAGTCTTCCTGAATGAGTGCAGAGTTCCTTCTGAGCTTGATAGAAATCCTATTGTACTGAGGTCATTCCTGGTTTCCCTCATTTCCGTAGGTGTGACGTTCTCTTGAGCTCTTGGGTACTCTGCCCACACTGTTAATGGTTTTCTGTCCATTAAAATCAAGGCATATATGTTCCTTCGAATGATGCCAGACTATATCTTGACCAGATACAATTTTGGTTGCCATAGTTTCTCATTTACAACAGCAGCACGGTTCTGGTCTCTAACCCTCACCCTCTCTGCCCTTCCAAGAATCAGAGGATCTTGAGCCCCATGTCTCTGGTTAAACATTTGCGCTTCATTCACTCGCTAGTTTGACTCACTCTTTTGATGTGGTGAGACTGAACATCATCACGGCTGAGGCAATCATCACATCATCAAATTTTGTTTTTAATAAATGTTTTTTATAGGGTTTTTGAACAAAGTATATTCACCGTTATGTACACAGGATAAGAGACATATATATATACACACATGTATAGAAGAGAAGGGCACACCCAAACATACCAAAGAAAAGAAAATAGTAAATAATAAAAAAAAACAATAAAAAATAAAATAGAATAACTGGTAGGGTATTGTGCACCAGCTCAACAGCAGCAACTCTGTACACCTGGCAAAATTATTTACAACAACTGCGACAGTTGGTGGGGGTGGAGGGGGGGGGATGGGGGGGGAGATGGAGACTGGGGAGGTAAATATATATATATTTGGGTGTTGGAGAAACAATTATAGTGGGCAATACTTGAATGGGTTTGATGTTGGTGTTGTCACTTGCTTCTCCCGGACAGATCCCGCTGTCATCTCGCGCTCACCTCCGCTTCTGCCATTCCTCCCGTCTTTCATCTTTATTCTCCTCGTTCCCTGCTCCTTGGAGATGCCATGTTCATTATTGAATCCCATGCCTTCCTTCCAGCTCTCATTTCCCTGCCTCCCCCCCCCCCCCACCCCCCCCCCCCCGCGCCCCACCTCCCTGGTTCTCCTCTCTTGTTCCCTGTCTCTTCCCTCTCCTGTGGATTCGCCTTTCATCAAAAATAATCTTCTCCAGACATGGCATCTGGTTTCATGTTTATGACTAGTTCACGCAGATATCCTTATTCGAACAGAGAATCTGACAGAGGAGTTTGAATAATCAAGTAATTGATGAAAAAGAACAGACATAAGGTACGGGATTCTCAGTTTCTGAGACTAAGTGTTGACACCGATGTAGAATTCGTGGACTTTCACGTCAGAAAACTGGTGCCGAACCTGGCTTGATTCACGGTGGAGGGGCTAGCACCGGTGCCACGTGGAACACAATCGATTCCAATGAAAAATTCCAATGCAAAATGGTGCGGAATTCGCCAGGTCCATGACTGACGCTCGGGAAGCTGCTAAGCTGCAGCCACATATCCATTACACACACTCATCCCAGCCAACAAGGTGGCACTGGTTGTGCTGGAGCATGTCCACTCAGTTGATGGGTCGGCTGGAGCCAGAGGGCATCTAGGGGGGTGGCCTGGGGGGGGGGGACACCGAAACACCCGTGGCCGTAAGTTCACAGAGGGTTGTTAGCGGTGTGCGCAGCTGCATGGCTGCCTATCCAACTGTGGCAATGATTTTCCGTGTCAGTCCACCCCGACACTACAGCCCGATTTGGCGTCAAATTGGCAGTTGCCGCGATTTTAGCGTCGGAACCTATTCTCTGCCTGATCGCTTTACATGATTCCAGCGTCAGCCAATGTAGAATCCCACCCACAAACTGAGTCCTTCAATTGCAGAACCACATTGTGTGCGATTAATGGGTTCTTACCACCAAAACAACTGATGGGAAGACAACTGCGAATAAAGCTTCCAGCCCGACACAAGCACAACAACCTAACACCCCCTCAGAGAGTTAGGATGCATGAGGTGCAGCAAAGGCGGAACACTCATTATTTCAACTTCAGGGCCTGGGTTGAAAGTTCTGCAGCCCAGGAAGAGGGTGTGGATGTGAAATCAATAGAAATAAGTCATTGTAATCGAAAAAACTCCTTAACATACCAGGAAAATTACAAATGGGACAGGCCAGCCTGCACAAGTGCAGAAAGTCCAACGACTGTTGGGAGTTACGGTTCCTGATCACAATGCGAAGGTAGATCTGGATTTCATGACAGAGCCATTGCTCTGGAGTCACATGAAATGTAACAAAATGAAAATCGCTTATTGTCACAAGTAGGCTTCAAATGAAGTTCCTGTGAAAAGCCCCTCGTCGCCACATTCCGGCGCCTGTTCGGGGAGGCTGATACGGGAATCGAACCGTGCTGCTGGCCTGCCTTGGTCTGCTTTCAAAGCCAGCGATTTAGCCCTGTGCTAAACCAGCCCCAACATGTATGGCAGACCTGTCAAGAACAGCAAATAGTTTTCTTCCAAAAGGTTAGATTTTAGTTGATGTAAACTCCACCGCTGCTGTGGGATTTGAACCTGGCTTTCCAGATCTGGGTACCTTGAATTGCTATTCCAGTGCCATTAACACTATGCCATGACCATCACCTTCCCACTCCCCACCAACTAATAATTGCTACTTCACTTCACTTCCTCTCCTTTCTGCTGATTGCTGAACATCTTCCCATGTTGGGAAGGGGCAGCACGGTAGCATGGTGGTTAGCATAAATGCTTCACAGCTCCAGGGTCCCAGGTTCGATTCCCGGCTGGGTTACTGTCTGTGCGGAGTCTGCACGTCCTCCCCGTGTGTGCGTGGGTTTCCTCCGGGTGCTCCGGTTTCCTCCCACAGTCCAAAGATGTGCGGGTTAGGTGGATTGGCCATGCTAAATTGCCCTTAGTGTCCTAAAAAATAAGGTTAATGGGGGGGTTGTTGGGTTACTGGAATAGGATGGATACGTTGGCTTGTAGGGTGATCATTGCTCGGCACAACATCAAGGGCCGAAGGGCCTGTTCTGTGCTGTACTGTTCTATGTTGCTTTTCAACATTCTGCTGTTCCTTTTTAGATAATAGTTTAATTCCCTTTTGAATGTTTTGATTGCCCTACCTTCACCACACACTCAGGTAGTGCATTCCCAACCTTAGCTACTGGCTGTGTGAAAAAGTTTTTTCTCATGCTGCTTTTACTTCTTTTGCCAATTATTTTTAATCACTGTCCACGCTCTCTCCAACCTTTCACAAGGGGGAACAGTTTTTTTCCCAACAGCTTTGTCAAGACCCGTCATGACTTTGTACGCTCCTGTCAAAGCTCCTCTCAACCTTCCTTTCTCCAAGGAAAACAGTCCCAACTTCTCCAATCTGTCTTCATAGCTGAAGTTTGTCATCCCTGGAGTCATTCGTGTCAATTGTTTCTGTATTCTCTCCAATGCATTAACATCCTTCCTAAATTACAACGCCCAGAACTGGATACTGTACTCCAGCCGAGGCGAAACGAGTGTCTGATACAAGTTTAATAGTAGAGCAGCATGGTAGCACAGTGGGTAGCACTGTTGCTTCACAGCGGCAGGTTCCCAGGTTCAATTCCCAGCTTGGGTCACTGTCTGTGCGGAGTCTGCACGTTCTCCCCGTGTCTGCGTGGGTTTCCTCCGGGTGCTCCAGTTTCCTCCCACAAGTTCCGAAAGACGTGCTTTTAGGTGAATTGTGGTATGTTCCTTGTATTGTTCTCCAAGATAGCCAAAGTTGTAGTGTTGACAAAGAACATAAAGCCATACGGTTAAATCAAAACTGGTTTATTTTACACTACTGGTGGCATGTTATGAATTTCCACTACTTGAAATGGTTCGCACACCCTACTGAGTAACAGTTAACAAATAATAGTACTGAATGCATGACACAGTAATTAATTGTCTCTCTAAGAGATAACCTACACTTTAACTCAACTTCACACTATCCTTCTACATCAATCTCTCCAACAGCTTCTCCCAGAATGCCTAAAGATACAGCCTTTTATAAGACTACTCAGTGATGCCATCTAGTGTTGATCTACATGAACATCATCTTGTTAACCCTTCACTCTCCTGAGATTATACATGATGTGGAGATGCTAGCGTTGGACTGGGGTGGTTACAGTAAGAAGTCTTACAGGTTTAAAGTCCAGCAGGTTTATTTTGAATCACTAGCTTTCAGAGTGCAGCTCCTTCCTCAGGTGATTATACATATCATTATAAATTGGACATTCTGAATTCCCCCTCTATGAACAGGCGCCTGAATGTGGTGACTAGGGGCCGTTCACAGTCACTTCATTGCCATGTTAATGTAAGCCTACTTGTGACAAAAAAGATTATTAAAAAACATTAAAACATAACCTCCTTGCTCTTGTACTCTGCCCTATGGATAAAACCTGGACAAGTTATGGTTTATTAACCATTCCCTCAACCTGTCCTGCCACCTTTAATGATTTGGGCACCAGGTTCTTTTACACTTCATGTAGTAAACATTTCCAAACTTCCAACCTTGCCTGACTTGTTGGATTGTCCCTGTATCCTCCTCGATATGATCTGGACTCAGAGTCAGGGAGAGTAACCGTGAGTCCCAGTGTGCCTCCTGTTGCTGGGCCTCTCACTTAAATTTGTTCATCCTTTTGAGGAAATGAATAAATGAATGTGATAAAATTAGGCACTAGGACCCTGAGGGCACTGTGGTCACAGACAGAACAAAGGAAAGCAGAAGTTTCATGGCTCACGGGGGATGGGAACCTCGTGGTGGGCATGGTGAAAAAGATGCTGGGGTTACAATGCAAAGTGACCAATTAGGATATAGGGCCAGGTCAGGAGGTGTATAGAATGACCAATGGGAAGCTTATATGTGAATCTTACTGTGATTTTGAATATATCAGCAGAAGCTTCTTTGTATTCTGTCTCTCTTTATTCTGGGCTCTCAGAAGACAGTGTGTGTGTCCTGAGGTCCTATGGATTGCGTCAGCCTTGCAAGTTAGTTATTATTAAATGATATGATACCTGCAAATCCATCTCAGATTTTATTGAATCTAGACTGACAGCAAATTAACCAGGAATCCACACTTTTACATTTGACATTCTCGCTAATGTCCTGACGAGAGCAGTAGGAAAAGCACCGACAAGCCTGGTTTTCAGCGATACTTATGCTACAGGCAGGTTCGGTGTCTGGGCAAGAAGATGGCAGATTGAGTAAAGTATAGGGAAGTGTGAAGCTATTCATTTTGGTGGTAAGAGTACAAAAAGCAGAATTTGTTTAAAAGGTGAGAAAACTTTTAGTTTTGTTGTTCGGAGACTGAGGTGTGCCAGTTCAAAGAACACAGAAAGTCAGCATGTAGGTGCAACAGTAATTAGCAAGTCAACCAGCATGTTGGCATTTAATGTAAAGGGGTTTGCAACACAAGAATATAGAAGTCTTCCTACAATTGTCCAGGGTTTTTACGTCACCACATTGGGAATGCTAAGTGCAGTTTTGGTCTCCATATTTAAGTAAGGATATACTTGCACTGAAAGCAATACAGCAAAGATTCACTCAATGTTTTCTTGGGTTGAGAGGGTTGTCCTGTGATGAGAGGCTGAGTAATTTGGGTTTACTGGAATTTAGAGGAATGGAGGCAATCTCTTTGAAAACCTATAAAATTATGAAGGGGTTTGATCGGGTGGACGGTGAGAGATTACATAGAAACATAGAAGATGGGAGCAGGATAAGGCCTTTTGGCCCTTTGGGCCTGCTCCGCCATTCGTCGCGATCATGGCTGATCATTGTGATGATATGGTCTGCATACTCGTCTGCCATTGGGCCAGAACGTCGGCTTACCATTGGCCCTGGTCGGTCATGTGCCTCTCGACCGATTGGCCGAGAGGCTGAGTTAACCACGCCTCTATCAACGAGGTATAAATGCTCAGAAGCCTGACGATCGTCCCTTTCCACTGTAGACGATCGCCAGGCTGTGTTCTAGTTAATTAAAGCCTGACATTGGTAAATCACTCGCCTCACGTGCAATCGATGGTGCATCAATCATCCAACTCAATAGCTTTATCGGGCTTTCTCCCCATAACCCTTGATCCCATTTGCCTTAAGTGCCATATCTAGCCACCTCTTGAATGTATTCAATGTCTTAGCCTCAACTGAAACATGGGCAGCACGGTAGCACAGTTGCCTCACTGCTCCAGGGTCCCAGGTTCGATTCACGGCTTGGGTCACTGTCTGTGTGGCATCTGCACGTTCTCCGCCTGTCTGTGCGGGTTTCCTCCGGGTGCTCCAGTTTCATCCCACAGTCCAAAGATGTGCAGGTTAGGTGGATTGGCCATGCCAAAATTGCCCTTAGTGTTCAAAAAGGTTGTGGGGTGGTCACTGGGTTACAGGGATAGGTTGGAAGTGTGGGCTTGGGTGGGGTGCTCTTTCCAAGTGCCGGTGCAGACTCGATAGGCTATGTGGCCTCCTTCTGCACTGTAATTTCTATGACCTATGAACTACTCCTGTGGCAATGAATTCCACAGGCTCACCATTCTTTGGGTGAAGAAATGTCTCCTCATCTCTGTCTTAAATGGTTTACCCCAAATCCTCAGACTGTGACCCCTGGTTCTGGACACACCCACTATCGGGAACATCCTCCCTGCATTCATCCTATCTAGTCCTGTTAGAATTTTATAAGTCTCTATGAGACCCCCCCTCATTCATCGAATGGATTGTTTCCATTGGTTGGAGAATCTATATCGCAGGAATCGGTGGGGGGGGGGGGGGGGGGTTGCTGTGGGTGGCAGTGTCTCAGGATAAGGGGACACTCTTTTGCAACTGAGCTGAGGAGAAATCACTTAATGCAAAGGCTAATGGATCTTTGGAATTCTCAACCCCAGGAGGTTGTGGACGCTCCATCATTTAATACATTTAAGGTTGGAATAAACAGGTTGTTGGACTCTCAGGCAATTAAGGAATTTGTGGAGTTGCCAGGAAAATGGATTTGAAGTCCAAGGTCAGGCACGATTGCTTTTGTTGAAATGGTCTTCTTAATTTATGGTAGCATTCTTCGAATAACTGGTAAATCCTGAAGAAACCCCCGCCTCGACCCCATATGAAACGTGAGTGACTGTCTTTAATTCTTTGAATAGTTTTAAGGTAGAGAAATAGATTCTTGATAAGAAAGGGGTGGAAGGTTATTAGAGGTATGTGGGGTATGATGTTGAGGTTGCGATCAGATCAGCCATGATCTTATTGAATGGCAGAGCAGGGTAAAAGAACCAAATAGCCTACTCCTGCTCTTAATTCACATGTGCGTTTGTTCATATATCCTTGGCATCAAGGCAGAATTTTTTTTTCATGTAAATTTAGATTACCCAATTATTTAGGGACAATATGGCATGGCCAATCCATCTAGCCTGCACATCTTTGGGTTGTGGGGGTGAAACCCACGCAGACATGGGGAGAATGTGCAAACTCCACACGGACAGTGACCCAGGGCCGGGATTTGAACTGGGTCCTCAGCGCTGCAGTCCCAGTGCTAACTGCTGCACCACATGCCACCCTTACCAAGGCAGAATTTGGCCGAGTGTAGCATCAAGGAGCCCTGGCAAAACTGGAATCAACAGTAATCTTAAAAACCTCTGCTGGCTGAAGCCCACACCTAACGCAAAGGAAGATGGTTGATAAACTGAACTCCAAGATGACCTAACAATTGGTGTCACCTCAATACGGTTTGTGAAGCAGTGTTGCTCTGTTAGTAGCTGAGTATCTGAAAAATTGCGCGGAAGCTTGATTGCAAATGGCAATTCAGGGCAGAGGAATACTTGAAGGAGAGGCTGAAATCATGGAGGTGGATCCTTGGTGAAGACATCCAAGGGAATATACCATTTGGGAGGAAATCCAAAGGCATATTCGGCGAGAGCGGAGATTGAAAGCCTTTGTATGGGTGACATAGTTAAAGTTAAGGGGCTGGTTTAGCTCACTCGGCTAAATCGCTGGCTTTTAAAGCAGACCAAGCAGACCAGCAGCACGGTTCGATTCCCGCACCAGCCTCCCCGGACAGGCGCCGGAATGTGGCGACTAGGGGCTTTTCACAGTAACTGCATTGAAGCCTACTCGTGACAATAAGAGATTTTCATTTCATTTTCATTTCAGTCAGACCAACTGGCTCACAGTGTGACGAATGTCGGGGGGAATTGATGGAAAATCCAGAGAAGTTGTTTGGGTGACATCTGTCACTTGGTTTAAGTATAAGTTGGATTTTATAACTACTGCTATCCTCACATATCTATAAACTGGTGTGAAGGAGTAGTGTAGCATAGTTCATCTCTTCTTGCTTAATAAATGTGTTATGCTTTGTTAGAAGTCCATTGGCTTTCTTCCACATATCTAAACAAAGCAAAAGTTAGGTTCTATGAAGCCGGGTTCCACCCCGGGATCCAATTTGTCCAGTAGTAATGCAAGCTGGGGTTGTAAAAGCCTGCACCACTGACGCACAGTGGGACAGTGCATACTATCTAAAAAATGCACTGCAGCAGCTTACCAAGGGACCTTCCAAATCTACAACCTTCAAGCCAAGAAGGACAAGGGCAGCAGATGTATGGGAACACCACCATCTACAAATTCTCCTCCAAACCATCCTGGCTCAGAACTACATTGCCGTTCCTTCACTATTGCTGGGTCATAATCCTGGCACTCCCTTCTGACCAGCATTGTGGGTGCACCTATACCACATGGACTGCAGCGGTTAAGGAGAGTGGCTCACCACCACCTTCTCAAGGACAATTCGGGATAGCTAATAAATGCAGCCCTAGCCAGTGACGTCCACAACCCATGAAAGAGAAAAAAAATGGGCTAGCGAGAGAGTAAAAATCTTTTGCAATATATCCCTGATCAGGCACAAGGTTCAAGAGACCTGACCTAATTATCCAGAAATGTATCGTTCATTGAAATGACGTGAGCGTGAAATGAGGCCACGAAGCTTGTCGCTGCCACATATCCATCAAGTGTAAGGGAACAGCAGAGAGATAGGGCTAGATTTCCAACGTATCGTCCAGTCGTGGAATTGGCATTACAGAGTAGCTGCCCCTTATAGAAACAATGACAATTGTCATGTTTATTATTGAAAATACAATTGTTTCTGTAAAGCCGAGCTTATCCATGGCAACAATTCTACTCTCAGGCAGCAAGTTTAAAATGTACCTCATGTCATTTTCAAAAATCTTTTTTAAATTCATTTATGGAATGTTGACGTCGCTGGTTAGGCCAGCATTTATTGCCCATCCCTAGTTGCCCTTCAGAAGGTGATGGTGAGTTGTCTTCTTGAACCTCTGCACTCCATGAAGTGTAGGTATACCCACAGTGCTGTTAAGGAGGGAGTTCCAGGACTTTGCCCCAGCGACAGTGAATGAACAGCGATATATTTCTAAGTCAGGGTGGTGAGTGACTTGGAGGGGAATCTCCAGGTGGTGCAGTTCCCAGGTATCTGGTGCTCTTGTTTTTCTAGATGGTACTGGTCGTGGGTTTGGAAGGTTTTGTCTCAGGCACCTTGGTGAGTTACTGCAGTGCATCTTGTAGATGGTAGACAAGGCTGCCACTGTTTGTCAGTGCTGAATATTTGTGGAAGGAGGAGCAATCAAGGAGGCAGCTTTGTCCTGGATGGTGACAAGCTTCTTGAGTGTTGTTCGAGCTGAACTCATCCAGGCAAGTGGAGAGTATTCCATTACACTACTGACTCGTGCCTAGTAAATGGTGTTCAGGTTTTGGGGGGTCAGAAGGTGAGTTACTCACAATAGAATTTCTAGCCTTTGACCTGCCCTGGTAGCCACAGTATTAATGTGGCTCATCCAGTTCAGTTTCTGATCAATGGTAACCCCCAGGATGTTAATAGTGGGGGATTCAGCAATGGTAATGCCATTAAATGTCAAGGAGCAATTGTTTGACCCTCTCTTGTTGGAGATGGCATACATGTTACTTGCCACTTGTCAAGGGGCGATGGTTAGATTTTTTCTTGCAGGAGATGGTCATTGCCTGGCACTTGTGTGACACAAATGCAACTTGCCACGAGTCATCTCAAGCCTGGTTATTGTCCAGGTCTTGCTGCATTTGGACATGGACTGCTTCAGTATCTGAGGAGTCTGTGCTCCTGGAAAAACCTGAAATCAACATTGTACAAAACAATTTGAGGCATGGAGGAATTAAAAATTAAAGCTAATCCTACTTTTCTGATAACCTGTGAATGTTTCTGTGCGATCCAATGAAGAGACACACGGGAACGCACGGTAGGACGTAAAATGAACACAGACTTATTTGGTACACACAACTAGCTCTCCTCACCCCAAAGTGTCACCCTCCCCGAACTGCACCCGGGTCCGGATTTTTATACAATGAGTTTCCACCTTGTTAAGGGGAAGCCCTGTCCCGTTTTATCAGAGGGAATTCATACTTCATGGTGGTCACAGGAAAATGGGTGGTGGATAGTCTGTGACCTCCGACGGGGTCACAACAGTATCATCTCCCCCTCCCTCTCTCCCCATAATGAGGAGGCGTTTTAGAGAAAGCTCCGCCAAGTATCAGCACTGTGTTTTTCCACATGCCATATTTATAACTCAAAAACATCCACATTTTTGTTGTGCAGTTCGTTTCCTGGATAACCTGAGAAGGAATTATTAATGTCTGATAATTTTTTTTAAATAAATTTAGTGTGCCCAATTCATTTTTTCCAATTAAAAGGCGATTTAGTGAGGCCAATCCACCTACCCTGCACATCTTTGGGTTGTGGAAGTGAAACCCACACAAACACGGGGAGAATGTGCAAACTCCACACGGTCAGTGACCCGGATCCGGGATCGAACCTGGGACCTCGGCGCCGTGAGGCAGCAATGCTAACCACTGCGCCACCGTGCTGCCCTGATGCCTGAATATTTGATCATTAGATTCAGGGGGCTGCAATTTTTCTGTGCCTCATTGGCGTGTGTGGAAAAACACTTAATTTTAAGTGACTTTATTTCAATTACTCCCACACCGAAGTAAACTTAGTATTCTTAATTGTACCCCAAACATATATTGCTGAAAGAAAATGAAGCAAAGTGATTCACCCTGCCTAATTTGCCATTATGATTTTGCTGCAGTCCCTAATCTCCACACACACATTTGCCTGTTAGTAACGAGTCTTGTGGAGAATTACATGGAACAGTACGTTGGGCCACAAGAATGCCTTCCACCTCTCTTTTTTTATTTATTTTTTGCCATTTGTCTTTCCCTTTGTGTCTTTCTGTAGTTTATTCCTCTTGATTGGGTGCAGAGGGAACAATTGCTTTGGAATTAGTTTGCAGAGCTCACAAATAAAATTAGGGATTTATATATTGGCCAATCAACCTTTCACCTTTGACCTCTTTCTGTTTTTTATTGGGAAGATCCTCCCCACGTGTAGAGCTTTCCCAGCTGGCCGCAGGCAGAATAGGCTGTCACATTTCTGTTTGGCTTCCTACGGTTTCTCTGAAGAGGGTTGATTCTCGCAGAGCAGAGCAATTTAGTTTTAAAGGCTGATAATATGACTCGCAGAGGAGAATGCAGATAACGAGGCACAGCCCAGACTCTCCAACCAAGACCCCGACTTTGGCACAACCTGACAGTAATAATTGGTTCGGAGTCAGTTTATTGGCTGAATGGAGTAGCTGCAGGAGGTTGGGAATCTGTTTAATGGTTCATCTTGTAACTCCTTGAAAATTTGTAGAGGACATTTGGCTTTTCCAGTTAATCAAGGCTTTTATGAGCTTCAGCTGAACGCAACGATAAAGGCTGTGCAACGGTGAAAACAGAAGGGTTTTGGAGATGGAGCATTGGGAGTAATCTGCTGTTTTAATACCACATATTTCTTCATCTGCATTTCTTAAGCATCCAATGCAATTTGCATACTACTTAAAGAATTGACACTGTAGGAATACCTTATGGATTCTTCCATTGAATGAATTTGCTTTTAGCCGAGCTGCTTATTCAATTTGAGAAGACGTTATTTGGGGAGCTAAACCCAAATGGAGGTAGATTGAATAATGCTGTCATCCCATCTCATAAAAGTGTTTTTTTTTTTGGCAAGCCAAACATGGACAAACAGCACCATGAATATCACTGAAAAAAGTCACATACCGAAGCTAATCATCTTACACTTAATCAGTTTGTAAAAATACTAAATGTAATGGGAAAAATTTTCTATTTTAATACTGGTAGATTAGCCATTGCATGTAGGCACAGAGGTGATTCAACATTGCAGCTTCTGTTTATTTTGCTTCAGTAACCAAGCTAACAAACAATATGGATTCTGCGATCCCATAATGCACTGACTTGCAAAGTATGACAAGCTATTTCAATACATGCAGTACATAACAAACTACAATTTTTACTTCATGAGAAGAGAGCACTGCTTGGTTGGCAGACGGAATCTGATTGGTAGAGACGTTGCCATGGAGAAAGCACCCCCGTTAACTGATGACTGGCAGTTAACTTTCAAGCTTTCTTTAAGTTCAAAGTAGGCAGGTTGACTCTGATTGGCCAAGGCATTGCACTGGGGAATCAACCAGAAAATGGTAATTATTTTTTTTTAAGTTTAGAGTACCCAATTCATTTTTCCAATTAAGGGGCAATTTAGCGTGTTCAATCCACCTGCCTTGCACATCTTTGGGTTGGGGGCGGAAACCCACGCAAACACAGGGAGAATGTGCAAACTCCACACGGACAGTGACCCAGAGCCGGGATCGAACCTGGGCCCTCGGCGCCGTGAGACTGCAGTGCTACCACTGCGCCACCGTGCTGCCCTGAAAATGGTAATTATGATGGTATGAGGCATGAGCTGCCTATGATGGACTGGGAAACATGACTGAATGGAAGGAGAGTGGAAGGTGTTCAAGAAACAAATAGGTGAACTCCAAAAGTCATTTATTCCAATTTGGTGCAAGGGTAAAAAGGGAGCTGTGACCAAACCATGGCTTACAATGCAAATTAAAGATAGCATTAGATGCAAAGAAGAGGCAGACAATTTAGCAAGGAACAGCAATAGACCTGAGGATTGGGAACAGTTTAAAATTCAGCAAAGGCGGACCAAAGGATTGATTAAGGAGGGGCATGTACAATATAAAAGTAAGCTAGTGGGAAACATAAAAACTGACTGTAAAAGGTTCCATAGGTGTGTAAAGAGAAAAAGATTGATAATATTGAATGTTACAGTCAGAAATGGGGGAATTAATAATGGGAACAAAGAAATGACTGAGGAACTAAATTTGTACTTTGCTCCTGTCTTTGCAAAGGAAGCCATAAATAATGTACTGCAAGTTCTGAAGAACACAAGTTTCTGTGAGGAGCTGAATGATATCAGTATTGGAGAAGAATGGATTTGGCGAAATAAATGGTATTGACAAGGGTAGCACGGTCGCTCAGTGGAAGCATTGTGGCTTCACAGAGCCAGGGTCCCAGGTTCGATTCCCGGCTTGGGCCACTGACTGTCTGTGTGGAGTCTGCATGTTCTCCCTGTGTCTGTGTGGGTTTCCTCCGGGTGCTCCAGTTTCTTACCACAAGTCCCGAAAGACGTAGGGCGCGATTCTCCGCAAATCCGGCGTGCCGTAAAGGCTGGCGTGAAACTGGCCGTGTTAGCGAACGTCGCTAACTCCACCCCCCAAGAGTCACGGCGGCTGATGCGCACAATGACGTCAGCCGCGCCTGCACGGGTTGGACGGCTCCAACCCGCGCATGCGCGGATGACGTCATCACGCAGACGCGTCAAACCTGCACATGCGCGGGCCGTCATGCCCCTCAGCCGCCCCGCGGACTGATCCTGCGGGGCGGCGGAAGAACAAATAGTGCGCGGGTATCAGACCCGCTGCCCACAATCGGTGCCCACCGATCGCAGGCCCATGCCACGGCCGTGCCAATCGGTGCCATGGTTGTCCGGGACGGGCACTTTGCGGCCGTTTTCACGAACGCTGAAAGCAGGTGTGATCGCGGCCGTGAAAACGGCCGTATTCGGCCCATCGGCCTGCGGAGAATCGCTGTTCGCCGTAAAAAACGGTGAGCAACGATTCGTGTCGGGGGCGGCCGGAGGGGGGGGGGGGGAGAATAGCGGGAGGCCATGAAAATTGTCGGGAAGGCCCTCCCGCTATTCTCCAACCCGTCGTGGGCAATGGAGAATCGCGCCCGTGCTGTTAGGTAATTCGGACATTCCGAATTCTCCTTCTGTGTACCCGAACATGTGGCGACTCAGGGCTTTTCACAGTAACTTCATTTGCAGTGTTAATGTAATACTACTTGTAACTATAAAAATTATTAAACTAAATTAAATCTCCAGGGCCTGATAATGTTCATCCCAGAGTACTTAAGGAAGTGGCCCTAGAAATAGGAGATCCATTGGTGGTCATTTTCCAAAATTCTTTGGACTCTGGAATGGTTCCTGCAGTTTGGAAGGTAGCTAATATAACTCTGCCATTCAAAAAGTGAGGTAGAGAGAAAACAGGGAACTATAGACCAGTGAGCATAATGTCTGTAGTGAGGAAGTTGCTAGATTCCATTGTCAAGGATTTCATAGCACAGCATTTGGAAGGCAGTGATATAATCAGACAAAGTCAGCATGGATTTACGATAGGGAAATCATGCTTGACAAATCTACTGGAATTCTTTGAAGATGTAAATAGTAGAGTTGACCAGGGAGAACCAGTGGATGCGGTTTATCGAGACTTTCAGAAGGCTTTCAACAAGGTCTCACATAGTAGATTACTGTGTAAATTTAAAGTGAATGGGATTGTGAGTAGTGTCTTGACATGGATAGAAAGCTGGTTAGCAGACAGGAAGCAAAAAGTTGGAATAAATGGGTAATTTTCCAATTGACAGGCAGTGACTAGTGGGGGACTGCAGGGATCTGTGTTAGGACCCCAATTGTTCACATTATATATTAATGATTTGGACGAGGGAACTAAATGTATTATCTCCAAATTTGCGGATGATATAAAGTTGGGTGGGAGGGTGAGCTGTGAGGAGGATGCAGAGATGCTTCAGCAGGATTTGGACAGACTGATTGAGTGGGCATATGCACAGCAGATGCAGTAAAATGTGATAAATGTGAGGTTATTCACTTTGGGAGCAAAAATAGGAAGGCAGATTATTATTTGAATGGGCGTAAATTGAGAGAGGTGGCTACTCAGTGAGATCCTGGTGTCCTTATGCATCAGTCACTGAAAGTAAGTGCGCAGGTACAGCAGGCAGTAAAGAAGGCAAATGGTATATTGACCTATATGGGAAGAGGATGCGAGTATAGGAATATGGATATTTTACTGCAATTGTATAGGCTATAGGTGAGGCCATACTTGGATATTGTGTACAGTTTTGGTATCCTTATCTGAGGAAGGGTGTTCTTGCTCTGAAGGGAGTGCAGCAAAGGTTTTCCAGGTTGATTCCTGGGATGGCGGGACTGTAATATGAAGAGAAACTAAGTCCATTAGGAATATATTCATTGGAGTTTAGAAGAGTGAAAGGGGATCTCATAGAAACTTATGAAATTCTAACAGGATTAGACAGGGTAGATTCAGAAAGAATGTTCCCGATGGTGGGGGAGTCCAGAACTAGGGCTCATAGTTTGAGGATAAGGGTAAATCTTTTAAGACTGAGGTGAGGAGAAATTTCTTCACCCAGAGAGTGGGAATCTGTGGAATTCACTGCCACAGAAAGTAGTTGAGGCCAAAACATTGAGTATTTTCAAGAGGAATTAGATATGGCTCGTGGGGCTAAAGGAACCAAGGGATCTGGGGGGAAGGCAGGATCAGAGTGTTAAACCTGATGATCAGCCACGATCATAATGAATGCCAGAGCAGGATTGAATGGCTGAATAGCCTCCTCCTGCTTCTATGTAGGTTTCTATGTATGGCTGTGACCTATTTTGTTTTGCTGAAATGGCCGCAATGTGCGTATATACCGTTTATGTCTGCAAAGAACATGACTCCATGTATTAATATATGTAGCTTCTAGCCTGTGTAATGGTGCTAAAAATTATTTAATATTATTAGTAATGCTTGCAGTGCGGCACATTTATGCTTGCGAGGAGCTATATTCGCCAGCCCAATGCCTTCGCCAATCAGAGTAAACCTACCTGCTTAGAATTTAAACAAAGCTTGAAATGTCAGTCATCAGTTAACTGGGGCACTCTTTCTTAGCAATACCTCTACCAATGAGAGTCTGCTTGCCACCCAATCAGGGCTCTCTTCTCATGAAGTATAAATCGTTGTTACCTTTACACTTGGTATTCTTGTGTTTGTCCTGATGCGTACAGAAACGTTTTGACGTGTCATTTTCCAGTGATACTCAAGTTCTACCAAATGACTGTTTGTAAACCGAACCATTTTATCTTGTGCCAGGTGCCTCAGTTCTTCAAGCCACCCAAATGTTGATAGATGCTGGGTGACAAAGAGTATCCACGAACAGTTTCTGCACACACCTGTGTTGCACCCTGACACGCAGACAGAGAGGACATACACTGAGGAGGAGCATTAGAGAATAACAACCACATTGCGTGTGCTACCTCTTCTGAGAAGGAGGAAGAAGAGATGGAGTGGTGTTGACCCTAGGCAGCCAATTAAAATGGACTTGTGAACCTCATGGTAATGGGCAGAGACCAGGCCAGGGAGTCATGCGACTCACTCAGAAGCACATGTTTCTCTTCAGATACCGCCAAATACCTCTGAAAACAATTCACTTTTCTTCCTGATGTAGCCTTGGTGGTTTTGATTAAATGCTGTCACCATCGCATTGGTCCCATCATTAATTCACTATTGCCTTCGTTCTGGGCTTACCTCTTCATGCCCTCTATCTCAAGTGCTCACCAGCTGGCGACAGCCCACTGGTGGAGTGATGAACAGATGAACCGTTATAAAATGCAGAACAAGACCTTTAAAGTGGCAGATACATCTAACGTCTTGGCATTTGGAATAAAACTATCACCAAGTGAGACCGCAAGTACAAGTAGATGGATTTATTCTGACTCTTCCTATCTTTTTGCTCAGTAAGAAGTCTTACACACCAGGTTAAAGTCCAACAGGTTTGTTTCAAACACTAGCTTTCGGAGCACTGCTCCTTCCTCAGGTGAATGAAGAGGTATGTTCCAGAAACATATATATTGACAAATTCAAAGATGCCAGACAATGCAGATAATTTAATCTTTACAGATGCAGAGATGGGGTAACCCCAGGTTAAAGAGGTGTGAATTGTCTCAAGCCAGGAAAGGCGGAACTTGGCTATAAGTTTCTGCTCAGCGATTCTGCGTTGTTGCGCGTCCTGAAGGCCGCCTTGGAGAACGCTTACCCGGAGATCAGAGGCTGAATGCCCTTGACTGCTGAAGTGTTCCCCAACTGAAAGGGAACATTCCTGCCTGGTGAATGTCGCGCGATGTCTGTTCATTCGTTGTCGCAGCGTCTGCATGGTCTCGCCAATGTACCACACTTGGCTACCTCATACGCTGCAGGAAAGGATGTCCTGAAGCAGTGCTCCGAAAGCTAGTGTTTGAAACAAACCTGTTGGACTTTAACCTGATGTTTTAAGACATCTTACTGTGCTCACCCCAGTCCAACTCCGGCATCTCCACATCATATCGTTTTGCTATTCCAGAGCCTGTGCTTGATGTGAACGCAGGATGCTGCGTTTTCTGCTTGGGTGCATGAGGTGACCTAGGTGGAGGGACAGCTGGAAAACCTGCCAGATGTTCATTCATTTCAGGCTGCTGCTTCAGCATCTGTTGCTTTGCTGATAACTCCCAAGGCTAGACGTCGTCAGGAAGCTGAACATCGTTGGGCCTTTCCTCGGTCCTCCGATAGGGTGTAGCCACAGCTCCCATGATGGCACTATGGTTAGCACCTCTGTCACACAGCACCAGGGCCCCGGATTAAATTCCGGCCTTGGCCAACTCTCTGCGTGGAGTTTGCACATTCTCTCTGTATCTGCATGGGTTTCCTCCGGGTGCTCCGCTTTCCTCCCACAGTTCAAATATGTGCAGCTTAGGTGGATTGGCCACGTTAAAACTGCCCCTTAGTGTCAAAGACGTGCAGGTTAGGTGGGGCTTGGGGGATAGCACGAAGGAGTGGACCGAGATAGAATGCTCTTTCTGCTATGTTGGGATTCTACGAATATTCCTCAGTTACGTGTTCATTGAAGTATGTGCTGTGTTGTAATCATACATCAGTGCCCAACAACTTGAGAGTATCTGCACTGGTGAAGGGTGTGCTGCACTGAAGTAAGAATAATTTTTTCTGATGGCTGATCATTTTTGAAGTTTTGCATGGTCCCAGAGCTGTTTCTCGTCCCTCGTTCATTACTGCATCAATGGGAGAGACAAGTAATGTCAGCACCTTGCATTTTCAACTAGCTCCTCCCGCCTGTCGTGGAGCCGGGGTTTCCTGTGTTCACCGGCTCCCCAGTGGGATGTTACCCCTCGTCAAAAAGGTTGATGCCTGCATCCATCATATCACCCACTTTCCATGGGCTCCACATCCACCTCAACCTCAGGGATAGGTCGCGTTGATCTAACCCATCCTATTTCCATTGCCTCCTCCAAATACAACTGGGACTGACGCACCACCAGCCATTCATCTCCTCTCGCTGGCATTATGAGCACTCTCTCCTCCAACCACATCCATACGAAATGTCACTTGTCTCTCATTCCCCAGGTACGTCTGTCAGCCAATACCAGCTTCCATGTCCATCATAACATCATGGGGAGGCCAGCTGCAAGTGGTCATGGCAATGTCGAGATCATTATCTGAATGACCACGAGCCTCATGTGTGTGTCCGCTCTATATCTCACTACGTGCACTGGTCCTTGCTCATGTTTGGAGCATACATAGGTCACTTGGCCTCATATCTCATTCTGACATGAAGGACTGCAACTTTACAGACGTGAATGTGACTCACTAAACTGTACCAGGTGACTGAAATGCTTGAAGCACTGCACCTTTGTTCAAAAGGCTATCCCACGGCTCTGAATCCCTCAGCCACCTCCAGCCATGTCAATTCTTTATGAGGATTGCTGGCCTCCTCTTGTCCAATGGGAATGGCGCCACAATGGGTATCCTCGCTAACTTTGTCACTGGGCCCTCTGACTCCAACATAGCCTCCCTTATTCTGCTACCCCCCTCCCCCCCCAATCCCCTCCGCTGTGTGTGCATCCTGCATGAAATCAGCAGCCTGTCCATTTAATGTGGCGCCTGCCCTTGAAATGTCAGAACCTTATCCTGGCAACTACCCGCTATTGGCCAGTTCCTGCCATGCCGGATATTAATTGGCTGAAGATGATAAAATACCCAAGGATGTTCCACTACCCTCTCACCTGGCAGCACCACCCAAATTGGGGCCCAGAATCCGAACTCTCTTTTGGCAACATTTGCGCCCCCCTCCCCTTCCCCCACGCAATCCCAGTCTCTGAATTTGCTTCAATCCTGTTCCGTCTCTAACTTTCCCAGTTCTATTTAAAGTGCGTCAACGTGAACGATTTACTCTGTTCATCTCTCTCTGCAGATGTTGCCGGAGCTGCTGAGTATTTCAAACATTTTCTGTTTTGATTTCAGATTTCATGGCTCTGCAATATTTTGCTTTCATGTTACTGGTAAAGGAACAGTGAGAGAGGAGCTGGAGAAGTAGAAGATGTGGCTCAAATGAGTACTTGGTATCAATGTTCATCAAGGAAAAATGCTTCACTAAAGCTACAGTCAACAAGGATGTTGGCGGTATACTGGTTAAGCAAAAGAATCGACACACAGGAGGCAATTGAAAGGCTGGCAGTCATTAAAGTAGTCACCTGGCAGTGCTGGATGGGATTCATCCTCGGTTTGTGAGGGAGGTAATTGTGGAAAATACAAGGCACTGGCCACAATCTTCCAAATTTTCTTAGATATGGCGGTGGTGTCGGAGAGGTGGAGCATTGCAAACGTTTGAAAGTTTGAAAAAAGAAGGATAACCCGGCAATTATAGGCCGGTCAGTTTAATGTTGGTAGTGGGGAAACTTCCAGAAACAATAGTCCTCGGGCGACGAGCAGACAGAGGAGGATATGGATGATGGCACATCTCCTCTGATTCGGCGGATGTAGAGTGGGTGGCAAGGAGGGAGGAGGAAGAGGAAGGCCATCATGTGGTGGCAGGTTCCGGAAAGGGGAGGAGACCTCGGGATGCCCCGATCGCCTCACACTTCACTGATGCCCAGGATGAAGTTGACCGCCCGGGCCCTAGATATCAGGGCACTGTCACGCATACAGACTCCTCTACCCTGATGCAGACTCCTCCATACTTAGAGTTGCCCCTGCGGAACAGTTTCATTGCTGCCAGAGGCACGGGTCTCACAAGGGTCTAGGCGCTGGGATCGATGTGATGAGATCAGCATTTCCCTCTGACTGGGTTGAGTGGAGGGTTTGAGCATTGTGGGGGAGCTCTGAATTAGCAGGGAGGCTCTGACATGACTAATGTGCTCGGTCAGTGTGGGGAACTACCAACCAATGAGCTATCTGCATTGTCGAGAGGAAATGGAGGAGGCTGTGTGTGTGAACATCCAGCCATTCAGTGTGAGATGGATTGAATTGTCTCTGTGGCATTTCATGGAGAGATCTACTGAGAGGGGGGCACAAATAGGGTATCAAAACTGAGGTTTGATACATGGATAAAAGTGGTTTAATTCTTACATAAGGGTTTCCTATCTACAATTGCCGAACAACACCCACACCCACTCAGTGCAACTAAACTCTCTTTACCTTTCTAACCCTGCCGCTACGTCCTGGTGTCTGCCCAGGAGCCAGCAGAGGCAGCCTTCTGTCTGCCCCACCCTGTTGTTTGTGTTAACCTCGTCGGGCATCTTCGGGAGCAAAAGTGCCTGGAAGACCCAAACGTGCTTTTGGGGTGCAGCAATGTGGTAGTGCCCCCTCCTGGGTGTGCAGGGCTAGAGCTTGTGACTGGTCACAGGAAATGGGGAGTCAGATGGGTTGGACACTTCTAGAATCTCCTAGGTTGAAGTCCATGGACTATGGGCCTCCCTGTGGGTGCTCAAGGGCCCCTTGCTTCCTCTGTGGGATAGAGAGGCATCTAGGGTGATATCCAGAAGCCCCGCCAACCTCTGTCATTGGCACCATGGAGTTCACACCCTTCACTGTGGAGGTTTTACTCTCTATGAGCACAGGGCAGAAGTCCTGCATCAAAGTCTCCACTATGGCTGCCACCTTCACATTATTGACCCTGGCAGTCTTGGAGTGTTGGCACAAACTCGTCAGGCAGAAGGCATTGGGGCTCCTCCAGTCGGCCTTGCAATCTGAGGGCTGATGCAGACATCCCTTCCTGATGCTTCCTACTCTACATATGGAGCTCCAGCAATTGAGGGACAACCGAGTCCAGAGGCTCGTCATCATGACTAGGGCTCAGCAGAATCCTGGCATCCCAACAGTCCTCCAGGTGCTGGGCCCCTGGGACATCCCTGCTTCCAACTGCTGTGGATCAGAAAATGTGAGGTGCTCTCCAATTTGTGACCCCGATGCCCCTGTACTATTAAGTCCCACGGAGACGTGTGTCCTGCGCTGGTGGAAGGTATGGGTGAAAGCTGCGATGTCTCTTCCATCTGCGCATTTGAGAAATTTTCTGAGCTGGTCTCCAGGCCGCTCTCTTCAGCCCTACTTGTAGAAGCCTTGGGCAGCTCTCCTGCTGTGCCGACAAGAGAAAGGAGATGGCATTAGTGCATGGAAGGGACATAAGGAAATAAGAGATAGAACTCACCTGAGTTTCACGAGATGGGCGATGGTGTTGTGGGGTCCTCACATTTCTTTTCATGCCCCTCACACCCTCGGCGCAGTTTGGGTCCCCTTCCTTCCTGGCCCACAGGAGGGCTCTCTCCTCAAACTGAGAGACCGGTTTTAACCCGGGAATTGCTCTACCCATCTATGTTCTCTCCTGCCTATTGTGAGCCAGCTTCTTCTGCAAGAGAACAGATGGGGAGAGTGTAAGAAGGTGCATGCCAGCTCAAATGGTAAGGATGCCTGTCATTTGTGGCTGGTGGGTGGGAACAGCGATATGATGAGGAGAGGCTGGGAGATGAGAAGTATGTGGGAGCGCAAGTGGTGGTGATCCTCCAGGTGGCAGCATGTCCAGCGGAACTGGCATGGGTGTATGAGCAGGTGCTGAGCGATTGATAAGAAGAGTGACTTACCCTGGCTGAACAGAGGAAGTCATTCATTTTATTGAATGGAAGATCCCGTAACCGAGGGCACGATTCAGCAGCCTCGCCGGGCCCAACTTGGTGACGGGACGCGGTTGTTGAATGCAGAGAGAGGCGATTTGCAATATTCAAGACGTCTGCCGAGATACAACAAAATCTTGGCATGGTGGTACAGGGTTTAGCACTGATCAATTCTGACCTCGGGGGACTGTCTGTGTGGAGTTTTCACATTCTCCCAGTGTCAGCGTGGGTTTCCTCCGGGTGCTCCGGTTTCCTCCCCACAGTCCAAAGATGTGCCGGTTATGTGGATTGGCCATGCTAAGTTGCCCCTTAGGGTGAGGTTACAGAACAGGGGATTGGACCTAGGTCGGATGGTCTTTTGAAGGGTCGGTGCAGGCTCGATGGGCCGAATGGCCTCTTTCTGCAGTTAGGGAATCTCGCCTTCACTGGGTGTGATCCAGATCAGCGTATTTGAATGAGCCGAATATACATTTCCAGGGCCCAGCACTCAACGGCTCTGCCTCGGACTCCTCACCTGGGTGCCATTTAGTACTGGTCCACACAAACGTGGACCAGGCATAACGGCACCTGATGGTCTCCCAGGTCATGGTGCCTCCCCATGTTTAGGGACAGGACAGGGTGGCACCCTAGCTCTATCTCTGCAACCGGGACACCTTGACACTGCCAGTCTGGCACCCAGGTGGCAATGCCAGATTGGCAGTCCCAGGGTGCTCGGGTGCCAGGTTGGTACTGCCAGGGATCAGGCCAGGGCAACCTTAAAGGTAGTGTGGGGCAGGTGATGGGGGGTTCTCGGGAGTCTGGTGTGGGTGAGGGGAGGCGTTGGAAACACGGGGAGGAGGGCTGAAATGGGGGAGGGAAAAGATTGGGGCAGACAGACAAAAGGTTCACCCACGGATGGAATTGCATTTGGCTCCCTGGCGCTGTCAGGAAGCAGTGCTAACCACTGTGCCACCATGCTACCCATTATTCTGGTGAACAGTGCTGCAAAAAACAAAGCAACTTTAGTGGAAACTTGTGTCCCCTCATTAAAACTGGCATCCAAAGAAAAGTTGGTTAAATTGTCTGTGACGGTTGCTTTCCCCGAATACAGTAAAGAATAAGCAATTCATTCATTTTTCTCAGTAATTAGAAAACAGTTCGGACCTACGAGGATGAATCTTCAATTTCACCCCGAATGGAAAATGGGCAGCAAGTGATTGGTTGTCTGCTTTAGCTTCCATCCCCAACTTTCTTGCCATTGACTGCAAATGATGTGACCTATTTCCGTCTGTGCTGTTAAATGTAAGGGAAAGTCACTTTGTGTGTGGACTGATTGGTTTAAATCAGGGATTTCTGGTTTCACTTTTTTCTTCACCTTCCATTCTTTCTTTATCCCCAGTACAGGATCCTTTTGACCGCAGGTCGACGTATGAGAGTGAGTCACTTGACATGAGTAAGGCTGCACAGAGATAACCCTCAAGACTCGAGACACGGCTATTCCAATGCACTCCTGGGTGCTCTCCCACATTCCACTGTCTGTAACCTTGAGGCCATCCAAACTCTGCTTCCTATGTCTAATCTCGCAGTAAGTCCCATTCCCCTATCACCTCTATGCTTGCTGACCCTACACTGGTTCCTCTGTCATTATGACTTTACCTCAGGATTCTTTAAGATTATTAGGCTGGAAGAGATCTTTCTGGAGGCAATCGTCTTTTGTTAAAAACATCTTTATTTACACATTAGCTACTTACAACAGTTAAATACGACCAAGACATGACTGGAGTTATTCTCTAAGGTGCTTATCAGCCATCTTCTTCAGTGAGTGACATCGCTCAGGAGCGATGGTTAGTATTCCCTTTATTCTGCAATCCCTGGCCAAGCAAGGCTTTGATTTAAAAATGTTCATCCCTGTTTTTTTTCAATCCCTGCATGGCCTTGTCCTCACCAAGACAGGAGATAGAGAGTAACAGTGGAAGGGAGTTTTTCAGAATGGAGATATGTAACTCGTGGTGTTCCACAGGGGTCAGTTCTGGGACCACGGTTGCTTGCAATATATATAAATTATTTGGATGGTCTGATTCGCAAGTTTGCAGTTGACACTAAGATTCCCGTAACAGCCTCCCCGAACAGGCGCCGGAATGTGGCGACTAGGGGCTTTTCACAGTAACTTCATTGAAGCCTACTCGTGACAATAAGTGATTTTCATTTTCATTTCATTTCAAGATAGATGGAGTTGCAGATAAGGCGACTGTCAGAGAATAAAGCAGAATATAGATAGATTGGAGAGTTGGGCAGAAAAATGGCAGATGGAGTTCAATCCTGACAATGCGAGGTGACGCATTTTGGATGATCAAATTCAGGGGCGACATTCACCGAAGACCAACGTGACGCCCATTACCGGCGGGCAAAAGCGGCGCTGGTGACTCCGGCACCGGGGCCTGCTTTTAAACCCTAAATCTCCCGTCCCGAAAGGGCCAGCAGGGGTGGGGGGGGGGTGGGGGGGGGGGGGGGGGGAGGTAGGGGTGGGGTAGGGGTGGGGTAGAGGTTTACCCCAGGTGTGGGGGCGGGGAAAAGAGGGATGGATGAGGTAGGTGGAGGATGATTTGGGAGGGGGTGGGGGTGGTTCAATGCAGTGCCCCTGAGGAATGCCGAACCCTCCCTCTTTTCCCCGCCCCCACAGCTGGGGTAAACACAGAACCTAAACCGCACTGTAAATCTGTGCCAGTGCACAGGGGGATCAAATAGCTCTGGAACAAAGGGCAGGATGAAGAGAATGTGAGCGAGAGAGAGGAGAAAGGCGGAGGGAGGAGAAAGGAGGAGGGAGGAGAAAGGAGGAGGGAAGAGAAAGGGGGAGGGAGGAGAAAGGGGGAGGGAGGAGAAAGAGGCCCAGGGGGTGGGGAGGCAGAATTAATCCAAATTCCTGCTTATTTCCTCAGACTCTTGAAAAGGTTGTTTCTCCCCTGGATTAGAAAAGGTGCCTTTATAATTCACAGCGCAGAACCCTTTCTGCGCTGTGAATTATAAAGGCAGAACCCAGAAACTTTGCCAAAAGTTTTTCCCTCTCTCTCCGCGCGTTTTTCCTGTTGTTGTGAAACTGACCTGAAATCGCAGAGGCTGAAGCTGAAATAGACAAATCCAGACACATCTCCCACCCCGGGATCCCAGCATTTCCCTCTGCATTCTAACCAGGCAATATTCCTGGGTTTAGGCAGATTGCAATATACTCACCAAAGCCCTGCTCTCAGCCAGAAGACGGACGGGACTCCCTCTCTCTGTCTCTCTCTCTGCCTGTCCCCACAATCTCCCTCTCTCTCTCTCAAACAAAGACAAGGCAGCTGGGAGGAAGGGGAGCCTTGAGGAAGATCTGCTGATGCCCCCATCCAATGGATGCCCGGGGCCAATGCACCGTCGCCCCCCCCCTCTGCACGCCGCTGCCCCTACCCCTACCCCCTACCCCTATCCCTCAACCTCTACCCCTACCCCTACCCCGCCCCTAACCCCCTCCCCCCCTTACCCCCCCAACCCCCCCACCCCCAACCCCCCCTACCCCCCCCACCCCCCGCACTCGATGTAGGTGACTGAACGGCGTCAACCATCATCAATGGTTGACGCCGTTATAAACCTACTTTGATTTTCGCCGACGTGACCCGTGGCCACGTCGGCGGGACTTCGGCCCATCCGGCCGGTGAATAAAAAAGCTTAAAAAAACAATGTCATCCCGCCGGCGCCAGCCGTTTTCCGAGGCGACCGGCGGGATTTGAAGAACGCCGTTTTATGGCGGGTGGGTGAATCTTTAACATGGCGGGAGCGGCAATATCGGCGCTGCCGGCCGATTCTCTGACCCTGCGTGGGGTTGGAGAATTTCGCCCCAGGTGTGAATTATAGAGTAAATTATAGAATCATAGAATTTACAGTGCAGAAGGAGAACATTTGGCCTATCGAGTCTGCATCAGCCCTTGGAAAGAGCACCCTACTGAAGCCCATCCTTCTATCCTATCCCTGTAAACCCATTAATCCGACCTAACCTATTGGACACTGAGGGGCACTTTAATCAGGTCAATTCACCTAACCTGCACATCTTTGGACTGCGGAAACCGGAGCACTTGGAGGAAACCCATACAGACATGGGGAGAAAGTGCAAACTCCACACAGTCACCCAGATTGAACCCAGGTTTCTGGAGTTGTGAGGTAGTAGTGCTAACCACTGTGCCACCATGCAGTACCCTTAGGAGCATTGACATACAGAGGGATCCGGTATTCAGGTCCATAGTTCCATGAAAGTTGCAATGAAGGTGGATATGGTGGTCAAGAAGGCATACGGCATGCCTTCTTGACCACCTGCTTGCCTTCATCTGCTGGGGCATGGAGTACAAAAGTTGGCAGGTCATGCTCCAGTTGTATAAAACGTCAGTTAGGCCACATTTGGAATATTGTGTGCAGTTCTGGCCGCGACACTACCAGAAGGACATGGATGCTTTGGAGTGAGTGCAAAGAAGGTTTACCAGGATGTTGCCTGTTCTGGAGAGGTGTTAGCTATAATGAAAGGTTGAATAAACTCCGATTGTTTTTGTTGGAAAGACAGACGCTGAGGGGAGACTTGATAGAGGTCTACAAAATTACAAGAGGTTTAGGCAGGGTGAGTAGTCAGAAACTTTTTGCCAGGGTAGAAGACTCAATTACAAGGGAGCACAGGTTCAAGGTGAGATGGGGAAAGTTTAGGAGGGATGTGCAGGGAAAGTTTTTCACTCGGGGTGGTGGGTGCTTGGAGCACGTTGCCCGTGGAGATGGTGGAGACAGGCACAATAGCAACATTTAAGGTGTATCTTGATAGACACATGAATGGGCGGGAAATGGAGGGATACAGATTACATAGAATTTACAGTGCAGAAGGAGGCCATTCGGCCCATCGAGTCTGCACCGGCTCTTGGAAAGAGCACCCTACCCCCTATCCAAGGTCAACACCTCCACCCTATCCCCATTACCCAGTAACCCCACCCAACACTAAGGGCAATTTTGGATACTAAGGGCAATTTATCATGGCCAATCCACCTAACCCGCACATCTTTGGACTGTGGGAGGAAACCGGAGCACCCGGAGGAAACCCACGCACACACGGGGAGGATGTGCAGACTCCGCACAGACAGTGACCCAAGCCGGAATCGAACCTGGGACCCTGGAGCTGTGAAGCGATTGTGCTATCCACAAGGCTACCGTGCTGCCCTTATTGTTTGGGCAATAAGTAGTCGGTGTAAATCAGGAATCTGGATCGGCACAGGCTTGGTGGGCCAAAGGGCCTGTTCCTGTGCTGGAATGTTCTTTGTTCTTTGTTCTCACTATCTCTGTAAACTCCTCCAACCCCACAACCCTTTGAGATATTCACATTCCTCTAATTGTGGCCTCTTGTGAATCCCCAATTACAATTGCTTCACCACTGATGACCATGGCTTTGATTACCTAGGCCTCGAGCTCCTTGCCCTCCTACATCTTTCCGTCTTTCAGACCTACCTCTTTGACCAAGTCTTTAGTCACCTGACCTGATATTTCCGAACGTGGCTTGATTCCATATTGTGTTGTACAACACTCTGTGAATGGCCTACGGACATTTCGTTCCATTAAAGGCACTATATAAATATAACTTTCCATTGTTGCTGCTGGAAAGATTTATTTTGAAAATTTGAAAGTTTCTTATCCTTTGGAGTAATGTACATCCACACATCGATGTCTGAAACTTGAGATTTAGATTACAAATATGTCACAGACTGTGCTGTCACCAGAAAATTGGCAGTAATGTAATGCCATGCAAACACCCCATTGAGATCATCAACACTTATTTCAATATGTATGGTCTGCAACATGGTGCAACAGGATGATATGGTAGCCAAGTCTTAATGAATACTTTGTGATCTGTCCTTGGTTCAGTTAGTATTACAAATGTAGTTCACTGATAAAGTAACAGTAAAATGCAAAGGTTTGCGACTTGAACTCTAAATGCGCCTTTGTGAGTCATCTCTCAACTGAAATAGTAACAATGTACAGCGGTTAAATTTCGCTTTGTACTATGTTGCACTGACGTCCTGCTCACTCCATGCTCTAACCACACCGACCTCCATTTACTCCCAACTACACCTGTGGTATTGTGTGAAGCAAATAATGGCATGATGGGAAAACTAGTCAAGTCTTCTTGGTACAAGTGAATTTAAACTGATTTTCATATAACCTAAGGCCCAGAATACAGAGACAGCCGAGGTCAGCATGTCCTGAGAACTGGGTGACTCTGAGAGTCTAGATAAGGCTTGAACTTAGAAGCAGTCTCAATACATAACAAGCTGAACAACTATTTCTTCCTGTTCCTAAACAACTTCTTCCCTTTCTTAAAACAAAGACAAGATAATGATATGAAACTCAAGTCCCCTGGAGGTCAGCAAGGTGACGCCATTGTAACGATTATTACTTATGTTTTACTTTCAATCAAATTCCTGACCAAGCTGTATTCATGTTATCTTGATCCTATAATGTATAAGAATCGCCTTCTTTTCTGTACTATCACAGACTTGGGACGGACTCCGCAGTTTGTAATTGACTGCCTTCCGACTTTCCAAGTTTCTGCCATTTCTGCTAAGCAGTTCTAATTAGTGAATAAAGTTCAGTTTTGCTTATCTAATGAATGCTGTTTGAATTTCTCTATCACAGTCAAGACGCGGGAAAAATATAAAATACAACACACCAACATATTGAATGTAGCACCCTCGTTCATGTATACTAATTGTTCACAATCTCCACCTCACCTTCCAAACTTTTGTCCCACTTATCCTATTACCCTGACCTTCAAAACATCTTTGCCGTTCCTCAATTCCACCAATAGTGGCAGAAGTTCCAACCACTTCAGTCCCGCCTTCTAGTATTACCTCCAAAACTCCACACTGGAACCTCCCCACCTGGAAAAGCCGCCTGAAAAACCTGTTTCTTCAGTCATGCTTTTGATCAATTCTCATATTATTCCCACTGAGCCTTGACATCTGTTCTTTTCACTTATGAAACAGCTTTTACATTAATGCCACTCTGTAAATACGAGTGGATGCCACAACAAATAATTTCATTGAAAGATTGTGCAATCCAAAATAGAATTGCAGCAGCATATCGGCAATGAAGCATTTCAGCAACTTGGATTGAATGTTCAAATAAACATTAATGTGGCCCACAGCTTTCACTCCTGGGGAGGTCGTAGATCAGCGGTACCCGCATGGTGGTTAGCACAATTGCTTCACAGCTCCAGGGTCCCAGGTTCGGTTCCCGGCTGGGTCACTGTCTGTGCGGAGTCTGCACGTCCTCCCCGTGTGTGCGTGGGTTTCCTCCGGGTGCTCCGGTTTCCTCCCACAGTCCAAAGATGTGCGGGTTAGGTGGATTGGCCATGCTAAATTGCCCGTAGTGTCCTAAAAAGTAAGGTTAAGGGTGGGGGGGGGGTGTTGTTGGGTTACGGGTATAGGTTGGATACGTGGGTTTGAGTAGGGTGATCATGGCTCGGCACAACATTGAGGACCGAAGGGCCTGTTCTGTGCTGTACTGTTCTATGTTCTATGTTCTACCCTGGGGACTCCGCTCCCCAACCCAGCCCCTACCAACTACCCTCCGTACTCCCCGATTAACTTTGCAAACCCCCTTCCCCGACCACCCAAATCCTCCTCACGGACCACCAGGTTCCCCTGACCACCCAACCCAGCCCCCTCCCAACTCCTCCCCCCCCCCCCCACCACATACGGCCTCCCCAGCAAACGCTCACCCCCAATCCCGACCACCCAAACCCCTTGCAACCCTCTGACCACTGTACCCCTTACCCACTTACCTTACACATTTAACTTCTCTTTAGCTTCTCAAAGTGGCTGGGACCTTTAAACTTACCTAGTTTGCAGCAGCTAGTGCTCTAAAAAGGGGGCATAGTTTCACTTCCTCTGATGCTGCTGCGCTGGACTGGAAGGGCTCTGGAGCTGCTGTGTTGCACTTTTCACATCAGGTCGGACAATTGGGCGAGAAATGTCCAGCTCCCGACCTAGGTAGGTAAAACAGGAACAGATCGGCAATCTGATGGTGATGCCACTCCACAGAGGTTCTGGACCAGTAAGCCATTCAGGTGAGTGAGATGTTGAGTCGGGAACTGACATTTGCTATTTAAGTTTGTCCCATTCGCCAAGCTCAATTGGCTGGTTCATGATGCAGAGTGACGTCCACAGCGCGGGTTCAATTCCCGTCCCGTACCGATTGAAGTTATTCATGAAGGCCCCGCCTTCTCAACCTTCCTCCTCATCTGAGGTGCGGTGACCCTCAGGTTAAATCACCACCAGTCAGCTCTCTCTCAAAAGGGAAGAGCAGCCTATGATCCTCTGGGATAATGGCCACTTTCATTCATAATAAGTAGTGCCATCTGTGTTGCTTGGAATATGAAACAAAGTCAGCTGTTCACTTTACCAGTGACGAACATCAAAACAATTATATTCAATTGATAGGTCTGTGCTTTGGTCAATATATCTTATGTGTCACCGCACTTTATATATTACTCGACAGATCTTGAAACTGAGCTTCATGCGTGAAGTAAATTGCCTTTTATTCAGTGAGTTTCAGATGTCTCTTGATCAAGTCACTTTTCTTGCAAATTCAGAGCTTTTTAAAGTTTGTCTTGTCCAAACAAATACAGATTTTATAGAATTTACAGTGCAGAAGGAGGCCATTCGGCCCATCGAGTCTGCACTGGCTCTTGGAAAGAGCACCCCACCCAAGGTCAACACCTCCACCCCATCCCCATAACCCAGCAACCCCACCCAACACTAAGGGCAATTTTGAACACTAAGGGCAATTCATCATGGCCAATCCACCTAACCTGCACATCTTTGGACTGTGGGAGGAAACCCACGCACACACGGGGAGGATGTGCAGACTCCGCACAGACAGTAACCCAAGCCAGAATCGAACCTGAGACCCTGGAGCTGTGAAGCGATTGTGCTATCCACAATGCTACCGTGCTGCCCGATAAACTGAGTTGAATTCAATACAAATTACAGTTCTTTATAATTTCCTCTAATTGAATGCACGATACAGAAAAGTTGAAAATAAACAAAATGGCGGTTCAAAGCAAAAGTGCAGAAAATAGATTCAGAAATTAAATCAGATTATTCCGGAAGAGGGCAGCACGGTGGCGCATTGGATAGCACTGGGACTGCGGCGCTGAGGATCTGGGTTCGAATCCCGGCCCTGGGTCACTGTCCGTGTGGAGTTTGCACATTCTCCCCGTGTCTGCGTGGGTTTCGCCCCCACAACCCAAAGATGTGCAGGTTAGGTGGATTGGCCATGCTAAATTGCCCCTTAATTGGAAAAAATAATAATTGGGTACTCTAAATTTTAAAAAAAGATGATTCCGGAATGAATTGTTCAAAACCGGCATGTACTTTTTAAGATTATTGTTATCACCAATGTCTTTCTCCTGTCTGGCTGTGATTGAGTTAAAGCTATTGCAGTTAATTCAATTCGATTGAGATGTCTGTCCATCAAATTTTAATATGGGGTGATTGAAATACGTCTCTCTCATGAGCATTATCCGTTGTCATGAAAACAGTTTCTGGGAATAAACCCAGTAATTTTAAATTAGCTGTGGTGAATGTAACGTAGTAATTCACACTGTATTTACCAATACCATTGTAAGCGCAGTAGTGTTATACGACCACTAGGGGGAGTAGCTCTGGGAATGCTCAGGAGTTTGTACAGGGCTCCACCCTTGGCTCCGCCCACGACTCCTCCCCCTTGACTGCTGTATAAATAACCGTGTCCAGAGCCAGCCTGCAGTTCATCAAGAGTTCAACAGGTAACAGGCTGGCTCTGTAGTAAGTAGATTAAAACCACTGTTCATATCTTAAAGCACGTGTCTCGTGAATTGATGGTTCCATCAATTTAATCTACTTAAGAACAGTCAGGATCGATCATGGGATCAGCCCTCAAGCCTGGGCGCCTGGAACTCGACCCACAGGATGCAGAGGCAAAAGGAATCTTCTCCCACTGGCTGCGGTGCTTTAAGGCCTACCTGGCAGAAGCGAGCACAGCCGAAACAACAGAGGAACAGAAGTTAAGTCTACTGCACGCGAGGGTGATCCACAGAATCTCTACGCAACTAAACTCAGCCGGTTCATATACTGCAGCGCTACCGATACTCGATAAGGTTATGTAAGGCCCATTAACGAAGTTTACGCACGCACGCCATGTGTTCACGACTCGCCGCCAGCGGCCTACAGAATCACTCTCCGAATTTTTAAGAGAGCTCAATAATCTATCTAATGACTGTAACTATCAAGCGGTTACCGCGGCTGAATATAGAGAACTTGCTGTACGCGATGTTTTTGTAGCGGGACTCAGGTCTAATTATGTACGCCAACGACTGCTGGAAAAGGGGGCCCAAGACTTAGAAACAACTGCGGAAATTGCTACCACGATGGAGGTCTCCTTCCGCAGCCTCACCTTGTTCGCCGCGGACCCCACGACCCAATCATGGGCCCCCGACCAGCGACTCCCCCAAGCCTGTGCCACGCGGCCGTCCAGCCTGCCATTTCTGCGGCCAGAATCAGCACCCGCGGCAGCACTGCCCGGCCCGCAACGCGACCTGCAGCAGCTGCGGGCGGAAAGGCCACTACGCGAGAGTGTGCCTCGCAAAAAGGGCCCCAGCTTCTAACTCCCCAGCGGCACGAAGTAATCGCTTCCCACACCCGCAGGCCCGCGGGGCTCGAAACGCTGCGGCCTATGCCCCGACCCCGCCCCCTTCTGCCACGTGCGATCCATGGGGGCCGCCATCTTGGCAAACCTCCACCACACGGCCGGCCACGTGCGACTCATGGGGGCCACCATCTTGGACGCCATCTTCCTCGCCGCCCACCACGTGCAATCCACGGGCCCGACCTGCATCTCCACGTTCGGACAACTCATCGGAAGAGTACCACCTCCCCGTGTGCTCGTCACGTGGCTCGCAACTCGGCGCAGTCACCCTGGATCAATCGCGCCCGAAGCATCTGCAAAATTCGATGGCAGAGGTCCAAATCAACGGGTACAACACGCCATGCCTTTTTGACTCCGGGAGCACTGAGAGCTTCATACACCCAGACCTGGTAAGACGCTGTTCGCTCCCTGTTTTCCCCGTGCAGCAAACTATCTTGCTCGCTTCAGGCTCCCATTCTGTACAGATCCAGGGGCGCACCGCCGCGACACTCACAATCCGAGGCGCTAGCTACTCAAAATTTCAACTCTACGTTTTGCCCGACCTCTGCGTGCCACTCTTATTAGGCCTAGATTTTCAGTGTAACCTTAAGAGCCTCACCCTCAGCTTCAGCGGGCCTCTGCCCCCACTCACTATCTGCGGCCTCGCTACACTGCGAATCTCCCCCTCTCCTCTCTTCGCCAATCTCACAAAGGACTGTAAACCCGTAGCCACTCGTAGCAGGCGATACAGCCTGCAGGATAGGGTATTTATCAGATCAGAGGTCTGAAGACTTCTCAGTGAGGGGATTATAGAGGCCAGCAATAGTCCCTGGAGAGCTCAGGTGGTGGTCGTTAAGACCGGGGAAAAAGTCCGCATGTTTGTCGACTATAGTCAGACCATAAATCGCTTTACGCTCCTAGACGCGTATCCCCTCCCCAGAATTGCAGACATGGTTAACCAGATCGCTCAATATCGGCTATTCTCCACGGTGGATCTAAAGTCTGCATACCACCAGCTCCCAATCCGCCCGGAGGACCGCCACTACACGGCGTTCGAGGCCGATGGCCGCCTCTTCCATTTCCTCCGGGTTCCCTTCGGCGTCACTAACGGGGTTTCGGTGTTCCAACGAGCAATGGACCGAATGGTGGACCAGTACGGGCTGCGGGCCACGTTTCCGTATCTGGACAATGTTACCATCTGTGGCTATGACCAACAGGACCACGACGCCAACCTCCACCGTTTTCTCCAGACGGCACAGAAATTAAACCTCACTTATAACAAGGAGAAATGCGTTTTCCGCACAAACAGACTGGCCATCCTCGGCTACGTCGTGGAGAACGGAGTCCTGGGTCCAGACCCGGACCGCATGCGCCCCCTCTTAGAACTCCCCCTCCCTCATTGCCCCAAGGCCCTCAAACGGTGCTTGGGGTTCTTTTCATACTACGCCCAGTGGGTCCCTCAATATGCGGACAAAGCCCGCCCACTCTTTAAGGCCACACGATTTCCCCTGTCTGCTGAGGCGCGCCAGGCCTTCAGCTGCATCAAGGAGGACATCGCCAAAGCAGCCATGCGGGCGGTGGATGAATCCACTCCCTTTCAGGTTGAGAGCGACGCCTCAGAGGTAGCTCTAGCAACCACTTTAAATCAGACAGGGAGGCCCGTTGCATTTTTCTCCCGTACCCTATCCGCTTCAGAACTCCAACACTCCTCTGTCGAGAAGGAAGCACAAGCCATCGTAGAGGCTGTTCGTCACTGGAGGCAGTACCTCGCAGGTAGGTGGTTCACCCTCATCACCGACCAACGATCGGTTGCCTTTATTTTTGACAACGCGCAAAGGGGCAAAATAAAAAATGATAAAATTCTTCTCGTGAATTGATGGTTCCATCATGAGCAAAATGATGGTCTGTCTGGCTTCATTATCTTGCTGTTTCTCATGAGATTCAGCAGTTTTTTACTGTTATGCTTGAAATGTGGGTTTATAACAAACCATTTTAAGAAGCCATTTTAAATCTTGGGTCATTTATTCCTTTAAACTTGTTATATACTAAAATGGTAGATTCTATCAGCAGATCGGTTTTTGTAGAATTGAAACTACTTTCATGAGACTTGATAAAATTACACAGAAATATCACACATTATTCATTACGATTCATACGCTGGTGAGGCAGAGCAGTCTCGTTAAAAAGGACAATTTCTGAAGTTCCAGTTGAGAAGAAGAGTTTACAAACATGAAACATTCACTGCGTTTCCCTCTCTCCACAGATGCTGCCCGTCCTGCTGAGTTTTTCCAGCATTTTCTGTTTTTGCTTCAGATTATTTCAGGCTCGCATGGTAGCATAGTGGTTGGCACTGTTGCTTCACAGCTCCAGGGTTCCAAGCTCGATTCCCGGATTGGGTCACTGTCTGTGCAGGGTCTGCAAATTCTCCCCGTGTCTGCTTGGCATTCCTCTGGGTGCTCCAGTTTCCTCCAACAGTCCAAAGATGTGCAGGTTAGGTGGATTGGCCAGGCTAAATTTCCCTAAGTGTCCAAAATGTTTCGATGGGGTTACAGGGATAGGGTGTAGGTATGGGCTTGGGTAGGGTGCTCTTTCCCAGGGCTGGTGCAGACTCGATGGGCCAAATAGCCTCCTTCTGCGCTGTGGATTCTATGATTTCCAACATCCGCAGAATTTTGCTTTTAGAAACACACTGGGCGGAATTCTCCTATACTCACTTAGGCAGGTTTAATGGCAGGCGGGTGTGGTGGGGGGGGGGGGGGGAGGGGGGGGGGGGGGGGGCACGTGAGTACATACGCTCATGCGAAAAAATTGCAGGAGTAGGCCACTCGGCCCCTCGGGCCTGCTCCACCATTCAATGAGACCATGGCTGATTTGATTGTGATCTCAACCCCACATTCTTGCCTACCCCCCCATAACCATTCACCCCCCTCATTAATCAGGAATTTATCTAGCACTGCTTTAAAAATATTCAAATGGACATATTAATAATTTTCCAGTGAGACCATTCTCAAGTTGCTACTTTGCTTTTTCAAAATAAATGTAAGTTTCTCCAAAGTTTAAACGAAACAATGTTCCCAATCTTTGAGAGAGAGAGAAGCTGGTGAAAGGGTCGGGCAGTGATACCATAAGTCCTCTCACATAGAACATACAGTGCAGAAGGAGGCCATTCGGCCCATCGAGTCTGCACCAACCCACTTAAGCCCTCACTTCCCCTCTATCCCCGTAACCCAATAACCCCTCCTAACCGTTTTAGTCACTAAGGTCAATTTATCATGGCCAATCCACCTAACCTGCACGTCTTTGGACTGTGGGAGGAAACCGGAGCACCCGGAGGATACCCACGCAGAGAACATGCAGACTCCAGACAGACAGTGACCCAGCGGGGAATCGAACCTGGGACCAGGGCGCTGTGAAGCCACAGTGCTATCCACTTGTGCTACCGTGCTGCCCATTTGATTAGATGTGTATTTTCTTTGCAATAAAATGGTGCAGTGTATCGTTGAGCGAATACTAAACAAGCTACATGAAATTTCGCAATGTTTGCGCAACTTGAAAACTATCTGTGAAGGGGTAAAGGATTATACTGCGAATTAAAAAAAACTGGATCATTGACCATGATCTTGTTAAACAAGTTTGAAACAATTAGAGGATGATGATTTTCAAAGTGTGCCCAAAGCATGTGTGAAGAGTGTGTGATGATCAAAGTACCCATGCAATGATTCAGCAAGAGACTGCAACAATTTTAATGTGATTCATTATGAAATGAAGAGAGAGGTGCCAATGCCTAATTGTGGTGACGTTGGTAGTTCAGTTACGTTGGGGGCAGTGGGATTGATTGTGGTGTGGCAGATGGAATCTGGCATGGGTTTGGTTATTTGTATGAAGCCTGCTTCTCTGAACAGAGGAGAATGTAAAAACATAACACATAAGAAATAAGCCACTTAGCTCCTTCAACATTGTACCTTAAGTTTTGTTTGAATAGCCACTTGCCTCTGTTTTTCAATTCCCAGTCCTCTAAGGCACTCCTTGCCCTATGGCAAGGCAGTGGCAGTCTCCATCATAGCTGCTGTCTGCCTTTGCTGCTGGTTCCAACTGGAGACAAGGTGCCTCTAATTGGGCACAAAGTTCATCACCTGGTCAATGAGCACATTTGTAATTAAAAGTTGTGTTGTGAGAATGACAGGGTTATGGGGTCAGAGCTGGAATTCATCCAGGTGTAGGGTTCCCAATCCCACTTTGAAAATCAGTAATGATGATTGTGAAACTATCAAAGGCAGGAAAATAGGGATGAGAAAAATATCAACCTTGATTGAATGACAGGGCAGACTCGATGGGCCGCGTGGCCTAATTCTGCTCCTATGGTCTTAAATTGTCATTAAAAATCCATCTGCTTCACAAATGTCCATGAGGGAAGGAAATATTCCATCCTAACTCGATCTGACCTACAAACTTTCGAGACTCAAAGCAATATGGTTGACTCTTAGCAGCCCTATGAAAAGGTCAAACAAACTACTTAGTTGTGATAAACTGCACAGTAAGAAGTCTTACAACACCAGGTTAAAGTCCAACAGGTTTGTTTCAAACACGAGCTTTCGGAGCACGGCTCCTTCTTCAGGTGAATGGAAAGGCTTGTTCCAGAAATGTTTATATAGACACAGTCAGAGATGCCCCGGAATGCGAGCACCTGCAGGCAATCAAATCATCAAAGATGCAGAGAGAGAGGTAACTCCAGGTTAAAGAGGTGTGAATTGTCCCAAGCCAGTTCAGTCGGTAGGCCTCTGCAAGTCCAGGCTTGTTGGTGGGGGCCGAATGTAATGCGACATGAATCCCAGATCCCGGTTGAGTCCGCATTCATGCGTGCGGAACTTAGCTATAAGTTTTTGCTCAGCAATTTTGCGTTGTCGCGTCTCCTGAAGGCCTCCTTGTAGAATGCTGACCCGGAGATCAGAGGCTGAATGTCCTTGACTGCTGAAGTGTTCCCCAACTGGAAGGGAACAGTCCTGCCTGTTGATAGTCGCACGATGCCCGTTTATTCGTTGTCGCAGTGTCTGCATGGTCTCGCCAATGTACCACGCTTCGGGACATCCTTTCCTGCAGCGTATGAGGTAGACTACATTGGTCGAGTCGCACGAGTATGCGCCGCGCACCTGGTGGGTGGTGTTTCCACGTGTAATGGTGGTGTCCATGTCGATGATCTGGCATGTCTTGCAGAGATTACCCTGGCAGGGTTTTGTGGTGTTGTGGTAACAAACCTGTTGGACTTTAACCTGGTGTTGTAAGACTTCTTACTGTGCTCACCCCAGTCCAACGCCGGCATCTCCACATCGTGATAAACTGCAGCAGAAAAATGTAACAATAACTGAATGGGGCAGAACAACCTGGCCACCTAGGCAGCGGAAATGGCAACGGTACATTCTGTACAGTTAAACCTGCAAAGCCCTCCTCAATAAAACCTGGGGGCTTGTGCCAGAATTGGGAGAGTAGCCTTACAGCCAAGTCAAGCTGCAGCCTGGTCATATCAAACTCACAGAATCAAAACATTACAGATGTTCCAGACACTACTCTCACCATCTCTTGGTAGACAACGGCACAATTATACCACAGCTGGGAGGGAGTGGCCTCAGAAATCCTCAACATTGACTTCCATGAAATCTCCTAGTATCAGTCAAACATGGACAAGGAAATGATTGCCACCTGACACTCTCTCTGAAGTAATGGATCAGTCCTCTGCTACTTTGAACATCATTTGGAAGAAGTATCAAGGGTGGAAATAGCACATAATGTACTCTGGGTGGGAGATTTCAAAGTCCATGGCTAAGAGTGACTCAACAGCATGACTACTGACTGAGCTGGTTGACTGCTAAAATACTTAGCTGCTAGATTCTCCATCCATTCATGGCAGCGATTTCTCCGGTCTCGCTGCAGCGAATGGGAGATTTAACTGAGCGTTAGATTTTCCGTCTTCACTAGGAACGGTAGACGAGCAGACTCGCATCGGAGAATCCCGGCCTGGGTCTTCGGCTGTTTGCAAAGGAACCAAGAGGGAAAAATCTACTGGATCTCATCCTCGAGCTATCTGTCATAGTTGGCTCTGTCCATGACAGTGGTGGCAGAGGTGACTGCAATATAGTCCTTGTGGAAACAGAGTTCCATTGACGCACTGAGCACAGTCTCCATCGTGTAGTGTGGCACTACCATCGTATGGGTATTGAATGGCATTACTGTCACAAAACCCTCATTGTCTACATCCAGGGGGGAGAGGGGGGGTTCACTCTGGACCAAAAAGTTAATTAGATCAGGCATATAAATTCTCTGGCTCAACCATCAATCTTAACGACGGCAATATTCCTCCTATTGCGCATAGACACCCATCTGTTAGGAAGAATAAATAAATTACAGTTTACTTTCCTCTCCAGACAGCTAGCAAGCAACACAGGGCCCAGAAGGATGATGTTAATTAATATTCTTATTCAGATGACTTCTTGTTAAAGTATTGTTAAAGTAAACAAATGTGCTTGTCCAATAAAATAGTCCAGCTGTCAATGATTTGATAGCCTATAATCCTCCAGTAAATGCGTCCTATTAATCTCAGCCAGGATAATGCAGATGTCGTCCCAGTTTAGGTTACATGGACAGGTTTCGGAAGCTAAAAAGTATTCAATTGGAATAGCCAGCCAGGAGATGTTGAAAAACCAAATAGACATTAGGATGCAAACACAGGCAAATCCTCAAGAGGCTGGTCATTAACTGCGGACCTTTTACAAAGTTGCAAAGGCAACAGTTTATTGTATTTTGTTGAGACTGTCTGATTTACTGCCTGAATCATTTTTAATTAGAACACCACTGATGTAGTGCACCATTAATCACAGAAAGAGCAATAAAATTTGTCTATAAAAGACTGTTGCATTAATGCATCATACCATTCCTTATGGATCATTCCTACAGATTATCTCCAAGAAATTAATTCCAATATTAACCAAGTACAGGATATTATGATCCTTTCAGACCAGGTCCTCAGTAACAACCTGCCCTAACATTCCTCTGTAAAATTGTGTTGAGAGAGAGCACTTGTGGGAGATTTTGCCTCATTCTGCACACACGTTTTTTGACTACTTTGCTGATGATTTTAAAAAAATATATGCACACCAGAATTTTCCACACGTACTCCCCCCCCCCAAGCTAATTTGTAATTTGCTCAACCAGAGGGCAGAGTGTGGCAAAACCTTGTGGGCAATCTTCAACTTTCATTTGCACTTTTCCCACTGAAAAATGGGACATTCGGTGGGGGGGGGGGGGGGGGGGGGGGGGGGGGGGTGGATTCTGTATCACCAGCCCATTCCATCTTAATTAAGCTGCCTTTCAGTTCTCCATGGTACCTATATTATGTCCATGAGTGACTAATTAATGCGGTATATCTAAATTAGATTACCACATGCTGTATGACACGAATAAAATTATATGCTCCCTCAATGCTGGATTCATTGCTGGTTTTCCCACAGGGGCAGGAACAGACCGGTAGGCTGCTCCTCCAATTTCATTTTGGAGGTACCTCTCCCATTCTCAAGTACGCTCCTTTTCCCTGTTAGTCATTTGTGTTGATGCAGGTTTCTGTGCCTTCAATGACGTCGTGATCTGAGACTCTGGTTGAAGAAGCAATGGGAAGGATTCTGTAAACTCTGAGGGTGAACTGCAAGTGTTTCTCCCGTAGTGCTGTAACTTTCTGGCGTCAGACCTTAACACTTACAGTAAAAATTAGGGCCAGAAATTCAGGAAAGATGTAAGGAAGCACTTCTTCACTCTGAGTTATAAGGAGAGGCTGGAACATATTTCCCTGGAGCGTAGGAGGCTTAGGGGTGAACTTATAGAGATCTATAAAATAATGAGGAGCATAGATAAGGTAGATAGTCAACATGGGTCCTGCCAAAGCCCCCCCCCCCCCCCCCCCCAACCCGGCAGTTGTTTCCTGGCGGCAGGACAGGGCAAGCAAGCTGTTCAAAAAGCTGTAGACTTTGTCAAGTCCGGAAGATCATGCTGGTGGACAATGGCAAGGTTCCTTTGCCGCAGGATGACACACTGCGGTGGGGGGTGGTTGGGGGGGGGGGGGGGGGGGGGCTGGGAAATCCAAGCTGTGGAGTCATTACAGCGCAGAAGGAGACCATGCAATTTTCTTCTGAAATACTTTCATCACCATCATGAGCAGTGGGCTCCAGGTCATTTTCACCTGCAAAAAAAAAACTATTCTTCAGCACCTTTCCTATGTATATCCTGTGTTAGAATCATAGCTTTCAAAACTACGGTCTGTAACTTCCTGCCTCCCCAGTGAAGATGTGCTAACTTGCCCTGGACAAATACGTTGGGCTGGGAACCATCCAACCAAGCGATTTAAATTACTAACTTTGGATGGTTCTGCCAGTTGCACATAGGGCAGGAATTTCTGACCCCATTATAGCGAGATTTCCGGCAGCCAAGGTGGACAATCATTGGCCAAAAGCTGGATCTTCTAGTCCCCGTGAGGTCAATGGCATTTTCAGGGCACGCCCTCCCCAATGTCAGGGAATGAGCTGCAGGGGTTCCCGTTCTGCCGGTGGCAGAGCCGAGAAATTCCGCCCATAGTTAGTCAGAGTTACAAAATAGAAAGTTCTCTTTTCAATTGAGGGGAAATTTAGCGTGGCCAATCCGCCTGCCCTGCACATCTTTGGGTTATGGGGGTGAGACTCTCACAGACACGGGGAGAATGTGCAAACTCCACACGGACAGTGACCCGGGGCTGGGATCAAACCCGGGTCCTCAGCGGCGTGAGACAGCAATGACAACCACTGCGCCAGCATGCCACACCAAAGAAAGCTCTTTTAACTTCAATGCGGCTACAGGTTGAAAATCCCTTATCCAAAATCCTTGGGGTCAAGTGTGTATCAGATTTTGGAAGTGTTCAGATTTCAAAATACATGCGTATGTGCGGCACACAGGGGGGACTGTGGATGTGTGGAACGTTCATAAGTCAGCATGAGCAGCACGCGTTGGGAGCTGCGCATACGTGGACTATTGGGAACTCTGAGGGTGTGGACCATTGGGAACTGCAAATGTGTGCAACGTTAGGAACTATGCATGTGGGACGCACGTTGAGAACAGCGCATCGCCCAACAGCCTTGTGGGATTCTCACTCATGACATCACGTCAGCACTCAAAAATATTTTGGATAAGGGACACTCAACCTGTAATATAAAGACCCAGACCAAGTCCCACATGGGGCATTACCACCTAGATGCTCGTCTAACTAAGAATACCTCCCTGATGTGATATTCTCCAGCCTCCCCACCCACATAGGATTCCTCACCACCCCCACCCTCAACATGACCCACCCCAACCCGACTGTACTCCGCCCCCCACCAACCCAATCACACCTCCTGACCTCAATGACCACAGCCCCCCAAAACAACACCCTACCTCACGACCTGGCCAGCACCTTCTGATCTGACCCATCACCTCCTGATGTCAGACTCACCGGTCACCGATGTTCAACTCTCCCCCTGATGTCCGACTCACCATTATATCCGAACCCTGCACTCCCATGTCCGACTCCCCCACAGTGTCAAAAACCTGCTATGATCGTTTCCCTTCTCCAGAATCCAAACCTCCCAGATCCCATGTCCTGCTGTCAAGATGACTTTTAAGGTTGGTATCCATTTGCATAAATTTTAATATAATTATCAGGCCTTTGCTCGTGATAATCTCCGCTCGTTAACTTTTCCATTTATGTCGGCATGAGGGCATGCTGATGTGAATCACGAAAGTGTCCCCACAATGTGCACCTGTTGGGCAGAACCTGACAGAGGTGCGAAGGTAAGTAGGGGTTTACATGGTGGGGGGGGCCAGGTGAGGGGAAGTTCCGTGGTGGTGTGGTTGCATGGGGGTTTGTGGGGTTGTTTTCTTTCACACCGGGACACCCTTTAAGGAGCTAACTTGCTGGCCAGCATTATGTTGTGGGACCTACCCCTTTCAATCTATCGGGCAAAGCGTTCAACAATACAGTGGAAAAAAAAGCCACCCTTTTCCCTCCCGGGATAACACCAACAAACAATTGCAAAATTCCTCCCAAAGCGTTTCAGGGAATATACGGAGAAGGAATGCTGGCCCAACTCGCTCTCTCCCTGCCTTGTCTGGATTCCCTGTGTGGTTATCAATCTGCTGCCAGTGAATCATCATCTGAGTCTTACTTGTCTGCTTTTGGAAACCTGAAAAGCTAACTTCAGAAGAATTGATCCAGCTTTATACTCACTTCCAGAACAAAGCTCCCTTAGTGAGAACCGCCAGACATCTACTGGGTCTGCCACCTTCACCTGGCGGAGCTCCAGGTCGACAGCATCAAAACGCGACAAATGTTATACTGACTCTGCAAAACTCCTTTCTGCAGCGACCTTGAGCGACATTTAACCCGAAAAAAATCTATGTCCAGTTTTGGGTGTGTTTAGCAGGATGTTTGTTGTTTTTCGGCAGCTGCAGCACCGAGAAATGTCTTGCTTTTTAGCGGCATTTTGCCGTGTTTTTGGCCTCGGGGAGTTTCTCTCTGCCGAGGCTGCAGCTCCAGTCATTTCCTACCAGCAGGAAAGACGGCGTGCAGATTGGGACGCCATTTTGTCTGGCTGCCCCAATGTTCCCCACTTCAAGCACCCCCTTTTGACCCCCCCTCTAGCCCCAAACCTCGGGGAGGCCCCCGGGAGCAAACCCTCGCCTTCCCTTCTAACTGGCGTGGGTGTACGGGTGCCTGAGGGAGTACCAGGATGCCACCCCGTCCTGTCCCTGACCACCCGGGGGTCTCTAATGACCTGGGTGATGCACTATCAATTGTGACGAGACAAGAGTAGAATGTAATCGAGGCTTTATTACACAGAGATAGATGGCCTCCCACCGCAGCTGGCGAAATGGCTGCTGCTCGGAAAGCACACACATTTATACTCCGCCTACTGGGCGGAGCCAGCAGTCAGGGATCTACCCCCATGCCTGTAATACAGGGGCCTTACCGTAATACCCTATATACAATATAATACAACAGTGGTGACTACCACATTGGGAAAGTCCAGCAGGTGCCTTTAGGACTTGTCCACATTTGTGGAAACCAGTAGTAAACAGTGCCCTGCCGATGTCTCCCAGGCACGTCCATTCGGTTCAAAGTGCGGGGTGAATCCCGCGAACACATATTTAAATTAGCCTAATGGTTCATTTAAATATGTTGATCTGGATCACGGCCAGTGATGGCGAGATCCAGATCGCAAAGTCTCGCGAGACTCCGTTAAATCTGGCGAGGCGTTACGAGCATCGCAAATCTCAGGCGAGACCTCTCCATTTTCCGGTCGAAAATGTAACACTGATGTATTTCCGATTCTTATTTCTCCAGAAGTGTTCAGCACGTCATTGGATCACTTCAATCTTGCTTATATCTCCCACCATAGATACATCCCACACACACAATATGCCTACTTGGATAAACACCAGGTTGGGCAAGGCCATTAAACCACGCCCCGTATCTGTTTATTTATGTTTTTATTTTATTTTTTATTTAATGTACCCCATTTTTTTTCCAATTAAGGGGCAATTTAGCGTGGCCAATCCACCTAACCTGCACATCTTAGGGTGACATAGAACATAGAACATACAGTGCGGAAGGAGGCCATTCAGCCCATCGAGTCTGCACCGACCGACTTAAGCCCTCACTTCAACCCTATCCCCTCAACCCAATAACCCCTCCTGACCTTTTTGGACATGAAGGGCAATTTAGCATGGCCAATCCGCCTAACCTGCACATCTTTGGACTGGGCGAGGAAACCAGAGCACCCGGAGGAAACCAACACAGACATGGGGAGAATGTGCAGACTCAAAGAACAAAGAACAAAGAAAAGTACAGCACAGGAACAGGCCCTTCGGCCCTCCAAGCCTGTGCCGACCATGCTGCCCGTCTAAACTAAAATCTTCTACACTTCTGGGGTCTGTATCCCTCTATTCCCATCCTATTCATGTATTTGTCAAGACACCCCTTAAATGTCACTATCGTCCCTGTTTCCACCACCTCCTCCGGCAGTGAGTTCCAGGCACCCACTACCCTCTGTGTAAAAAAGCTTGCCTCGTACATCTCATCTCAATCTTACCCCTCGCACCTTAAACCTATGCCCCCGAGTAATTGACCCCTCTACTGGGAAAAAGCCTCTGACTATCCACTCTGTCTATGCCCCTCATAATTTTGTAGACCTCTATCAGGTCGCCCACCTAACCTGCAGGAAAGACCTGGAGACGTAGCAGACCTCACAGACAGTGACCCAGCAGGAAATCGAACCTGGGACCCTGGCGCTGTGAAACCACAGTGCTCACCACTATGCTACAGTGCTGCCCTACTTGTGGTTGTGGTGGTGAAATCCATGCAGACATGGGGAGAATGTGCAAACTCCACACACACAGGGACCCAGGGCTGGGATTCGAACCCAGGTCCTCAGCGCCGCAGTCCCAGTGCTATCCACTGCGCCACATTCCGCCCTATGTTGGGGTATTTTAAATAATGGATAAATAGTAACACTTCCAGGGTACAATTCTTTATGCAAATTGTTTTAAAAAAGGTATTGTTTCATAATAATAAATCAATCACTCTCAGTTTACAAAAAGAAGTCTGGTTAAAGTCACTTTTATTCTGGGTCTTACAGCAGTGAAGGTAAATATTTGGCCATTTAGGTGAGTGAACTTTAAACTAATGGTGCAACCGGCGGAGTAATGGTGTTGGACAAACTGCATTAGCCACGGCACAAATGGCGATTTAGGAGTGAACTCTTGTGAAGGGGAGCTCCAATGGGGGGTTTCCCTTATGTGTAGTGGGGAGGGGTTGCTCTTGTGCATACGGTGGGTGGCTCTCTATATGAGTGGGGGGGAGGGGGGGGTGTTTGCCCTTGTACTTGTGGAGGGGGTTCCCCGTATCCATTGGGGATCTGTGTTCCTTTTAGCACAGATCACAAAGGACAGCCCAATCCCGGCAGAAACGGCGTGGCCGGCTCTATCAGGCCCCGCCCCGACACTGTGACAGCGTGGGCTACATCGCCAGGTCTTTCCTGCACTGGGTAGCGGATTATCTGGAGGGAAAACTCAGCTGTGCAGCTGGAGAGCAGCACGCTGGTTTTCTTGCCTCAGTCAGCACGGAGAGGAAAATTCCGCTCATTGTTTTGTAAACAAATGAGGCGGGATTCTCCTGTCCGCCAGCTGCATGTTCCTGGGTGGTGAGCCCTCGCGGTCAGCATCATTTTCCATTGCCACCACCCTGCCAGTGGGATTTCCCATTGTGGTCACCCCACACCGCCGGGAATCCCGAGGGCATGGGTGCGCTGTTGGCACAACAGAGAATCCCGGCGACGGAGAATCCAGCCCATGGACTTTGTAGCTTGTATGGATGGCTACCTCATATTGTATCATTGTTGTATGGCACTAGGTATTCGTTCCTGTCAATTCCGCCCAACCCTTTCATATTTTATAGACTAGAATATCAGGCTATTTTTCCCCCTCCTTAGGGGAATGGTTCCCATTCCAAATTTCCGGTCGGAAATGTGACACTGGTGTATTTCCGATTCAGAGCTCTCCAGAAGTGTTCAGCACGTCTTTTGCTCATTTCAATCTTGTTTATATCTCCCACCATACATAGATCCCACACACACAATGTGCCTACTTGGACAAACAGAACATTTGGCAACAAATAACTCTTGATATTTTTGTTGCAAAACTACAGATGCCTCCTCAGAAATCTGAGAACACTGTTTACTTTGGAAGTTGTTTGCTGAATGTGGAGCCACCATTGAAGATTGTTTCGAAAATGAACCCCATCCACCTGGGTCATGGAAAGCTTTGTTTGCATGAAAGTAGCAATGGAGACCAATATCTCACTGCCAAATTAGAATGCCTGGCACTACGTTACACATGTAAAATGCCTGAAATGCAAATAATTCCTGCCTCATTATGTTTCACAGTGCATCGAAACAGGAGCATGGGCAACTGAAATAAAGTTTTAATTAAGCTAGAAGTCGCCTTGAATATCTGACAGGGTTTTCTTGCATTCTTGAATTCTTGAAGTCAAGTACCTAAAAAGCATAATGCAGATTTGTGCTGCCTGGAAATATATTCTCCGACACTGAAAGGTCGATGAATAAAAAAAAACAACACAGAAAGAAAAAAATCTTCAAATGAGTAAATAAGTTAGCTCCTCTGTTAAGTGAATGGTCGAAGGCATTGGGAACACTTTAACGGCGGAAGCTCATTAGAATTTAGCAATGTGTGGGATCCGGTGAGAAAGTCTGTCCGAGTCCTGCGGCACAGTCGGTGGGAAATCTCACGGAATATTGAACCTCTTTTACAAATTTTTTTTTTGCCACCTGAATCACGCCGCATTCGTGGCGGCCTCTCGCTGATTTGCTCTCCCCGGGGCACCTAATCTCAGAATCAGTGGGGAGCTCCACATAAACGCCTCCCCAGCACTTGTTCCAGATCCATTCGGGGAAGCCAGCTCCGCGTTTCACAGGGGGAGCACTGACCAGACTTTGGATGGTATGCAGTTAGAGGTGGGGGGCGAAATTCTCCGCTTCCCACGCCGGGTGGGAGAATCGCGGGAGGGCCGGGCGACTCACGACACGCCCCCCTGGCACCCCCCGCAATTCTCCCACCCCCCCCGCTCGGAAGAATCGCCGGTCGCCGATTCTCCGGCCCGGATGGGCCGAGTGGCCTGCCATTCACGACCGGTTCACGACGGCGACAACCACACCTGGTCGCTGCCGTCGTGAAAATGGCGCCAAAAGCTGGATTGAGGCTTGTGGGGGGCGGAGAGGGAAGTGAGCACCACGGCCGTGCTCGGGAGGGGACCGTCCCGCGATCGGTGCCCACTGATCGTCGGGCCGGCGCCTCAAAGGGACGCACTCTTTCCCCTCCGCCGCCCCGTAAGATCAAGCCGCCACGTCTTGCGGGGCAGCGGAGGGGAAGACGGCAACCACGCATGTGTGGGTTTGAGCTGTCAGCCGAGCATGCACGGGCTGGAGCCGGCCAACCTGTGCATGCGTGGCTGACGTCACATAGGCGGCGCCGCCGCGTCACTCTCGGCGCGCTGCCCGGTGGCCGAGAGTTACAGAGCGCCGCTCCTAGCCCCCCCGGGTGGGGGTGAATAAGGTGAGAGGAGCGGCCTCCGAGGCCGTCGTGAAACTCGGCCGAGTTCACGACGGCCTTCCCGATTTTTCGTAGGAGTGGAGAATTTTGCCCAGGATTATCTCAATCCACGGTCACGCAGACATCCATCCAGCTAGGTGACCATCCTCACCTGGGAGACAATGGCAGCCCTAGTCAGCACCAGCTCACTGCAGGACGGGGCAACAGTGCCGCATAAAGATGAATGACCTTCTTCATCTGGCCAGGGTAAGTCTGACACCTCCAGTCACTCACTGAACTCCCTCACTCACCCCTCACACCTCCAAGGTGATCTCTCACTCAACAGGTTGCCAACACCTGTCACAAGGCCCTCTTCCTCCTCTCCCCCCCCCCCCACCCCCACCCCGCCATGGTCTCCCCTAGTATCAACACTGCTCCACACAATCCCGCTCCCACTCAAGTCCCACGCATGCCACACCTGACCACCATCTGAACTGGCAGGGCTCCCGGCTACACTCTTGCCATCTGTCTAATTGCAGGACAAACTCAAACATAACTGGCATGAGCGGGCACAGCCCCCCAGATTCATGGGTGAGCTCAGCTACCTCACCCACTTTGAGGAAAGAACCCTTGTGCTGGCAGGGGACAAAAAGACCGCACCTGAGCAGAGGCTGAAGGGAGGGCTGCAGGTAAAGGTGAGAACCCTCAGGACACACAGTCATTCTTCAAGCCTCACGTGAGTAAACATTTTCCAATCATTTATCCTCCCCCTGATATACAGTTGCCATCTCCCTTCCCTTGCAGGACAATCAGTCAACCAGCCCGGACCATCCACATGTCCCTTGGAGACCACAGACAGGAGCTGCTCAGAGTGAGGCATCTGGGACACCAGCATAGAATAGGCATCACAGCTGTTACCCACACTCTCCCCAACGCTGATGCTCACACCTTGGTGGGTTTAAATAACAGGACATCTTCTGGCTCACTCACTGGTGACCACCTCATAATCAAAGGTCCACAGTCGGCGGAGGAAGGAACATCCCGGGGAACCGTCACTCACAGTGATGCTGGAGCCCAGGACTCAGCTGAGTCCCTGGTCGATGCCGTGCCCCTGGGTCCGGTCGTCCCAGAGCCTGCACCTCGCGGCGCCGGGTTCAGGCCGGGATCGGCAGCTGGAGCGGCAGAGGCCGCTCCATCACCGTTCTAGCCCCCTGTGGGCCACAGAATGGGGTCCCGGAATGGGCACCGACGGCGGAATAAAACACTCTCGTTTTTACTCCGGCGTCGGCACTTAGTCGCCCGTTGGGAGAATCCCGTTGCAGAGCCCTGACCCTTGGCCATTCACGCCCTGGGATATCCACCCATACGCTTCCCCCTTAGTGAGTACTGCTCCACAAAGACTCCCTACTCACACTATAGCCACTGTCCCACAGTTGACCCTCTCAATCCCTTAAACTGTTCCGCCACCATCATCCCCTCACTCCCAACCCTGGCATTCAGTGAAAGGGCAGTTGAGTGGATGCATGGGACATGTCTACATCCTCATTGGGGATCTAAAAGATATTCCCATATGACATTGAAAAGAGTGAGTGATGACAAACATCACCATCACAGCTTACATCTGGTTACACATCAATGTTATCTGTGCAATGTCAATGTTTGTATGAGCATTGGAGTTCTATGCTTGGGGCCAACGCTTCCTAAGAGTTATGAACGTGGCCCCTATCAGTGGCACTGATATTTAGCTCTGCAAATTCTGTGGTACAATTGACTAGTCAGGGAGGAGAATTTCAGGCAAATGATTGCCTCCTTTGCAGTCGAGGCACAGCTGATTCAAGTGAAAGCTGCAATTTGCATGGCAAGCACATCCCCAGAGGGCACCCTCCTTCTCCCAGGTCACAAGGGATTCAGAGTTCACAAACCTTCCATCAGTAACAGCCACCCACTCCAACACTCCATTCCACCCACCCCAACACTAATTTCTGATACTCAAACTTCCCAGACAAGTGGATTTGAACTCCTCTGTAGCTGAACGCTTTTGTCTTCATCGTGCTGCCTGAGTGTGGGATTCAACTCACACTTCAGTTGTCCTCCCCCCCCAGTGAGAGGGTATTCATGCCTCATGTGGCAGAGATGTACCCCACTCCTGAGCCCCCAACTTTGCCCTTGCAGTCTGCCCTCTCATGGACCTCCACCTAATAACCTTGCAGTTGCCCCAGAGCTGACCTTGTGTGTTCACCTCCTCCCACCCACATTCCAGCTCCCACTAAGGAAGCATTCCCTCAATGGTTATTTGGACACAAGACCAGCAAAAAGGGCAGGGGATGCGCTGCTTGCATGCCAGCCTCCAGACCCCCTTAAAACAGGGGTTGCCCCAACATGGCGGGTAGGTAAGGCCAGCAATCGACCCCTGCCCCTGAGTTTGCGACAAAGTTGAACTTATTTATATCTGTCCTCCGCATCCTCTCCTGTGCCCGCTGAGCTTACACCCTGGAGGGTGATGGCTGCCTGAGCGCTTACCTCAAAAATCCCCTTTGGATTTGAAGTTGGCAGATTTACGTTTATGTAAAACTGTTGTAAATGGTGTGACGCTACGCCAGGGCCTGATGAATACTCATGAGAGGGAGGGAGGTTCCGGAGTCAGTAGTTGCTAATGACATGCTAATGTATTAAAATGAGGCTCCCAGGCTCCCACGGCACATTTTGCGTTGCTCTGCCAGAAGGGAGGTTGAAAATCGGAAATCGAATCTCGCCGGAGATATTCACGTTTTTCGGTTCCCTCTGGAATTTGCGCTCGCATCGCCGATCCCTTGTACGGCTAGTGCGGGCTCAAAACTGCCGCCATTGTTTCTGATCTAGGCACAATGTTATTTCAAATCCACTGACACTCATCTTCATTGGATAGATTTCTGATCAGGAGTGTCTGATCTTTGGACGTAAAATTGGTATCGGAATTGGAAAAATAGTTGTCTTGGATTTAATTTTTTAATTTGTGTCAGCAGTTCAGATCCAGTTGGAATTGTTTTAGTGCAACAAGCTAATGTACGCCTGTCAGGATTTAATAACATGATGATATCGGCATCGTTTTCCATCCATTGTGTCCATTTCACATTCCCTTCCCTTGTGTCCACACAAGTGTGCCCAGGGTTGCTAGGAACCAAAGTCCACACCAAAATCCATTTAGGAATCAGATTTCCATATTATATGGAAATTGTTGAAGCTTTTCTTGTACTTTCATTTTTTTCCTATTACCACGAACATCTTTCAATCATTTCAGAGGCAATTGTTGTGGTACTTCCCTTTATTGATTCACACTCTTGCATCACCATGGCTTTCCCCCCAGGAATTTGTAGTTATATTTTTGAATGGAGAAGTGATGGGTCCCAACACTGGGATACATCCAAGGCACTTAGTGTCCCCAAACCATACCGCACCATATGTTGCTACCGACAGCCAAACCCCATCACCGATGGCAGCGATGGTCGCTGGGTGTAAAAACTCACATTCATATTCAGATTTTGTGCACTGGGTCATTTCAAGCTTCCCTGCAGCCATCATAAATCAACTGTGCATCCAGCTGCATTCTTTGCTTGAGCTACAAAATTTATCTTCATCCCCATGGGCCATTGACAGCAGCATGAGCAATTCCATTAAATGGCACATTTCCCAAAAGTCCAGGGGATTATAGACCGTACCTTTCTGCTGCCACAAATTCCATCGCTTTATGGAAAGTTAGGGATTCTACACTCTCAAAGTCACAAATGAGCAGCATGCACAATTAGTGCAAAATTAAACAGCGTCACACCCAGTCAGTGTCACCGCCTTTCACTTTAAGGCTGGTCACGACCCTGTCATTATTCTAAAATTGTCAGCAGGAACTGCAAGGGTCTGAAAAGGCGCCGCCAACCATATTGATATTTGCAAGGAAATAGGGGTCCATGACCACTTTTGACACGTGCAATTGGATTTCCGCCTAAACATCTGTCCAGGAACTTTATGCAGTATTTGTTTGCTCGATCCGAGCTAGTGGTACCAACTGATTGCACAGAAAGGCCTACAAAAGGACTTCTCCAGGCTGTCAACGTAAAGATTACGGAGCCAAGCAAAGTAGGATTGCTTCTCCCAAAACCAGATTTAAAATAATAATAATCTTTATTAGTGTCGCAAGTAGGCTTACATTAACACTGCAATGGATTTACTGTGAAAAGCCCCTCGTCGCCACACTCCGACGCCTGTTCGGGTCCACATAGGGAGAATTCAGAACGCCCAAATTACCTAACAAGCATATACATAGAACATAGAACAGGCCCTTCGGCCCTCGATGTTGTGCCGAGCAATGATCACCCTACTCAAACCCACATATCCACCCTATACCCGTAACCCATCAACCCCCCTTTAACCTTACTTTTAGGACACTACGGGCAATTTAGCATGGCCAATCCACCTAACCCGCACATCTTTGGACTGTGGGAGGAAACCAGAGCACCTGGAGGAAACCCACGCACACACGGGGAGGACGTGCAGACTCCGCACAGACAGTGACCCAGCCGGGAACCGAACCTGGGACCCTGGAGCTGTGAAGCATTTATGCTAACCACCATGCTACCATCTGCCACATGTCTTTCGGGACTTGAGGGAGGAAGTCGAAGCACCCAGAGGAAACCCACGCAGACACGGGGAGAACGTGGAAACTCGACACAGACAGTACCCCAAGCCGGGAATTCAACCAAAGTCCCTGCTGCTGTGAAGCAACAGTGCTAACCACTGTGCAATTGTGCACCAAATATGGATCATTGCTTGCTGTCAGACTTTAGGAATTACAGATTACACAATATGGTGATTAAGTCATATTTTAAAGCAGTTTATTAAGAAGGAACAAGTTAGGTACTATACATCAGTTAAATAGGCAGAAAATACATACGACCCGTTACAGCTGAAAACAGTTTACTTCTCCTGGCTTGGTTGAAGGGGTGGGGAAGTGGGGGATGCTGATCCCCATGGTTGACAGTGCAGCGTCTCTGGGATGGCTTTCTGATCCTGGATTGGCAAATGGCACAGATGAAGCAAATTTCCATTGCTGGATGAGGCAGCCTCTTCTGTTTTCTTCAGTCTTCTTCAGCTAGCCAAAGCCAGCATGGATCACTTTGAAAAGGCTTCTCCGTCCCAAAGTGCTCTTGAACCAACCTTGGTGTTAGGCCAGAGCCAGCACACCTCAAGAAATTCTCTCCTTTCTGAAGTGATCTTTCCATCTTCCAAGCTCTCAGCAAGGGGAAGACATTCAAGGTACTCCTTCCTGCTTCTGTTGGAGGTCCACCTTGTGGCTCACCACCTGCTGGGACATTTTAGTTAACCTTATGTATAGGTCATGGTAAGAAAATCTCCAGTTTACAAAGGTCTTGTTTCAGAACCTGTACTGGAGACATGACCTTGAGAGGGATGATGGCCTACAATCTCACGTGTTTGTCAATGAAAGAAAGTTTCTTCTCAATAGAGGTAGAAAAAGAATTCAATAAGGGGCGGCACGGTAGCACAGTGGTTAGTACCGTGGTTTCACAGCTCCAGGGTCCCAGGTGCAATTCCCAGCTTGGGTCACTGCCTGTGCGGAGTCTGCACGTTCTCCCCATGTCTGCCTAGGTTTCCTCCGGGTGCTCCGGTTTCCTCCCACCGCCCAAAAATGTGCAGGTTAGATGGATTGGCCATGGTAAAGTGCCATTAGTGCCCAAAAAAAAAAGGTTGGGTGGGGTTACTGGAATATGGGGAAAGGGTGGAGCTATGGGCTCAGGTAGGGTGCTCTTTCCAAGTGCTGGTGCAGACTCGATGGGCCGAATAGCCTCCTACTGCACTGTAAGGTCTATGGTTCTCTGATTGTAAGTATATTAAGAATTTACAAGGTTTTTGCACCGAGCTTTATTGTGCTATCACAGTTTGACCTCTGTTGTTTGCAACATCAACACCCTCCCCAAATTGCCATCAGCCAAACCACCTTCCCCCCCACAACCACCATTTAAAGATCTGTACGTTTGTCTTTAGAAATGAGTTCACTTCAACTAAAATATTTTCAACCCAATAAGCGTCTCCTTATAATTTAGAGCTTTATGCTGTTCCTTGCACTCATTCTTGGAATCCTTACTAATGCATCAATGTCATTTGAATGGTAAGATACCCAACGCTACACATGATGTTCCTACTATGGTGATTGAAAACTTCGAATAACTCTTGTGATGTGTCTTAGGATATGATTTATTTCAGAGATAACAGTTTCACATTGACTGGAAATGCAGTATCAGCAATCAGAGACATGTCTTTTACCATTTTCACTTTTGCTAATGGACACGCTTTCATTGAATGTAAGTTTATTGGCTGTCTTCTCTTATCATTAGTAATATCCAGCTGCCACTCCCAAGCCTATTCATTTAATCAACTATTTTTCAATTCTGTTAGTGGCCACTCATTAAAGTGTAATCTCTCTAACACTTTCGTCTGTAGAACATATGAAATAGGAGCAGCAGTGAGTCACTTTGCCCCTCAAACCTGCTCCACCAGTCAGTAAGAGCAGATGTGGCCTTAACTCCACTTTCTTGCCTGTCTCCCAGAACTTTTCACTCCCTCATCAATCAAAAATATCTATCTCAGCTTTGAATGTGTTCAAAGATTAACACTTCACTGTTATCTGGGGAGAGAATTCCAGACGCACGTTCCTCGTCGTTGCTGCCTTAAAGGAGAGACGTCTAGTCTCTCCCACAAGGGGAAACATCCTCTCAGCATCCAGAGAATCCCTACAGAGCAGAAGGAGGCCAGTGGGCCCAGTAAGCCTGCAGTGACCCTCCGAAGGAGCACCCTACCTTTGCCCACTCTCCTACACTATCCTCGTAACCCCACCTAACCTACACATCTTTGCATGCTAATGGACAATTTAGCATGGCCAATCCACCTAACCTGCCAATGTTTCTCGTCAATTCCTAGCATTTTGCTTTTATTAGTGTTCTGCAGGGATGACTTCAACATTAAGTGGGTCGGCGCAGACTCGATGGGCCGAATGGCCTCTTTCTGCACTGTATGTATGTTCTATGTTCTGCACATATTTGGACTGTGGGAGGAAACTGGAGCAGCCGGAGGAAACCCACGCAGATACTGGGATAACAGGAAAACTCCACACAGTCACCAATGGGGGCAAATTGATCCAGGGTCTCTAGCACGGTGAGGCAGCAGTGCTAACCATTGTGCCATGCTACACTGTCACGTCCCAACAGGATCTTACGTGTTTTTCATTCATGCTTTTAATCACAGCTTCATCAATCTACTTTTCTGTGCTTTTTGTCCAGTTTTCTCTGATTACACCTATGCATATTTACATGTGAACATACATATAAATTAAAAGGAGTCAGCCCCTCAAACCAGCTCCACCATTTGATAATGATCATTGCTGATCTGACGACGACATCAACTCTGCTTTTCTGTCTACCTGCTGTGCCCTTCGAGTCCCTTAGCAACCAAAAATCTATCTAACTCTGCCTTAAAAATATTCAATGATCACATCTTGCTGGGAAACAGAATTCCACGGGCTGTAACAATCCTCTGAGAGAAGAATGTCCTCATCATCTCCATCTTAAATGGGAGACCTCTTATTTTTTATCATGTGCTTCATAGTTCTGGAATTCCCCACAATGAGAATGAGAATCGCTTATTGTCACAAGTAGGCTTCAAATGAAGTTATTCTGAAAAGTCCGTAGTCTCCACATTCCGGCGCCTGTTCGGGAGGCTGGTACGGGAATTGAACCGTGCTATGACCTGCCTTGGTCTGCTTTCAAAGCCAGAAGTAGATCCCCTCAGCATCTACTCTGTCAAGGCCCATCAGAAACTTTGATGTTTTATTAGGAAGCCATGACTCAGAAAAAATTGATTCTATATATCTTATGGCAAAGAAAATCACTGGGTAAGTTTCTTTTTCAAACTTTGGTTGTTAGTTTTTACAAAAATGTACCGTTAGGAAATAGAGCTGGTTTAAACAAGTTATATTTTTATTGGGGGAATTAGAAATATGGGGTGGAATTCTCCCTCCTGCAGCACCCATTTTCGGATGTGGTGCGCCCCCACTGGCAGCGGGATCCTCCGTCCTACCAGCCAGTGAATGGGGTTTCCCAATGCGGGCACCCAAACGCTGTTGGAAAATCTTGGGCATGAGTGTGAAACGGAGGATCAAGATAATGGAAAATCCAGCCCAGTTTAAGTTTAAGGTTAATTTGTGTTTCTGTAGTTGTGTGCTAATAAGGCATTAAAACTTCAGTTAGCTTTATGTTGAACAAAGATACCTGCATGTCTGTAGGTTTTAGTTCCACTTTAAACTATGCCTGCAGTGTAATTAAGAGTTTATGACGTAAACATAATTATAGCAGTGAAAAAACTCAGCTGCTGCTTAGCATCCAGAGGCTAAGAAAAGTAGAATTAGTTATTTTTATTTGGAATCACGTTTGCACCTGCAAATCAATATTTTGCAATTCATGACAAGGACACCCAGGTCCCCCTGCACAGCAGACACGGGGAGAGCGTGCAAACGCCACACAGACAGTCACCCAAGGCCAGAATTGAACCCAGGTCCCTGGTGAGGTGAGGCAACAGTGCTAGCCACTGTGCTACCATGCCACCATCGAGGGGTTCCTTCCCTTTATGGGAGAGATTAGAACTAGGCAACAGAGTTTAAAAATAAGGTGTCTCACTATTAAGACAGAGATGAAGAGAATGCTTTCTCTCAGAGGCAATAATCATGGAATAACCTTCTCTCGAGACCAGTGGAGGCTGGGTCATTGAATATTCTCAAGGCTGAATTAGACAGGTTTATGATACACAAGGGAGCCAAGGGTTATGGGCCATGCAGGTAGGAAAGTGGAGTTAAGACTATAACCAGATTCGCCATGATCTTGTTCACAAAAGTAACAAGTTAGCAAAGCAATGGTGACCATGAAACTACCAGATTACAATAAAAACTCAGCTGGTTTATTTTGTCCCACAGAGAAGGAAATCTACTGTCTACCTGAGATATGACTCCAAGCTCACAGCAATGTGGTCCGATTCCCCAAAGCCTTTCCCCCAAGGCACAAGTGAGGAATTGGATGGGAAAGCCTCCATTTGCCTGGGTGAGTGCAGCTCCAACAACACTCAGAAACTCCACCCTCCAGGACATTGCAGCCCTTTTGATTGGCAGCCCAGCCAGCAACCTAAACATTTACTGCCTCCACCATGACACACAGTGGCAACTGCCTGTACAATGCACTGTAGAAACTCACCAAGCTTCCCCTACTCGCACTCCAACTCCTCGACTTTGTCTATCTTGAGGGACAGGTCAGCGGGTACATGGGAACAGCACCATCTGCAAGTTCCCTCCAGGCTACACACCACCCTGACTTGTTCCTTCACTGTCGCTGGGTCAAATTCATGAAGCTCCCTCCCTAACGGCACAGCGAGTGTCCCGACAACGCCTGGACTCACCACCAGCTTCTGAAGGGCAAGTAGGGGTGGGCAACATATCTTGGTCTTGGAAATGATGCCCACATCCTGTCAAATAATTTTTAAAAATCTCCTGAGAAGCATTAGAAAACAGGTTGGGACCAATTTCGACCTGTCACGCACCAAAAGCAATAAAACAATATCTGGGGAATGTGTTGCGCAATTCACTCCTCCCATCTCTGTGCTGTGACGTTGGCCACACTCTGTAACTCACCCAGTTTGCTGTGAAGCTGCATCGACTTCACAGGCTGGCAATCTGTTCCGGAGATTGAGGGCGCTCTCTAAAAATCTTGTATCATTTGTGTGAGCCCCTTAAAGAATTCCAGCAAATTACTGGAGCCTGACCTATTAACCCACATTGACGTTTTTATGGCATCTGTGCTGAAACATTTTGTTCATTATAGCTGCTCCTTGATTGCAATCAGGGTCATTGGAGGCGTACACCAGTTATATGCCTTGGCACTGAATTTTAGTCTGAAGGGGCTGTACACTGGGCCAAACTGTCTAATTGCTGAGTTTCAAGTGGCCTAGTTAGCAAATAGAGATCTGGGCGATATATGTCCAGATTGGCAGACTCCTGTTAAAACATTGGATGTGAATTGTGATGCAAGAATAAAAAGGGACCATATAACTTATGCACAGAAGCATATTCTATATATTTTTTCCCATTCACAGCACTCTGTAGAAAGACCAGCCATCGGCTATTGATGAAAATGGCCAAAAATGCAACAAAAAAAATCCATCATGGGTATGAACCACAATTTTGCATTACCCTGTCAATTAATTTTTCACATACAAATGCCAGACAAACAATGGATTGGATTGTTTTTATTGAATTCTCAAAGCCATTAAACAGAGGTTCAAGTCTGTTTCTGTCAGTTTTACTCTCTGACTCATCCTTTTTAACAAATAATAGCACTCACTTCAGCTCCTGAAAATGTCGCTGCAAGATCACCATCACCAACAGTCTGTCCTGGTCCACTCACGTTGATGCAACAGTCAAGAAAGCCCAACAATGTGTCTACTTCCTACGGAAGCCAAAGAAACTTGGTATGTCTGCATCGACTCTCATAAACCTCTACAGATGTGCGATAGAGAGCATCCTATCCGGCTTCATCACAGCTTGGTATGGCAACTGCTCGGTCCAAGATCGCAAGAAACTGCAGAGTGTGGTGAACTCAACCCAATGCATCACACAAGCTTACCACCCCCACATTGATTCTGTATACACCGCCCGCTGCCTCAGGAAGGCTGACAGCATTATCAGAGACCCCCTCCCACCCAGGCATTGCCTTTTTCTAGACCCTTCCATCAGACAGAAGATACAGAAGTCTGAAAACTCGCACATCCAGACATAGGAACAGCTTCTTCCCCACAGCTACAAGACTCCTCACCGGCTCCCCCCCGGACTGATCTGTTCCCTGTAAGAACACTATTCACAACACCCTATGCTGCTTTGTTTGGCCCCTTGTTCCGCACTGTAACCAATCACTGTTTTGTCGATGTACCATTTGTCAATGTTCTCTGTTGATTATTCTTCTGTCTACTATGTACGTACTGTGCACGTTCCTCGGCCGCAGAAAAATACTTTTCACTGAACTTCGGTACATGCGACAGTAAATCAAATCAAATCAGATCAAATAGATGTTCACACAGACGCTTGGGCGGGATTCTCCGTCCTGCCGCACCCGCCAGCATCGGGATCCTCCGTCCTAGCAGGCAGCTAATGGGGTTACCCATTGCTGCCACCCCCATGTCGTCGGGAAATCCGTGGGCATGAGTGCGCTGCCGGCGAAACGAAGGATCCCGCCCCTGATTACTGACCACCAGCAAACCCGGGGGTAGAAACCTCTCGGTTTCTGCAGGCAAGCTAATTTCTCATGTTGAGTTGCGGAGCACTCTGAAACTAATGCTTGAAGCAAAAAAATCCCTGAAATAAATCACAGTGGTTTGGAAGATAAGGCGCTTAAAATGATGGATATTGTGAGAGAGCTACAGCATATTTAAAGTAGATGGTGACAAAGGTTTTGATTATAAAAATTGATCAACTCACTGAGGTCTGATGTTTGGTCTTATCATACATAAGTGCAATTACTATAAAAGTCTACTGTTAAATAGAACATAGAAATATGGCAAAGGGACAAAACTAATTATTTAACCAGTTTCTATCTGCACTTGTACCTCTGAGAGTGAAACCATGGGATAGAAATGCAGACCTGTCCATTACTGGGTAATAACAGGGCCCAAGGGTCCTTTCTTTTTTAGACTCTGGCTTCATTAGCAACAAGCTTGTATGGTGCAGAAATAAAGAAGCAGATGTTCAGGTAAGTTCCTTTCCATTTCTATCACAAAAGACGTGTATTCCGAAGACAAAGCTCGGAAGGAATGAATAACAGTGCTCAGACAGCAGGAGTTAATACTTTAGTTGACTCTTAGCTGCCCCCCCCCCCCCCCCCCCCCCCCCGCCCCCCACTGAAATGGCCTAGCAAGCCACTCAGTTCAAGGGCAATTAGGGATGGACAACAAATGCTGGCCCTGCCAGTCAGGCCCAAGAATGAATTAAAACAAAAGCTGCAATTCACATTCAGATGCCAGTCACGTTTCTGTTCTGTAGCTCAATTTCTGCACTTGAAAAGAAATTTTTTTTTTTGCAAAATGCGGATTTCATTTTGCTATTTACTGATGTATCATGAATGACGACGATTCTTGTAAAGTTACATTCTGAGGAGAGTTGATGGTGTTGCAGGGCTCCAAGTGAGAACAGGGATTTGGGGCTGGATTCTCCCGTGTGTTTCCTGACGGCACGCGGACCTTTGGTGACTGGATTCCATCTTCCCATCGCTGGTCGATGGGATTTCCCATTGAAGCCGCCTCACATGCCAGGAAACCCGCGGGAGGGGATGCGCTGCCATTGGGAAAAGAACAATCTCACTAAGCTTGTGTGATTTGTTGAGCCACCGGGAATAATAATGAACCAGCGAGTGTAGAAATATACAAAGAACAAAGAACAAAGAAAAGTACAGCACAGTGACAGGCCCTTCGGCCCTCCAAGCGTGTGCCGACCATGCTGCCCGTCTAAACTAAAAACCTTCTACACTTCCTGGGTCTGTATCCCTCCATTCCCATCCTATTCATGTATTTGTCAAGATGCCCCTTAAATGTCACTATCGTCCCTGCTTCCACCACCTCCTCCGGCAGTGAGTTCCAGGCACCCACTAGCCTCTGTATAAAAAACTTGCCTCGTACATCTCCTCTAAACCTTCCCCCTCGCGCCTTAAACCTAGTACCCCTAGTAATTGACCCCTCTACCTTGGGAAAAAGCCTCTGACTATCCACTCTGTCTATGCCCCTCATAATTTTGTAGACCTCTAACAGGCCGCCCCTCAACCTCCGTCGTTCCAGTGAGAACAAACCAAATGTATTCAACCGCTCCTCATAGCTAATGCCCTCCATACCAGGCAATATCCTGGTGAATCTCTTCTGTACCCTCTCTAAAGCCTCCACATACTTCTGGTAGTGTGGTGACCAGAATTGAACACTATACTCCAAGTGTGGCCTAACTAAGGTTCTGTACAGCTGCAACATGACTTGGTAATTCTTATACTCAATGCCCCGGCCAATGAAGGCAAGCATGCCGTATGCCTTCTTGACTACCTTCTCCACCTGTGTTGCCCCTTTCAGTGACCTGTGGACCTGTACACCTAGATCTCTCTGACTGTGAATACTCCTGTGGGTTCTACCATTCACTGTATATTCCCTACCTGCATTAGGCCTTCACATTACCTCACATTTTTCTGGATTAAACTCCATCTGCCATCTCTCTGCCCAAGTCTCCAAACGATCTAAATCCTGCTGTATCTTCTGTTTGAATTTGTTGTTGAGATTCAATCAGTTGGCCGGTGCGGACTGAGTAGTCATGCCAGTCAGAGCTAAAACATCTGATGAACACCATTATAAAAAAAACACCAATGAACACTATTAATTATTTGAATAGTTGATGTTGCACCACTTGTTATATAGAAGGTGAAATTCTGATTTAACCTTCAAAAACCTAGTGTACTGTCTCCTGGGCAAAAAAAAGTTTGGTTAACAAAACTAGAATTCATTAGTAATGGAGGCACCAAGATGGTGGACGTGGTGGTGGGTATCGACAGGGCAAAGGTCTTCTTATTTAACAAAAGTTGAGTTTGACACAATAAAACTAGGTATAATTAGAAAAATACAGAAAATTTGAGATTCTCTTAAATAACCTGGAGCCATATATGAAATGATCTATTAAATATAATCAAATCCACACACATTTAAATGGCAGATTTCGGAAGAGATGTTCTTGGTCCTGAGATCCTCTTGTGACTTGGTCAGGAGGAATACATACTGACGTGGAAGTACACTTGTATGATTTTTGGTGGCGACAAGAACCTAAGACAGGCCGTCAACTACTTTGAGATAGTACATTAAATGTATTAAGAAGCAACATTTAGAAATGATGTAATAAGTAATTAGACAGAAAAAATACAGGACTTGGGACCACTCAGAGGGGTTTCGTGATCCCAGAGGACAGACAGAGTGCGGTAAATTCTCCGCCGGTGGCTTTCTCCGTTCCTCCAGCTGCGTACCCCCACCCTGGGGTTTCCCGGCATGGGAAATCCCATTGGTCAGTGCCGGTGACCAGCGATGGCTGGCCGGCGCAAAACAGATGGCTGGGAGATGGTGAAATTCATCCTCAGCGTGTTGATCTCAGTAGCTTATGACTGCAGCATTCCACTCTCTAATTGAAGGTGAGGAAACACTTCCCCCTGTCATCCTCCTCTTTGTGCATCTGAAGAAGGTGGTTACCAGCGAGCACGGCCATCTCATCAGGACTCGACCCTTGTGTCTGGGGGTTGGCAACTTACTCAGTCTCACTCATCTATCCGAACCTTTCTGACCAATGGATACAAGACAGGTACCCAAAATGTCATGCTGGTTACCACCACCCCCATACAATCCCCCTCTACCCCCCCCCCCCCACGTTATGATTAGTTTGAGAGACAAGTTAATATTACATCGAGAAGAGAGGCCAAATGGCTCCCTCTCTTTCCCCACTCCTCTCTTTCTTTCCCCACTCCTCTCTTGATGGTGACAGTTCTATTTAATAATGATATGCTTTATAGTTCACTGAATGTTTAAGGGCTCATGTGCTGTGGCTACAAAAAGACACAATAAAAGGGTTCCTCGAGTTTTTGAAAAGAGAATAACATTTATTGTACTCGAATGAGAAAAATATAATCAAAATGTTCCAACTCTCTCTCACGCACACATGTACTCAAAGTACACACACAAATAGATTAGAGAGTAGGAATATAGATGAAACAATGTAAAATCCAGTAACGTTAAAGGGTGGTGACTTGGCTTGCTTCAAGCCACAATTGCTAATCCTTCTGCTCTCGGCATCTCAGCAGATTAAAGAGGTAGTCGGCCAATTTATCTGCTTTTCTGGAGATAGTAGCTGCTGGGTTGAGTTCTTTAAAAAGGTTTCTGCCTCCGGCAGTAGTCAAAATCAACGGACAGGGTTGAAAACTTGCAAGTTGGATGGAGAGAGAGAGAGAGCGAGACGTGCACAAGGATCTTGCTTCTTCACTGTCTTTATGTCAATGGCTTTCGATGTAAAAGGGACAGTGATGCAAATATATGGCCATAATTGATTTCAAATCATCGGAATGTGGTTTTAGCCTTTTTAAAAATTCAGTGAGTGGTTTATAGCCATAAAGTTATGTTTTATGCAGCATGGCTTCTTAACTATTGAAAGAGAAGCAATTGTATTAATAAATTAAAACCGCATGAAAATTTGCATCATTATCATAGAATCATAGAATTTCTGCAGTGCAAGAGGAGACCATTCAGCCCATCGTGTCTGCACAAACCCTCTGAAAGAGCTCTCGCCCTATCCTTGCAACCCCATGACCCCATTTAACTCACACATCCCTGGACACTGAGTGGAAATTTATCCAGGGCAATGCACCTAACATGCCCATCTTTGGACATGAGGAAACCCATACAGATATAGGCAGAACGTGCAAACTCCACACAGTCACCTAAGGCTGGAATTGAAACCGGGGCCGGGATTCTCCCCTATCCGGCGGGGCGGGGGGGTCCCGGCGTGATGGAGTGGCGTGAACCACTCCGACGTCAGGCCGCCCCAAAGGTGCGGAAGTCTCCTAGTCATACTACCACATTCACCCTTTGTTGAAAAGGAAGCGGGGGGGGGGGGGAACAATACGTGGGCATGAGGGGGGGTGGTGTCCCGTGAGTACATGAAACTGGTAGTATGACTAGAGATGTTTAGGCCATACCGTTGCATCGATGGCTGCCCACTGACCCGTAACTAATGTGCAAAAGGAAAAAACAACTATGTACAGTGTGCATAATCGGGGGGGGGGGGGGATGGGTGAACAGGTAAAGAACAAAAGAAAATCACAAGAGTCCATCCGCGGGCAGAAGTCCACCCTTAGGTCACATCGATTCAATCAGTCGAGTGGGCGCCATCGCTGTCCTGCTTGACCTGCGTAGTGGTGCCGGCGACGTCGGAGCGGTGGTCGTCCGTGACTCCGGGAGCGATTATCTTGTTTCTGTGTCTGTACCCCTGGTCGGAGCTAGCGGGGGCCAGGCCAGGGGAGAGAGTCCCTGTCCGCGGAGCTGTGGGTGCGTCGGTGCTGGGGGCAGTGGGTGTCGGCGGGGGGGGGGGGGGGGGGGGGGGGGGGGGGGGGGGGCTGCTGCTGGGGGGTGTGGCCAAGATCCGGCGGGTGCCAGGTCCCGGAGGGAGACTGTGTCCTGTCGGCCGTTGGGATACTCCACATACGCGTATTGTGGATTCGCGTGGAGTAGCTGGACTTTCGACCAACGTGTCCAACTTATGCACCCGCACGTGTGTTTCCGGAGCAGAATGGGCCCGAGGGTATCCAGCCAGGTCGGGAGCGTGGTCCCTGAGGAAGACTTCCGGGGAAAAACAAGAAGACGTTTGTGAGGCGTTTGGTTCGTGGCGGTACAGAGAAGTGACCGGATTGAGTGGAGGGCGTCTGGGAGGACCTCTTGCCAGTGGGAGACTGGGAGATTTCTGGACCGTAGGGCCAGCAGAACGGTCTTCCAGACCGTACCGTTCTCCCTCTCGACCTGCCCGTTACCCCGGGGGTTGTAACTGGTCGTCCTGCTGGAGGCGATGCCCCTGCTGAGCAGGAATTGACGCAGCTCGTCACTCATAAATGAGGACCCCCGATCGCTATGAATGTATGCAGGGTAACCGAACAGGGAGAAGATGGTATGCAGAGCTTTGATAATGGTGGTCGTGGTCATGTCAGGGCAGGGGATGGCGAAAGGGAAACGGGAGTACTCGTCAATCACATTGAGGAAGTACGTGTTGCGGTTGTTGGAGGGGAGGGGAGCTTTGAAGTCCATGCTGAGACGTCCAAAGGGGCGGGAAGCCTTTATCAGGTGCGCTCGTTCAGGGCGGTAGAAGTGCGGCTTGCACTCCATGCAGATGTGGCATTCCCTGGTCACTGTCCTGACCTCCTCGATGGAGTAGGGCAGGTTGCGGGTCTTTATGAAATGGAAAAAGCGGGTGACCCCCGGGTGGCAGAGGTCCGCGTGGAGGGTTTGGAGGCGGTCCACTTGTGCGATGGCACAGGTATCGAGGGACAGGGCATCGGGAGACTCGTTTAGCTTCCCTGGACGATACAAGATGTCGTGGTTGTACGTGGACAACTCAATCCTCCACCGAAAGATTTTATCGTTCTTTATCTTGCCCCTCTGTGCATTATCAAACATGAAAGCCACTGACCGTTGGTCTGTGAGGAGGGTAAACCTCCTGCCGGCCAGATAGTGCCTCCAATGTCGCACAGCTTCAACTATGGCCTGTGCTTCCTTCTCGTCCGAGGAATGGCGGATTTCGGAAGCGGGGAGGGTACGGGAGAAGAAGGCCACGGGTCTGGCTGCTTGGTTGAGGGTGGCCGCCAGAGCAACATCAGACGCGTCGTTCTCGACCTGAAAGGGGAGGGACTTGTCGATAGCGCGCATCGTGGCCTTTGCAATGTCTGCTTTGATGCGGCTAAAGGCCTGGCGGGCCTCCATTGACAGGGGAAACGTGGTGGACTGGATGAGTGGGCGGGCTTTGTCGGCGTAATTGGGGACCCACTGGGCATAATATGAAAAGAAGCCCAAACAGCGTTTGAGGGCTTTGAGGGAGTGGGGGAGGGGGAGCTCCATCAGGGGGTGCATGCGTTCGGGGTCGGGGCCTATCACTCCGTTACGCACTACGTAGCCGAGGTTGGCTAGACGGTCGGTGCTAAACACGCACTTATCCTTATTGTAGGTCAGGTTAAGGAGTTTTGCGGTCCGGAGGAATTTGTGGAAGTTGGCGTCGAGGTCCTGCTGGTCGTGGCTGCAGATGGTGACATTATCGAGTTACAGGAAGGTTGCCCGTAAACCGTGTTGGTCAACCATTCGGTCCATCTCCCTTTGGAAGACCGAGACCCCATTCGTGACACCGAAAGGAACCCTTAAAAAATGGTAGAGTCACCCATCCGCTTCGAACGCAGTGTACTTTCGGTCACTCGTGCGGATGGGGAGCTGGTGGTCGGCGGACTTAAGGTCCACCATGAAAAAAACCTTGTACTGCGCGATCCTGTTGACCAGGTCAGAGATACGTGGGAGAGGATACGCATCCAGCTGCGTAAACCTGTTGATGGTCTGACTATAGTCTATGACCATCCGATTTTTCTCCCCAGTCTTAACCACCAGCACTTGTGCTCGCCAGGGGCTGTTGCTAGCCTCGATAACCCCTTCCTTCAGAAGCCTTTGGCCTTCGGACCTGATGAAGGTCCGGTCCTGGGCACTGTACCGTCTGCTCCTGGTGGCGACGGGTTTGCAATCCAGGGTGAGGTTTGCAAACAAGGATGGGGGATCGACCTTGAGTGACGCGAGGCTGCAGACAGTAAGGGTGGGCATAGGGCCGCCGAATTTGAATGTTAAGCTCTGGAGGTTGCACTGGAAATCTAACCCCAGGAGTGCTGCCGCGCCGAGGTGGGGAAGGATGAAAAGCTTATAGTTTTTAAACTTCCTCCCCTGGACAGTGAGGTCCGCTATGCAGCACCGTGTGATCTGGACCGAGTGCGAACCGGAGGCCAGAGCGATTCTTTGTTTTACCGGGTAAACGGAAAGTGCGCAGCGTCTTACCGTGGTGGGTGGACGAAACGTTCCGTGCTCCCGGAGTCCAACAGGCAGCTCATCTCGTGGCCATTGAGGAAGATCTTCGTGGTCGCCGTGGAAAGTGTGCGGGGCCGTGACTGATCCAACGTTACTCAGGCGAGTGGTGGCAGGAACTCCGAGTCGTCATCCGGCAGCGGGTGGTCACTTGCGGCGTCCTCGGTGCCGATCCAAGATGATGGCGCCCGTCGGCCGCACGTGTTGGGGAGTGAACAAAATGGCAGCTCCCAGGGATAGCACGTGGTGTCGGGGACCCAAAATGGCGGCGCCCAGTAATCACTAGTGGCGGTGGGAGGTGGGGGCAGAGAGGTCCGCGGGCCGCGTGGGGCATGTGAAGAGCACGGGGGGGGACCCGCGGTCGCTGCTTGGGACTGCAGCGACCGCCTTTGACTGGCAAACAGCCGCAAAATGTCCCTTTTTGCCGCAGCTTTTACAGGTTGCAGTGCGGGCCGGGCAGCGCTGGCGGGGGTGCTTGGCCTGGCCGCAAAAGTAGCAGCGGGGCCCCGTGTGTTTATCGGGGTGCCCTGCGGCACAGGCCTGAGGGGGTTCTGAGTCTGCGGAAGTGAGGGGGGTCGCGTTCCATGCTGCCCAGGGGGCCGCCGTGCGGTCGGGAGCTTACGCGCGGGCGTTGCATTTAGCGACATCGAGGGAGGAGGCTAGGGCCCGTGCCTCAGCGAGGTTTAAAGTTTCTTTCTCCAAGAGTTTCTGCCGGATCTGGGAAGATTAAATAACCGCAACGAAAACGTCTCTAATTAAAAGATCGGTGTGCTCGGCCGCAGGAACTTGTGGGCAGGCGCAGTTTCTCCCCAGAACAAGGAGGGTCTGGTAGAATTTGTCTAAAGACTCACCAGGGAATTGCTGTCTCGTGGCCAGTAAGTGCCGTGCCTAGCCCTGGTTCACCGGCCGGATGAAATGTCCCTTGAGCAAGTCCATAGCTGCGTCATAGTCTGTTGTGTCCTCTATGAGCGTGTACACGGCGGTGCCCACGCACGAGTGGAGGATATACAGTTTTTGTTCCCTCGACGGGCGGTTTTCGGCTGTGCTCAAGTAACTATTGAAACACACCAGCCAGTGTTTAAATGCAGCTGTTGCATTTGCTGCGTGCGGGCTGTGTCGAAGGCACCCCGGCTTGATACGAAGCTCCATCTTTTAAAACTTGTGCATTAAATTGATGCACAATCAATTGGACACGAGACGAAGATGTGATCCAAACAAAAGGCTTTAATGCACAAGATGTGTGCCCGGCAGCAGACGTACAGAAGAATGGCCGACTGCCGGGAAGCACGGGTTCTTATATCCGGCCTTGTAGGCGGAGCTATCTACCTCTCAGCCAATCGGCTGAGAGGCACATGACTTACCCGGGCCAATGGGCAGTGAGTCCTCTGCACCAATAGCAGCTCACTTCTAAGGTACCGTAATACCCCGAGTCATACTACCACACTGACCTCCTGCCGTTTGCCAATTAATGACACCACAATCACACCCTTTGTCTTGTGTCCATGACACCGTTGTCAATCCCTTTTGCTCCGACCTATCCCTGACCTCTATTCTACCCCACCTCCTCCACCCCCACTCTCCAACTATCTGATTCATTGCATTTCAACCCCTCTTCAGTTCTGTGGAAGGGCCATATGGACTCAAAATGCTAACTTTGTTTCTCTCCCCACAGATGCTGCCAGCCCTGCTGAGTTTATCAAGCATTTTCTATTTTTATCCCTTTTATATTTCACTTCCATTGCAAAAAACAATAACATTCCATTTGCTTTCCTAATCATTTGCTGTACTTGCATGCTAAGCTTTTGTGATTCATGTCCTAATACACCCAGGTCCCTCTGTACCTCAGAGTTCTGCAATATCTCTCATTAAATAAGATGCTGCTTTTCTATTCTTTCCATCCAACTGGATCGGTTCACATTTTTCCACATCATGCTCCGTTTGACAAACTTTTGCCCATTGATTTGATCTATCAATATCCCTTTGCAGATTCCTATGTCCTCTTCACAAGTTACTTTCCTACCTATCTTTATGCTGACAGCAAATTTAGCAACCTTGCTAAAAGTTTGGGGCGCGATTCTCCCGAGTCACGAAGACTCGGGAAGCTGGCGTCAAAAACGGGCGGGTTTGACGCCAGCCTCCGCCCCCCCCCCCCCCCCCCCCCCCGACGGGGAACCAATTCTGCTCCCCGGTCGGGGCTAGCATCGCGCGGCCGTGAACTCCGGCATAGCGGGCTTAACGAATTTCGTTAAGCCTGATAGCCAGAGTTAGCGACGGCTGACACGTCAGATGACGTCAGCCGCGCATGCGCGGATTGGACGACTCCAACCCGCGTATGCGCGGATGACATCATCACGCATAAGCGTGAAACCCGCGCATGCGCAGGCCGGTATGCCCCTCAGCCACCCCGCGAATGGATACAGCGGGGTGGCGGAGGGAGAAAGAGTGCGCGGGGTAAGTACCCGCTGCCCGCGATCGGTGGGCACCGATCGCGGGCCCATGGCACCCTTGGCACGGCCGTGGTACTGCCGTGCCAATCGGTGCCATGGTTCCCCAGATCGGGGCTTTACGGCCGTTTTTACGAACGGTCAGACCAGGTGTGTTTTACGTTCATAAAAACGGTCGTAAAGGCCTTGGAATTCGGCCCATCGGCCAGGGGTGAATCGCTGCTCGCCGTAAGAAAACGGCGGGCAGCGATTCGTGTCGGGAGGCGGGCGTGGGGGGGGGGGGTGGAGAATAGCGGGAGGGCGTCGGACCAGCGTGGCCATAAAAATTTACGCCGCCCGCTATTCTCCGCCCCGTCGTGAGTGCGGAGAATCGCGCCCTTGGTCTTTTTGTCCAAGTCAATGGACACTAACTTTCTGGCTCCATAAATTCAGGTTTGGGGGTTACCCCAAAAATGCCCTGGGGAATCCCTCTTGGAAGTTACCACATAAGAGCTAGCCTGGCAAGTGTCCTGCAGGCCTGACTTCCCCTGAACAATTGCACTGGGCTGGGAGCCATCCCACAAAGCATTAAATTCAGATGGTTCTGCCAGTTTTACAGTCATTGTTACACTGAAACATTTAGAAGGTAAAATTAAATTCAAACTCAGAGTAACCCCCAATCAGCCTCAGCTCCCCCACTGACCCAAGTGAACACCCTCATGTCCATATCTGATATCACAAACCCCCCCCCCCCCCCCCCCCACACACACACACACACATACACTCCCCCCCAACACACACACACACACACTGCACACACTCCTGACCTGACCCGACACAGGTCCCTGTCTGGTCTCACCCGATATCCCGCATCCCAGACACGACCAAACACTGTTCTCCCCACCCCCTGAACCCCCCTATCCGGCCCTTCTGTACTCTCTGACAACTATCTCCGCCATCCACTGGCCCAACATAATTCAACACCCCTTCCATTTGCCTGGCCTAACCCGACCTTACACCCATCATGATATCAGGACCTACCCTGATTCCCCGCAAACCCAAACTCCCTCAATAAGCCCGGTCTCCCATCCCCTCACAATACGACCCAATACCTCCCCCCACCTCAATATCCAGGTAGGACACGAGACACTCTCCGACATGTCCTGAACCAAGAACCCCTCCACACCTACCCCCTCATCCCCCACCCCAAAGGTTTAGCCCGACCCGACCTGATACCTGCTCGCCCGCCCCTCCATGTCCGAATCTGATCCGACCCCAGTCGTCCACCCCCCCCCCCCCACTGACTGCCACTCCGGCAACTCCATCTCCACCGGCCGAACCCAACAACTTTCACTCTTGTTCCGGCCCAACACCCTCCCTTCCGTCTGTCTGGACCTGAACTAACACTGACTCCTCCTAACAGCTCCCACCACACCCCCCATCCCCAGCAACCCCCCCCCCCCCCCCCCCCCCCCAACCATCCAACCCCAATATCTTATGTGATCCAGTATCAGATTTTGTTTCAGAAAGCACCTTGACATACTTCAGTATATTGAAGGCAGCAAATGGACGTAAGGTTTTGCTGCTCTTGTCACTTTGACAGAAGAATGACAGAAACCATTTGAGGTCACAGTAAAGGTCAGGGAATCAGACAGATGTTCCAGAGGGTTTGAGTGTGCTTTCCCTCTCACATTCACTTTGAAAAGATGAGCAGTGGCAAAAGGAGAAAGCACCTTTGCATCCAAGGAAATATGGGCCCTGATCAGGAAGTTTTAAGTTAAGAATAATAATAATAATAATAATAATATATTGCATCCCTTCGTAGTAAATACCAGATATAAACACAATTTCACAATTTTATTTTATTCTTTCATGGCCAACACTGGCTGAGCCACCATTAATTGCCTACCCCTAATTGCCCTTGAGGGGGCATTTAAGAGTCGTATCAATTGCTGTGGATCTGGAGTCACATGTAGGCCAGACCAGGTAAGGGCAGCAGATTTCCTCCCCTAAAGAACATTCGTGAACCAGATGGGTTTTCATGAAAATGAACAATGGTTTCAGGGCAGCACGGTGGCGCAGTGGTCAGCACTGGGACTGCGGCGCTGAGGACCTAGGTTCGAATCCCGGCCCTGGGTCACTGTCCGTGTGGATTTTCAACATTCTCCCCGTGTCTGCGTGGTTTTCACCCCCACAACCCAAAAGATGTGCAGGTTAGGTGGATTGGCAATGCTAAATTGCCCCTTAATTGAAAAAAATACAATTGGGTACTCTAAATTTTTTTTAAAAATCAACAATGGTTTCATGGTCGTCATTAGACTTTTAATTCCAGATTTGCATTGAATTCAAATTTTGCCATCTTGCTGTGGTGGGATTCGGACTTGCGTCCCCAGAGAATTACCCTGCATCTCTGAAACTCCAGTCCAGTGATCATGCCACCATGCCACTGCCTCCTCCTGTGGTTATATCTGTGCCATGGCTCAATGTTGTTCTTCTGTTAAAGATTACTGCTGTCACTCTTGCAAACCGATTATTCTTGTAAGTTTATAAATAACAAAATGCAAGTGGCATTCTAAAATAATTGTATTCCCTTTGTGCCAACCTGCAACACCGTGGATTATAATATTCAACTTTAATTTAAATGCTGTGAGTGGCTTGTTAGTATGTCATTAACAGTATTGCAGAGCCACTGCAGAATAATGGGGTTTGCCTCACTGCTCCAAATCATAAATTAAGCTGCAGTGTTTGTAAATAGCCTTTGATTTCCTGACTGATTCATATTTTAATGGTGTCTCCACAGCAGAGTGGTGAAAATAGAAAATAATTATTGCAAAAATTAAAGGGCAAGATAATGGGAGAGTGAGAATTATCTGCTCTCAAGATGAAATATTGTGGGACGCTTTATTCACTGTTCTCAGAAAGCACCTGCAACATACTGGGGAAAGCTTACTTATTATTGATGAAACCGCAAGACATCTGTCTGGTATGTTTATCACAGAATCACAGCGAAAAAGGAGGCCATTCAGCCCATCAGCAGTGCTAGGCGTTTTACGGTGGTACATTCCAGCTGGCTGGAATGGCAGGAACTCACGTCTGCTTCCATACTTGGAACTGAATTAATTATGCACAGGCCATTATCTCACTGCATCACCTGCTGAGTCAAGACCTGATTTGTCCGCCCCCTGACACAACTGTGGGTTCGAAGGTGCGGGCACTGTATTTAAACACCAGTCCAACACACACAGCTTATTTTCTCCAGTCCTCCAGTCTTCAGGAGACCACCGGAGGTGACATCCAGCCAGAAGCAAAAAGGTTACCAGCCTATAGAAGAAGTCAGCATCCTGCTTTAGCAACCAAGGAGTCTGGGTGAAGAGGTATGTCCTCAGGGATCTGCCGCCTGGGACACCATCACCCAGAAGCTCAGTGCAACTGGGAACTGCGCTCGAAGCATCACACATTGCAGGAAGAGGATGATTGACCTCATCAGCTCCTCCAGGGTAAGCCCCTCCAATATCAAACACCCCAAGATGGTATCATGCATTAACATGGCTACTCTCTTCACGGATCACTCACATATTAGCGGGAGACACAAAGCAACACCCTTCTCGTGAACACTTTCACATCTCCACCGTCTCTTCTATCATGTTGCTCACATTTCATTCTCTGTCCGTTCTGGGGAAGGCTCACCGCACACACATGATACAGACATTTCACCCAAACTCTGCTCCACTCACTCCGGTCACATGGCTTTCTTTCATCTTCACACAGACCAAGCTGGCACACAACACACGAGAGCGAGTCCTGGCCGGGGAAGAGACAGCGGAGACCATCGCCCTCACTGCATATGTGGAAGTTGCAGTCAACCTTGTTGAGGAGGACAGAGATTGCTCTGTGGGGAATGGGAAATTGGCCCCTCATACAAACATATGAACATGGAGTACGCTATTCAGCCCATCAAGCCTGCTGACCCATTTAATCGGATCATGGCTGATCTCATAGTCACCTCAAATCTCATTCCCACCAATCCCGATAGCCTAGCACCCCCTTGCTTACCAAGAATCTAGCCACCTCTGCCTTCAAAACAGACTCTACTTCTTCCACCTTTTCAGGATGAGAATTCCAAAGGCTCACAACCATCTGAATAAAAATGCTTCGCCTCAATTCCATTATTTTAAAACAATGAACCCTGGGTTCTAGATTCTCCCGCAGGAGGAAACATCCAGCCTGTCAAGACCCCTCAGGATCTTATATTTTTCTATCAAGTTGTCTTGTACCCTTCTAAACTCCAGTGGATCAAAGCCTAACCTGTCCAATCTTTCCTCATGAGACAGCCCACCCATTCCTGGTATACGTCTGACAGGATCGGGTCTTCTGATTTCGTCAGTGGTCAGAGACAGGAGGGTGTGACTGCGAGTGAGGCATGTTAGGGGACCCAAAGGGCAGGAGTGCAGGAGTGTCAGCCTCTGCAATTGTGTAATAAGTTTGAGCCTTTCTCAGCTTGTTTGGAAGAGGGGGAGGAGGAGGGGGCGGGGGGGGGGGGGGGGGGGGGGGGGGGGTGGCAGCCGAGTAGATGAGCAAGCTGACCATGGCACTGTGGTACAGATGCCCATTCAAGTGGAGGGTGCAAAACTGAGTGCAGTGTATAAATGGGCACTCGCGTCAGAGGGATTAACATTGTTCTCTGTAGCAAAGTGCCCAAGAGTCAGACAGCTGCATTGTCTGCCCAGTACCAAGGTTTGGCTCAGCTGCTCAGGACTGAAGAGGAACTTGCAGTGCGAGGAGAAGGATCCAGTGGACATGGTCCATACAGGTCCCAATGCCATTTGTATGAGGAGCTGGGCACCAAATTGAAAAGCAGACCTTCTCCCAAATTGGCACAGGGTACATAAAATGAGATAGGTGAATCTGTGGCTCACAGACTGATGTGAGAGAAGTAGGTTCTGCTTTGCAGGGCACTGATACCAGTACTGGGGAAAGTGGAGGCTGTACTGTTAGGACAGTCTATACCTGAATTATGCTGGAACCAGTGTTCTTGTGAACCGAGCATTTGGGAAGTTGAAGGGGCTTTAAGAAACAAAATTCTGCAGATGCTGGAATCTGAAACAAGAACAGAGGACATTGGAGAATCTCAGCAGGTCTGCCACAATCTATCAGGAGAGAAACAGAGTTAATGCTTAGAGTCCATAGGCTCTTCATCAGAATGGCAAGTGGACCTGGGCGGAGTGCTCTTTCGGAGAGTCAGACTCGATGGACCGAGTGGCCTCCTTCTGCACTGTAAGGATTCTATGACTTCAAATGTTAACTCTGTTAGCACTACTGCCTTGCCGCACCAAAGACCCGGGTTCGATTCCAGCCTTGGGTGACTGTCGTGTGGAGTTTGTACATTGTTCCGTGTCTGCATGGGTTTCCTCTGGGTGCTCCAGTTTCCTCCCACAGCCCAAAAGATGTGCAGGTCAAGTGCATTGGCCATGCTAAATTGCCCCTTAGTGTCCAGGGATGTGCAGGTTAGGTTGCAAGGTTGCAGGGATAGGGCGGGGAGTGAATCTGGGTAGAGTGCTCTTTCGGAGAGTTGATGCGGACTCGATGGACCAAGTGACTTCCTTCTGCACGGTAGGAATTCTGTGAATTCAAAACGTTGGGTGTGATGTAATGGAAACATTTCTAAGTGTCATTTTGTGGCGGGCTTTCTGAAAGTTTGTGATCGGCTCTGTCTGTGAGCTCCCCACCGCTACCTCACCATAATTAATCAGTTTTTTAGGCCCAGCCTCCCCAAACTGGTGCCAGAATGTGGTGACGAGGGGCTTTTCACAGTAACTTCACTTGAAGCCTGCTTGTGACATGAAGCCATTTTCATTTCATTTCAGGGAGTTTCTTACCGGCGAGCCCACACTTAGAATTATTTTCACCACTGAGGAGCTGAAACCACTGGCAAGGCGCCGGAATGTGGCGACTAGGGGCTTTTCACAGTAACTTCATTGAAGCCTACTCGTGACAATAAGCGATTTTCATTTCATTTTCAAGGCCGGCTCCTCAGAGATCAGGCCACCATTTTGAAAGGGAGCCCCGATCGCTAAGTGGGCTTGAGGGTCCCCCATGTCCCCATCCATGGGCAATGTCACCCCCCTCACTCATGGGCTTTACCTCACACCCCGCCAAGTGAGGGCACCCCGCTACGGGCTCACCGAAGACCTTCCCTTTTCAGGTCTTCCCACGCCCTCTTTCGGGCCACTCACTTCTAGGACCCCCACCCTTTACCCCTGCAACCTTCCGGAGATCCTTACACATCCACCCTTCAAATCATACATCCATCCTCATTTCATGGGGATGACCCCCCCACAGGCCTGACCCATGGCTGTGCACCCTGGCACTGCCACCCTGGCATCCTGGCAGTGCTCCTGCCAGATTAGAAGTGCCACCTGTGCACCTTGGAAATGCCAGTGTGGCAGTGCCAAGGTGCCAGCCTGGCAGTGTCAATGTGCCCATGTTCCAAAGGGGAGGGCGCAGCGAGCCACCCTACCCTGTCCCCGACCACCCTAGAACCTACAATGACCATCCTCCTCATCTTTTTTATTCTCTGCCTGCCATCGTGCCAACTTGCCCTTCCTCCTCTGCTGTTGCACAGCTCTACTTCCCCATTTCCCCACTTGCTCTTGTCAGCCCTACCTTCGCCTCGCATCCCACCCCCGGTCAAAATTCAAATCAGTCCAAGCAGAGGTCACATGTATCTCACAACTTAACCCTAATTTGGGGGCTGGTTTAGCACCGTTGTCTAAATAGCTGGCTTGCAATGCAGAACAAGGCCAGCAGCACAAACCAGCCTCCCCGAACAGGTGCCGGAATGTGGCGACTAGGGGCTTTTCACAGTAACTTCATTGAAGCCTACGTGACAATAAGCGATTATTATTATTATGGTGCTGCCCAGAGAGACAATGGTGTCAGTCACCGGGAGTAGAGGGCCTCTGCAGTCCACAACCTCAGGCGCAGTACTGATCAGAGTCGGTCAAAGTGGAGGACTTTTATGAACCACTCCCATCTGTCCCTTCTCTTTCCCTGGCTATTGGTCTTCCTTTCACCTTCCCGCTTTCTATCCTTCTCAGTTTTCTAAGAATTTTTTTTTTTTAATTGGTTCCATGGACCAGCTCATAATCATCAGTCATTGCTGCTGCCAATTAAACTGTTTTAACCCTCTATTCTGCAACATGTGTCCTAATTATTGAAGGAAGTAAATCTTCAAATTCTTCCAAGAGAATTACTTTCCGAAGATTTGTGTATGTTGACTCCACCTTTAATGCCTGTATGCACTATTCAAGCTATTTTGTTTTACCCTCCCAAATTCAATATAAGTCTGTTCAGGCTGTTCCCTTGAATTCTGAAATGTCTGCCTATTCTGCCTATATGTCTCAGGAGCCAATTCGTATGGATTATGGATAACTTTCTTTGCTGTATCAAATCCACAGATACTCATCTGCCAGAGATGCATACACCTCATGAGATCTATCTGCCAACCTACCCTGTAATAGCAATGTCCACATTTCTTTTGTCACTTAATTTGTTTAGCTACCTTTTTGAACAAAATAAAGAATGCCTCTATATCCTTTTCCTCAAACTTTGGAAGAGCCTGCATCAATTTGGTTCTATTAAAGAAATAAGTCCTTCCTCAGCTTCTTCTGATATCTGTCTTTTAACTGCCAGCATTTTAAGCTTGAAGTCTCTGATTATCTCCTTTTCTCTTTCTGATTGCTAGCTTCTCTATCTCTAATTCCCTTTCCTAACTTATTGTTTTCTCTTTCTTTCTTTCCTCACTTCCATTTCGAATTTCTTCATTTCTATTTCTCTATCTATTTCTAATTTGAATTTTAGCCAATTCAAGTGCGTCACCTTTTGGATAACTTTGTATCACAGTTATATCCTGCAATTTCAAATGCTGAACAATTATATCACCTATGTCTGCTTTCCCCACCCCTATGGGTAATTCTGCCAATTCCATTAACTGAGCTTTGGTTGCTTTTTATAAACCAGTCAAGATTACACCTTTCATCTTTGAGAAAGTCTTCACAACTTCCAAAATCATTTTGATTTCCAAATTATTAAACATATCTCACAGCAATTCCAATTCCTATATACAGATGCTAATTTTACAGACCTCACCTTAGAATTATGAATCTCAGACCAAGTATTACTATTCAGCATTCAGTAACTTGCTATCTACATTTTGAAATAACCCAAACAAATTATTGTTAATGTTGCTCTGTTTATCTGGTTCTAAATATCGTTGTCTTCCTTAATCCTAATTATGTTTTGCTATATCTTTTCATTCCGCCACAAGGTTCAAACCTGAATACTGATCAAAGAATCAATGCACCAGTTAGTTAATTCAAAGTCAATCCTATTTATTTACACACACAGCAATATCTACTCATGCACACAATACCATAAACTAAACTATCTCTAACGCTAACGCCTATACTTAACTTCAGGTGCCCACTCAGTCAGAGGAACAATGGCCGTTGTTCGGATCTGAGGCTGTTGGGTACGAAGAGGTAACAGGAGAAAAGCTAAGGTCATCCATCTAATGGTGAGCATTGACCTTGGACTTACTTGCTTCTGGTGCAGCTGGTGGACGGGTCTCTCCACTTCGAGAGCCGAGTCCAAGAGAGTGATTCTCTCTCGGGGGCTTCTTCTTATACCTAAAGGGGCTTTGCGTGCTTTTGGACGGGCCTTGAACTTGGCCCCAATTAATTGGACCGCATCTTGATCATCGGTATTGATCTAGACCAATAAAGGGGTAGGTGCCCTGATGGCTGGGCATGTCTTTGGTGGCCGTTGGCCTTGCTTTGTTTGTGTCTTTCTGGCGCCGGGATGTTTGCTACAGTATCGGTTACTTGAATATTATTCCTTTGTTCCCGGAGATAGAACATAGAACATAGAACGATACACTGCTCTACAGGCCCTTCGGCCCTCGATGTTGCACCGACATGGAAAAAAAACTAAAGGCCATCTAACCTACACTATGCCCTTATCATCCATATGCTTATCCAATAAATTTTTAAATGCCCTCAATGTTGGCGAGTTCACTACTGTTGCAGGTAGGGCATTCCACGGCCTCACCACTCTTTGTGTAAAAAACCCACCTCTGACCTCTGTCCTATATCTATTACCCCTCAATTTAAGCCTATGTCCCCTCGTGCTAGCCACCTCCATCCGCGAGAGAAGGCTCTCACTGTCCATCCTATCTAACCCTCTGATCATTTTGTATGCCTCTATTAAGTCACCTCTTAACCTTCTTCTCTCTAACGAAAACAACCTCAAGTCCATCAGCCTTTCCTCATAAGATTTTCCCTCCATACCAGGCAACATCCTGGTAAATCTCCTCTGCACCCGTTCCAAAGCTTCCACGTCCTTCCTATAATGAGGCGACCAGAACTGTACGCAATACTCCAAATGCGGCCGTACTAGAGTTTTGTACAACTGCAACATGACCTCATGGCTCCGGAACTCAATCCCTCTACCAATAAAGGCCAACACGCCATAGGCCTGCTTCACAACCCTATCAACCTGGGTGGCAACTTTCAGGGATCTATGTACATGGACACCGAGATCCCTCTGCTCATCCACACTACCAAGAATTTTACCATTAGCCAAATATTCCGCATTCCTGTTATTCTTTCCAAAGTGAATCACCTCACACTTCTCCACATTAAACTCCATTTGCCACATCTCAGCCCAGGTCTGCAGCTTATCTATGTCCCTCTGTAACCTGCAACATCCTTCCGCACTGTCTACAACTCCACCGACTTTAGTGTCATCTGCAAATTTACTCACCCATCCTTCTGCGCCCTCCTCTAGGTCATTTATAAAAATGACAAACAGCAACGGCCCCAGAACAGATCCTTGTGGTACGCCACTCGTAACTGAACTCCATTCTGAACATTTCCCATCAACTACCACTCTCTGTCTTCTTTCAACTAGCCAATTTCTGATCCACATCTCTAAATCACCCTCAATCCCCAGCCTCCGTATTTTCTGCAATAGCCGACCGTGGGGAACCTTATCAAACGCTTTACTGAAATCCATATACACCACATCAACTGCTCTACCCTCGTCTACCTGTTCAGTCACCTTCTCAAAGAACTCAATAAGGTTTGTGAGGCATGACCTACCCTTCACAAAACCATGCTGACTATCCCTAATCATATTATTCCTATCTAGATGATTATAAATCGTATCTTTTATAATCCTCTCCAAGACCTTACCCACCACAGACGTTAGGCTCACCGGCCTATAGTTACCGGGGTTATCTCTACTCCCCTTCTTGAACAAAGGGACCACATTTGCTATCCTCCAGTCCTCTGGCACTATTCCTGTAGCCAATGATGACCTAAAAATCATAGCCAAAGGCTCAGCAATCTCTTCCCTGGCTTCCCAGAGAATCCTAGGATAAATCCCATCCGGCCCCGGGGACTTATCTATTTTCACCTTGTCCAGAATTGCCAACACTTCTTCCCTACGCACCTCAATGCCATCTATTCTAATAGCCTGGGTCTCAGCATTCTCCTCCACAATATTATCTTTTTCTTGAGTGAATACTGACGAAAAGTATTCATTTAGTATCTCGCTTATCTCCTCAGCCTTCACACACAACTTCCCACCACTGTCCTTGACTGGCCCTACTCTTACCCTAGTCATTCTTTTATTCCTGACATACCTATAGAAAGTTTTTGGGTTTTCCTTGATCCTACCTGCCAAAGACTTCTCATGTCCCCTCCTTGCTCGTCTCAGCTCTCTCTTTAGATCCTTCCTCGCTTCCTTGTAACTATCAAGCGCCCCAACTGAAACTTCATGCCTCACCTTCACATAGGCCTCCTTCTTCCTCTTAACAAGAGATTCCACTTCTTTGGTAAACCACGGTTCCCTCGCTCGACCCCTTCCTCCCTGCCTGAGTGGTACGTACTTATCAAGAACATGCAATAGCTGTTCCTTGAACAAGCTCCACATATCCAGTGTGCCCAACCCTTGCAGCCTACTTCTCCAACCAACACATCCTAAGTCATGTCTAATGGCATCATAATTGCCCTTCCCCCAGCTATAACTCTTGCCCTGCGGGGTATACTTATCCCTTTCCATCACTAACGTAAAGGTCACCGAATTGTGGTCACTGTTTCCAAAGTGCTCACCTACCTCCAGATCTAACACCTGGCCTGGTTCATTACCCAAAACCAAATCCAATGTGGCCTCGCCTCTTGTTGGCCTGTCAACATATTGTGTCAGGAAACCCTCCTGCACACATTGTACAAAGAATGACCCATCTAATGTACTCGAACTATATCTTTTCCAGTCAATATTTGGAAAGTTAAAGTCTCCCATAACAACTACCCTGTTACTTTCGCTCTTTTCCAGAATCATCTTCGCCATCCTTTCCTCTACATCCCTAGAACTATTAGGTGGCCTATAGAAAACTCCCAACAGGGTGACCTCTCCTTTCCTGTTTCTAACCTCAGCCCATGCTACCTCAGAAGAAGAGTCCCCATCTAGAATCCTTTCCGCCACCGTAATACTGTCCTTGACTAGCAGCGCCACACCTCCCCCTCTTTTGCCCCCTTCTCTGAACTTACTAAAACACCTAAACCCCGGAACCTGCAATAACCATTCCTGTCCCTGCTCTATCCATGTCTCTTAAATGGCCACAACGTCGAAGTCCCAGGTACCAACCCATGCTGCCAGTTCCCCTACCTTATTTCGTATACTCCTGGCATTGAAGTAGACACACTTCAAACCACCTACCTGAACACTGGCACCCTCCTGCGAAGTCAAATCTGTTCTCCTGACCTCTATACTCTCAATCTCCCGTGCCCCAAAACTACAATCCAGGTTCCCATGCCCCTGCTGAATTAGTTTAAACCCCCCCAAAGAGCACTAACAAATCTCCCCCCCAGGATATTGGTGCCCCTCAGGTTCAGATGTAGACCATCCTGTCTATAGAGGTCCCACCTTCCCCAGAAAGAGCCCCAGTTATCCAGAAATCTGAATCCCTCCCGCCTGCACCATCCCTGTAGCCACGTGTTTAATTGCTCTCTCTCCCTATTCCTCATCTCACTATCACGTGGCACGGGCAACAACCCAGAGATAACAACTCTGTTTGTTCTCGCTCTGAGCTTCCATCCTAGCTCCCTAAAGGCCTGCCTGACATCCTTGTCCCCTTTCCTACCTATGTCGTTAGTGCCAATGTGGACTACGACTTGGGGCTGCTCCCCCTCCCCCTTAAGGACCTGGAAAACACGATCCGAGACATCACTTACCCTTGCACCTGGGAGGCAACATACCAAACGTGAGTCTCTCTCGCTCCCACAAAATCTCCTATCTGTGCTCCTGACTATTGAGTCCCCAATTACTAATGTTCTACTCCTTTCCCCCCTTCCCTTCTGAGCAACAGGGACAGACTCCGTGCCAGAGGCCCGTACCCCATGGCTTACCCCTGGTAAGTCGTCCCCCCCACAAGTATCCAAAACGGTATACTTGTTACTCAGGGGAACAACCGCAGGGGGTCCCTGCACTGACTGCTTCTTCCCAGTCCCTCTTACAGTTACCCATCTATCTCCAGTCTTTGGTGTAACTACTTCCCTGAAGCTCCTATCTATGACCCCCTCTGCCTCCCGAATGATCCGAAGTTCATCCAGCTCAAGCTCCAGGTCCCTAACACGGTTTTTGAGGAGCTGGAGTTGGGTGCACTTCCCACAGATGAAATCAGCAGGGACACTGACGGCGTCCCTCACCTCAAACATTCTGCAGGAGGAGCATTGTACTGCCTTCCCTGACATCACCTCTAGATTAAAAAAAACAAGAAAAAGAAAAAGAAAGGAAGAGCTTACCTGATATTACCTCAAACCCTGCTCCCGCTGAAAGTTAAGCAAATTTAAAGGCACTCACTCACCTTCACGACAGGCCCCTGCTCCCGCTTCCCAACCACCGTGGGGTGGGGGGGTTGGTCAGAGGAGGAGGTAGGGTGGGAAACACTCACAAAGTGTTTCGGGTTTAACTGTCACTTGCCAACAGCCCCTCCACAAACCACCTTCAACTTAGGCTGACCGCACTGCACGTATGCAAATTCCCCCAGAACAGCTGATCAGTAGCTCTGCTCTGCTGCCCTCTGCTGGATGGGCCATCAATATGCTATTTGACCTACAGTTTCAGCCTCATCTGAGAGTTGCCTTCTCAATACGCATCCAGGCTCTGTGCCTGCCTGCTTTCTTAGCACTGTCCATGTTTCCCTATAGTCTTTGCAAACATCCATTTTGTGTTCTCGAAGTGGCCATCCCAGATGGCTACATTAATCAGTGTCCAGTACCCCATTCTCCATGTTTTTACAATCCTGGACGAGCCCCCACTTTTGTTACAATCCCTATTGATGTTACTAATGGACAGGCAGGTCCCAGAATGGAACTCCAGCTCAATAGGCCATAATTTTGATTCTTTTTGTTTAGCGACATGGATGAATAGAGTCACAGGACTGTTAATTAACATTTAACAAAGAATAAAACATTTATTTAACAAGAAAATATTAATTATGACACACTGCTACTTCACCCAGCTCTATCTTCACAGATATATAAAGATTTATAAGGATTACAAAAGTAATAAAATATATCTTGTGCTCTGATGTTCTCAGTAAGTACTCAATCCATGTAAACCCACAGTGAAACTGTGGTCAGCCACACCTCTCTGAAACCAAGTTACAGATGCCACCTGATTCAGCTTCTGTGGATTTCGCAGAAAATCACCCCAGCCAACTGATTTCACTGGAGCTCTGAGTTCCATGTGACTGTTTCCCAACTCCAGTCTCAAAATCACACTTCCAGGATTTTAATCTCTCCTTTCAGCTTTCCTCTGCCTTGGATTTCCATGTACATTCAAGCTTCCATTCAATCTCTCGGGTACCCAGCCATGCCAACCCAAACACTATTGCTCCACACACTGTAGTAAGATGTCACCAAACATTTAATTTACATCGGGTGTCTGGCTTTTGGCTTCTCACTTTGCCAACTTGAACTTCGGCTCTTGCAGCTGTCTCTTTAACTCTGAGCATTTTCTCTGCTTATTACTTGAATTCTCCTGAACATAGCCTTGTTAAACTTTTTGTTCTCTGATCCTTTAACTTAACAGCCTTCCTGAGACATACATTTTGTCCTCAACTCCCTGGTTTCGTGACTTTCTTTTGTTCTTATGACAAGTCTGCTTTCTGCAGCTCCCTTGTCATGTCCAGCTTCTCCTGGGTCCAGCTTAAAACTAATGGAAAAGTTATTTATGTTCTAGGGTGGCCCCTGGTTGCTAAGCAAAAGCCTAATTTTCCTTTAAGCCATGTTTGCTTTCACATCTTAAACACTCATCGCCATGCATGCATCAAAACCAGACTGAAGTCATTCACCCTTTCAAATACAAAAACGCAAAATTAAACTTACTACAAGTGAATATTGTGGTCTAATACCCACAATGACAAAAATAGATTATTTAAAACTATCTCTGTTTCCTGACAATGTTGCCTTTGCTTCTTTTGACAATTGATTTAAGTCTGTGCCGTCTCTTTCTAATAATAATAACAGCTTATTGTCACAAGTCGGCTTCAATTAAGTTACTGTGAAAAGTCCCGAGTCGCCACGTTCCGGCGCCTCTTCGGGGAGGCCGGTACGGGAATTGAACCCGCGCTGCTGGCATTGTTCTGCATCGCAAGCCAGCTATTTAGCCCACTGTGCTAAACCAGCCCCCGTTCTCAACCGTTTCATGAGTTTCTTCCTATCTACTCTGTTCTGACACCTCATGATTTTAAACACCTCTATCAAATCTCCTCCCAACCTTCTCTTCTCCAAGGAAAACAACCCCAACTTCTCCAATCTATCTTGGTTACTGAAGTTCCTTATCATTGGAATTATTCTTGTGAATCTATGCCAAGCATTACTTTATTTGTTGTCATATCTTGAAAACATTGGAACTGTCTGTGACTGTGCAACATCCTATGAATGCCAATGTCTAATATGGCTCACTGAAAATAACCCTCCACGATATTGGTTACATAAGTCGTTTTTCATCAACACAATGAAGACTTTATATTTTTAAATGGGCTTGCCCGAGTTAATCATATCATTGAGAGCTGCAGATTATTACTCCACTATTGAAACAAAGTAAGCTAGTCCTGTGGAAAATAACATTTAAATTCACAGATCAGGAAAATAAAAACAATTTACATATGAATCGAGTCTCAAGAAGAAGCAAAAGATATTTGCTGATATGGAGAATTCTGGGCGACAAATATTTACTTATTATCATGCATTCATACGAGAAGCTTGTAGTTTGTGTCTGAGAACACATTTCATTCCTGATTTGATATGGCTTTAGTTTATTTCACAGCAGTAACTGCATGAAATTTAGTCAAGGGATGACACTTTAGAAAATAGTATTCAAATAGAAAAAGCTTTTGGCTTCCTGATCTATTATACAATTTGATGACAACTGCCACTGAATACCATCACTGCTCAGCTTTTTATTCTTCATGACTTCTCCAAGGTATCAAGTATCCTTGAATTACCTTTCTTAAATATGTTGGAACCTAATTCAGTCCAGTTTTATCTTTCATTCAAAGCATTCCATGACATAAAAGCATAATCCGCTCCTGATTCACTCTGAGCTCAATTGGAAATGTTAACCGTTCCTTGAATATCTTCATGAATGATGCATTGGTCAGAGGAGATGACCTATTTCAGTCTTATTCCATCACCGAATTGGCACCTGAAGGACGTTCAAGAGCTGGTTGGGTTGACTTGTCTCCTGAGCTTCCTTTACTGAATTGAGTTTCCTGTGATACTGGGACCACTTGAGTGTGGGAGCATTCCCTGTGGAAAATGAAAGGAGAGATGGGTAAACATGTATTCTGCCGATTATCCATGCTACTGCTGTCCTAAATTGTTGCCGCACCAGAATAGTCAATATAGTTCCACGTCGGGAATAAACAAGGAAATTTCACTTTCAATTAAATTTTGTATCAGTTTTATATTCAAATCCTGCTTCAAAGAATCGAGAATATAATTTATGTTGACATTTCAATGAAAGGAGTGATGTACTGTCAGAGGTGTTATCTTTCAGATGAACCATTCGATCCCATCTGCCTGCTCAGGCAGATATGTAAGTATCCCATGGCAGTGTTCAAGGAGAAGTAGGAGTTTTTCCAATAGCTGTCAGTGAAATGATTTTTTGACTAAGTTGCTGGTAGAGCTGCGGAAAATATTCTCTGTATATATATATGCAGTTGACGGTGTTTTACTGATTGATATGCAAGGGATAGCCCCAGCGATCTTCCTGCTCTGTTGCTGCGACCTGAGCAGATATGTGCTCCAGCAGGCAACACTCACAGCTACATTTTATAATGAAGGAGCGGAGCCTGAGGAAATCTCTGGCCACTGTGTCACGCAGCAACTCTCTGCTTCTGTAAATGTTTATCAAATTTCATCCTTCAATTTGCAGGCCTGCTTGCTTTCCTAAGAAGTTTTAGTTTTTTTTGTGGAAAAAGTGGAAGTCTGCACTTACTCTCGCGGGTGCGTTGGCAGTGCACCAGCTGGCCAAGAAATTTACTTATAAGGATTGATTTTAAACTGTGGGGATTTTTGCACTGGGTCTGTCAGGTCGGAAATTGTAATAATCCCCACAAACCGAGCAGGGTGGCTGTTGTGCATGCAAAGCAGGACCGTGCGTCTTTTGCTGCTTGCGTCTCCATGGTGACCACTGCACAAGGGGTTTGTTCAACAATGTTTTGAAAGATGCCTGATCTTGGGAGAAGTCAAAGTGTGACAGCTTGTTGTTTTATAATTCTGCCAAATGGAAAATAATAACACTTGTGTGTTCCGCTATCTAACATGCACTTTCTAATGTTTACATCTAGCAGTTGATTTTAAAAATACGTTATTAGTCATGATTATTTCATTCTGATCAAAGCGGAAGGCACTGTCAGCTTGTAGAATGATTTGCGAGCCCTGCTTGTCGTGGAGAAATTTTGCCCGATAATTCCCTTTATAAAATGCATCGCTGGTGTGATCTGGAGAACAAGAAGTGTTTCCCTGTTGGTGGCCTTGACAGTGAGCTACACACAGGTTTTCTGGATCTGCTCATTTACGCTGCCAGTGGGACAGTCATTGGCTCCAAGCAGCTGAACTAGCTGGAAGTGTCGGGCCAGCTGTGAAATGAAAAATTACTCAGCCACAGGACAGAGGACTAACAAATAAGAGAGCAATAGTGTTGACTTACCATTGACTTCACTCACAACTCACCTCGATGCCACGCTTTCTCAATATTTTTTCATCACACTCATACTAAATTATGACTCAAGCACCATCTGTGTCCAAAAAGCAGTACAGCATGGGACTGAGCCAGATAAGTAAAGGGTGGAACTTCACTTCCTGAGACGTCCAAGATCTCCTGATGAGGCTTGGAAGGCAGGCTGAATGCACTCCTGGATACCGGTGCCTTCAAGACATCTAAAAATGATCACTTGTGACACTTAACAGAAGGTGATGCTGCCGTCGTTTGCCAATCCCTCACCCACAGAACTTTGGAACACCAGTGTCAAACGTTCCACATCCGTACCAAGGTGTGCAAGATAACACACTGCATAATTTTTTCTTTCTTGCTTTCTCTGGGTGCTCTTCACCCTCATGAGGTAATGTTTGAAGGGCACCATGGTAGCAAAGTGGGTAGCACTGTTGCTTCACAGCTCCAGGGTCCCAGGTTTGATTCCTGGCTTGGGTCACTGTCTGTGCAGAGTCTGCACGTTCTCCCCGTGTCTGCTTGTGTTTAATCCGGGTGCTCTAGTTTCTTCCCACAGTCCAAAGATGTGCTGTCAGGTGAATTGGACATTCTGAATTCTTCCTCTGTGTACCTGAACAGGCGCTGGAATGTGGCAATTAGGGGCTTTTCACAGTAACTTCATTACACTGTAAAAAATGTAAGCCTACTTGTGACAGGTAAAGATTATTATTATTATTGCTCAGTTAACCTTTCACCATGCACTCTGGTCTTGAAATATTTGAATTCAGCACCTTGCATCAAGTCTACCCAGTCATCTTCACAGCACAATCCTAAAACCCTTTGCTCCATTAATTTCCCACACCCCTAACTTCACCTTCCTCAAGGTGCTTGACATTCATTAACTGCTCGGCTTTTCTCTATAGTCCACCTTATTGGAGAACAAGTTGGCATATTCACTAAATATTCACGAGGGGCAATTCATCGCAGAGGAACATCCTTCATCAATACTTTGCTTCTTTTGTACAGCAAGGTCGGCAACACCCTGTCAGAATCTACGTTGATGCCTCTGTGAATTCCAACTCACATAACCTTGTACTCAGCTCAGCCTCCTTTTAAAAAAAATCAATTTAGAGTACCCAATTTATTTTCCAATTAAGGGGCAGTTTAGTGTGGCCAATCCATCTACCCTGCACATCTTTGGGTTTGTGGGGACGAGACCCATGCAGACACGGGGAGAATGTGCAAACTCCACATGAATTGTGACCCGGGATTGAACCTGGGTTCTCAGGTTGTGAGACAACAGTGCTAACCACTGCGTTATCATGCCGCCCAGCCTCCTTGATGTAATGCTCACTCATTGTTATTTTCTAACCCCCTTTCCTGCAGACCCATCAATGAACCAATCAACCTAACAACAACAAGACCTCTTATTAAAATAAGGCACCTTTCACCGTGAAATGTTTCATGGCATTTCATAGGAGCATTATCAAACTAAATTTGAAACCAAGCCACACTGTGAGATACGAGGACAGATGACAAAATCTTGTTCAAAGGAATAGATAATAAGATCTGCGTTAAACAAGGGAAGAGAATTAGAGGTTTAGGGTAGGGAATTCCAGAGCTCCGGACCTTGTCAGCTGAAGGCAAGTTGTCCAGTAGTGAAACAATTAACATCCGGGATTTTAGAATCACCAGAATTGGAGGAGGACAGCTGTCTGGGAGAATTGTAGGGTGGGAGATTAGGAGATGCCAAGGCATGTAGGGAATTGAAAATGAGGATTGGAATTTGAAAATCAGAATATTGCATAAACAGGAGCCAATGTAGATCAGCAAAAGAGTAGGTATGGGTGAATGGGGACTTGGAGCAAATTAAGACAAAAGCAGCAGGATTTTGGATGACCTCCCAAGTTTACGGAAGGTAGAACATGGGAAACTGACCAAGATTGCACCAGAATAATCATGCCGATAGCAGATGCAAAATGGCGATGAAGTGATTGTTGAGTGCCAACACAACCGAGAGTCAGGGCTGTCCCCCAGGCATCAGCATACATCATGTCCCACTGACAGCATTGCGCCAATGAAAGATGGGTGGTGTTTACCACTAAATGCCAAAGGAGAAAGCTGACATGAGGTTAAAAGGGCCACTTCAGTCCTGGGAGGGTTTTGTGAAACATGATCAGCCCGTCACCTTCCATAATGCTGGCCCTGAAATGTAACACAGAAGAAGCACAGGAACTCCAGTCCTTAGGGAATTACATCGTCACTTCTGAGAAGCCGTGAAATGAAATGAAAATCGCTTATTGTCGCAAGTAGGCTTCAAATGAAGTTACTGTGAAAAGCCCCTAGTCGCCACATTCCGGCGCCTGTTCGGGGAGGCTGGTACGGGCTGTTAGTATAGGTTGGTGATCCAACTACCAGTTATAAACCAGGCAGAACTGAGTACAGACGTGTATGGGTGAAATGGTAAAACAGTAAATCATTTCCTACTTCCTTAATTCCCAAATCTCTGGATTCTTCAGCAACTCAATGCTTCCCCTTTACTTAAGCAGATTGCTGGACTCTATTTAAGTACACCCCAAGTGGATTTCCTTGCAGAAATAATTGTCCAAATCATTATTTCACCATATCTTCAATGTTGCTGTACCTATTCTTTATTAGAATAACTTATATTTATATGGTTCTTTTAACATAATGATACATGCTGTGGTACTTCACAGGAGCATGAGGCCGCAATTCTCTGGCCGTTCCCTCGCAACCGGATTCTTACCCCTGCCTGCAGGCTTCATGCCAATAGAAATCCCATTGACAGCAATGGAAACAGACAACCCTGTCACCAGCGAACGCTACGCCGCCGAGAAACTCACGGCTGGGGATCGGAGAATCCAGCACAAAATCTGACAATGAACATGTTAAGTCAGATGGACGAGTGCTTGTTCAATGAGGTAGGTTTTAAGAGTGCCTTAAAGGCGAGGTGAAAGGGCAGCACGGTGGCACAGTGGTTAACATTGCTGTTGCACGGCGCCGAGGTCCCAGGTTCGGTCCTGGCTCTGGGTCACTGTCCATGTGAAATTTGCACATTCTCCCCGTGTTTGCTTGGGTTTCACCCCCACAACCCAAAAATGTGCAAGGTAGGTGGATTGGCCACGCTAAATTGTCCCTTAATTGGAAAGAAAATGAATTGGGTATTCAAAATTTATAAAACAAAAGGTGAGGTGAAAATGTTTAGAGAAGGATTTCTCGAACAATAATCTTTATTAGTGTCACAAGTAGGCTTATATTAACACTGCAAAGGGCAGCACGGTGGCCTAGTGGTTAGCACAACCACCTCACGGCGCTGAGGTCCCAGGTTCGATCCCGGCTCTGGGTCACTGTCCGTGTGGAGTTTGCACATTCTCCCCGTGTCTGCGTGGGTTTCGCCCCCACAACCCAAAAATGTGCAGAGTAGGTGGATTGGCCACGCTAAATTGCCCCTTAATTGGAAAAAATAATTGGGTAATCTAAATTTAAAAAAATATATATTAACACTGCAGTGAAGTCACTGTGAAAATCCCCGAGTGGCCACACTACGGCGCCTGCTCGGGTACACAGAGGGAGAATTCAGAATGTCCAATTCACCTGACAAGCACATCATTCGGGACTTGTGAGAGAAACCCATGCAGACATGGAGAGAACATGTAGACTGTGGACTGGCAGTTACCCAAGCCAGGAATGGAACCAAGGCCCCTGGTACTATGAAACAACAGTGCTAACCACTGTGCTTTTGTGGAGCACAGGTCAGGTCTCGGCAACTGGAGATGCACTCACCAAGGTAAGGTGATTGGGGATCAAGAGACCAGGAGTGCAGATATCTGGGTGGGTTGTGGGGCTGGAGGCGATGCATGATGTCACAGCGAACTTTGAAAATAAGGACCAGAATTTTTAAATTGCAGTGTTCCTTGACATGGAACCACTCTAGGTCAAACTGTCTTCATTTTACTCTCTTTCCTCAAGGGAACTAACTGAAACTTGCGATGTGGCAGTAATGATGATGGGGGCTCTGTGTGTTACTAAAATTATGTTTCCCCCTCTTTTGTTCTGATTTAAAACTTTCATTCCAATCAAAAAACTAACATATCAGACTTAATTTTTACATTCTCAGTCATGTATATTTTGTTCATACTAAAATATAGAATATTCGCATTCCCTTATTAGGATTACAGGTGTGCTTTCTGCTTGACTATTTACAAGCTGCAGAGATGATACCATCTTCCTGCTGCTCTGAGCCAATTACTTGGTAAAACATGTGAAATATCTCACTGAGGTTTTTTCTTCTTCCTATTTTCAAGTCAGTGTGATCAGTATGATTTGTGCAACCATGCCATCTAGAAATACACAATGACATTGTTATTTACACTCCCCACATCTTGGATACTGATTCTTGCCTCTTGCATATGGATGTGAGGTCGCTGTTGGCGGAGTGGATGATGGCACACTGACTCCGTGGCATGCTCATTTGTCATGTAGCGATCTGGCTCTGTTCTCCTCAAATATTGCGATGGTTTGCAATTGGAGACTTCTCCACCTGGTACTGCCCAGGGATTGCTTTCTTACATGTGGTGGTGTCTAAATTATGGGGTCTGAGATTGTATTTTAGAATATGCACAGTGAGAACTGTGCTGTATCCCTGAGAGAGCAAATGGATGTCAAAGGACTTTACAACCCCACCTATAGTGCTGGATTCTCCGTTGTTGTGTTGACCCCGACGCAGAATTCGTGGACTTTCACGACAGCAAAACTGATGCCACGCCTTGACCGATTCTGCCACTGTTAAGGGCTAGAACATGCGTCACGTGGAACATAATTGATTCAATGGGAAACGTTGTTGGATATGCCGATTCCGGGATTGACACTCAAGAGGCTGACAAGCTGCAACCGCACATGGACACTTCACTCCCTACCATCCCAGACAACAAGATTGCAGTAAGGAGAGCGGCCAAAAAGCTTCACGGACACAGAGCTCGAGTCCCTCTTGTACGTCATGGAGGAGAGGAGGATGATCCTGTGCCCCAATCTGGGAAGGAGGGTGCCAGCCTCTGCCATTTCCAATGCCTGGGTGCAGGTGGCAGAGGAGGTCACCACGGTGGGCAACGTCGTCTGGAACGGCCAGCAGTGCCGACAAAAACTGCATGTGATCTCCTCAGGGCAGCCTGGGTGAATAGGTTGCACTGTGCCCCTGGCAACAACCCCGTCCCACACACCCGTAACCCTAATCCTACCCCCCCCCCCCCACCTGGATGGATGGAGGGCGAACACCCACCCTGAACCAAATGTCATTCCCATACTGGCCGCCATGGCTGGGTGCCCTGGCCAATGAAGCCATCAGGAACTCACACCCTGGGCTACATGCGTCGGACTGTCTAACACTGCTCCCCCACCCCCCCACAACCACCCACCCCCAAACCCCCTCCCCGCAGCAGAAGGTCGCACACAACTGCTGAGAGCAGGAGAAGACAGGATGGGGGCCACCGGACCTGCGGCCCCTCATTATGGCAGAGCAGAGGACTCTGGATTTGGTCAGCGGCCCACAAGAAAGGGAGGTCGCCAAGGTGGAGTTCTGCTGTGGGGGAGGAAGTGAAACCCTGCTTATTTATGGTTCCCGCTGACACGTGAGACAAACCCCATCAACACCATCCCCGCACCATCCTGACTCTCACACCACCCTCACCCAACACCACCCTCACCACTCTCCACCCACATACACTCACCCCCACCAGCCACGGCCAACGGTCTCATCATGCGTCTTGCCTTGCGTCTTGCAGGAGCTGCTGGTGATGGAGCGGGTCCATCTTGTGTCCCCCAGCCAGTGCCACAGTTGAAGCTCCCCGTGTGCCGAGCAGCGATGAGAGCAGCCCGAACACCAGCTCTCCCCCCGAGACTCAGGAGACCCCAGAGCTCGGGTCAGAGGATGACAGTGATTCTCTGTCACAGCTGTCTCCAAAATCTGGGATGCTCTCTGGTGCTCACCACACAGCTGATCCGGTACATCAGGTGGAGGTAGGAATACCCAAGGGGACGGACGGTCGGAGGGCGGGCCGACCGCAGGAACTAGCTGCCGTCCAGACAGATTTTGGGCTTCTAGAATGGACAGTTCCATCCATAGTGGAGATGTTGTCGCAGGGTCAGAGATGACACGAGGGGTTGTCGGCAAGCATCCAGTGCCTGCAGGTGCAATTGGAGGAGTCCAACCATGTGCTGGAGCAGGAGGTGGTACAAATAATGCGTGCTACCCAGACCAACACCGCACGGGTGGCGTCCTTGGTGGAGGCATTGGGGGCAACAGTTTCTGCTATGGATCAGCATGTCCAAGCCTTTGGGCACTGTGTGCGGAAGCAGGCCGAGGCCCAGGGCAGGGTTGCCATCTCACAGGCAACCAGGTGCCAGAGCCACCTGGACATCACAGCGGCACACCTGAGCGTGGCCCAGTCACAGCAGGCCATGGCTGGGAAAGTCAGCGGCATTGCCCAGGCACTGCCAAAGAGGGAGCTGGCCCAGTCCCAAAGGGAGATGGCGCAATCACTGGCTGACGTGACACCAACCCAGAAGGTGGTGACACAGTCGCAGTGTGATATGTGACGTGCAGTCCCAGACGGGGATGGTCCACTCCCTGTGCTCCATGGCCATGAGTGTGTGGACCCTGGACAAGACCAGAATGGGCCTCCAGGACTGGAAGTACCAGATGGTGGGGGAATATCAGGGGATAGCTCCGCTTGCACTCCCGTCCCAAGAGGTAGTCCGGGGAGGGGGGCATTGGGCACCCCTAGGGAGGAGACCGGAACACTGCAGCACCTCAGACTCACCCCCCACCCTCCTGTCCTTGGTGCATTTGGTGGGCAGCGGATGGAACAGAGCAGCACCATGCCACCTGGGACCCGAGCAGCAGCCAGGCCCATCCAGGCCCAGTCACCCCAGAAGACAGCCGCCAACAGGGACCCAGGTCGTAGGGCAGGAATCACAGCAGGCCGCCTCCATTCCTGCTGTACCATTTGAGGAACTACCTGGACATAGCGTTATGATCCGTAAAGCCAGAAAGTTAGACACTGGTAAAGTCGGCATGAGTGCAGGGCACAGTTTAGTCATAAGTGCTCGGGCATGAACCTGTAAATATTTGTTCACAGTAAACTCCTGTTCGCACTGTTACAACCTGTCTCAGTGCTCTGTCAGATGGGTATGAGGGGTGGGCCGGTCAGGGCTGGCCAGCGAGATGGGGTAGGGAGGGTGAGAGTTGAGAAATGGGCAGACGTTGTGGGTGGGGTGGGGTGGGTGGGCTGGGCCACCACCCCGCTCCCCAGCTGCCCTCCCACCCGCCCCACCGTCCTCACACCATCTCGCCAAGAATTCGATGGGACCGTGTATTGGAATGCCAAGCTCGCATTCAGGGATCACCCAGGTGGGAGGTGCTACTGTGGGCATGAGTCAGACATTGTCATATGATGTGGAACACCGGAGCTCATCGCAGAGTGGGTTGTCACCATCTTCTATCCCATTGACCACCCGCTGTCACGACCAACCCAGGGTCTCCACCCTGTAGTGTGGCATGTATGTATCAAGGAGGGAGTTGCAGGCGGAGGGTGGCTAGGGATATGGGGACAGGATGCGGTGTCTGTGCCCCTAGCCCGTCCCTTAGTCCTCTCAGCTCCCCCCCCCCCCCCCCCATCCCCTCGCCCCCACCTCCACCTTGTCAGACGAGGCCTGGCATTCCTCCTTCTCCTCCAGCATGTCACCCCACTGCTGCGCCATGTTGTGGAGGACGCAGCAAACCTCAGCATTATACTGGAGGGCCCTTTCAGAGCAGTCCAGGCACCTGAACCGGATCTTCAGGATGCCGAAGCACCATTCTATCATGTTCCTGGTTGCTGAATGGGCGTCATTGTAGCAGTTCTCTATGTTGGCCTGTGGTCTCTGGATAGGTGTCATCAGCCACAGCCACAGCGGGTAACCCCTGTCGCCCAGGGACCAACCCCTCAGCCGGGAGGAGGAGTCTCAAACATGTCATCAGGTGTGCTAGGATGAAGGCATCATGCACACTGCCTGGGTTTTGGAGCACACTGAACTGCTAATCAGGGATGCCTTTGTCGCGGGCATGCAATCCTCTCAGATACGCCAGCGGCTCCGAGAAAAGGACACTTTGAGCCTCATTGAGGCACGGACCCTCGCATCCTCCCTGGAGGTTGCCGACCGAAACGCCCGCACATATGCCCCCGGGCGCGCGGCGGCCCCTTGGGCAACATGGCGCGCAACTCCCCTCACCCCCGCCGATTCTGACCCTCCCCCAGGCCTGCGCTGTGGGACGCCCCAATAAGCCCACGGGGCCCCGCTGTTATTTCTGTGGCCAGGCCAGGCGTACCTCAAAGTGGACCCTCCTTCCTTATTTGCGAACCTTGCCCCGGATTGCAAACCCGTCGCCACTAGGAGCAGACGATACAGTGCGCAGGACTCATCAGGTCCGAGGTCCAGAGGCTGCTGAAGGAAGGAGTCATTGAGGCCAGCAACAGTCCCTGGCGAGCCCAAGTACTGGTGGTTAGGACTGGGGAGAAAAACCGGATGGTCATTGACTACAGTCAGACCATCAACAGGTTTACGCAGCTGGATGCGCATCCTCTCCCCGGTATCTCCGACCTGGTTAACAGGATCGCGCAGTACAAAGTCTTCTCCACGGTGGATCTTAAGTCCGCCTATCACCAGCTCCCCATCCGCACGAGTGACCGAAAGTACACTGCATTCGAGGCAGATGGGCGCTCTACCACTTTCTAAGGGTTTCATTCGGTGTCACAAATGGGGTCTCGGTCTTCCAACGGGAGATGGACCGAATGGTTGACCAATACGGTTTACGATCAACTTTTCCGTATCTCGACAATGTCACCATCTGCGGCCATGACCAGCAGGACCATGACACCAACCTCCAAAAGTTCCTCCGTACCACAAAACTCCTTCACCTCACATACAATAAGGATAAGTGCGTGTTTAGCACCGACCGTCACCCCATTCTTGGCTATGTAGTGACTAACGGAGTGATAGGCCCCAATCCCGAATGCATCGTCCCCTAATGGAACTCCCTCTCCCCAACTCCATCAAAGCCCTCAAACGCTACCTGGGCTTTTCTTATTATGCCCAGTGGGTCCCGAACTACGCCGACAAAGCCCGCCCCCTCATCCAATCCACCACGTTTCCCCTGTCGATGGAGGCCCGCCAGGCCTTTAGCCACATCAAAGCAGACATTGCAAAGGCCACGATGCGTGCTATCAATGAGTCCCTCCCATTCCAGGTCGAGAGCGACACGTCCGATGTAGCTCTGGCGGCCACCCTGAACCAAGCGGGCAGTCCCGTGGCCTTTTTCTCCCGGACCCTCCATGCTTCCGAAGTCCGCCATTCCTCGGTAGGAAAGGAGGCACAGGCCATAGTGCGATACTGGAGGCACTATCTGGCCGGCAGGATGTTCACCCTCCTCACAGGCCTTATGTTCGAGGGGCAAGATCAAGAACGACAAGATCTTACCGTGGCGGATCGAGTTGTCCACGTACAACTACGATATCTTGTATCGTCCTGGGAAGCTCAGCGAGCCTCCTGATGCCCTGTCCCGCGGTACCTGCGCCAGCGCGCAGATTGACCACCTCCGCACCCTCCATGCGGACCTCTGCCATCCAGGGGTAGCCCGCTTCTACCATTTCATTAAGACTCGCAACCTGCCCTACTCCATTGAGGAGGTCAGGACTGTGACCAGGGATTGCCACATTTGCGCGGAGTGCAAGCCGCACTTCTACCACCCCGAGCAAGCACATCTGCTAAAGGCTTCCCGCCCCTTTGAACGTCTCAGCATGGACTTAAAGGGTCCCCTCCCCTCCAACAACCGCAACATATACTTTCTAAGTGTGATTGACAGGTACTCCCGCTTCCCTTTTGCCATCCACTGCCCCGACATGACCACGACAACCGTCATCAAGGCCCTCCTCTCCATTTTCTCCCTGTTTGGTTACCCCTCGTACATCCACAGTGACCGGGGGTCCTCCTTCATGAGTGACGAGCTGCGTCAATTCCTGCTCAGCAGGGGCATTGCCTCTAGCAGGACGACCAGTTATAACCCCCGGGGTAACGGGCAGGTCGAGCGGGAGAACGGTACGGTCTGGAACCCTACGGTCCAGAAATCTCCCTATCTCCCACTGGCAAGAGATCCTCCCAGATGCCCTCCACTCGATTCGGTCTCTCCTCTGTACTGCCACGAACCAAACACCCCATGAACGTCTTCTTGTTTTCCCCAGGAAGTTGTCCTCAGGATCCCCGCTCCCGACCTGGCTGGCCACCCCCGGGCCCATCTTGCTCCGGAAGCATGTGCGGGTGCACAAGTCCGACCCGTTGGTTGAACGAGTCCAGTTACTCCACGCGAACCTGCAGTACGCGTAGGTGGAATATTCCGATGGACGACAGGACACGGTCTCCCTTCGGGACCTGGCACCCGCCGGCGTGCGGCCACAACCCCCCGCACCAACACCCCCCCTCCAGTCCCAACCGCCCCCGGCGCCCCAGCAACCCAGCGCACAGAAACCCCCTCCCCCGGCCAGAGCTTCGTTAGCACCGATCAGGGGTACGAACACAGGTCCACGACCGCCGCTCCCGGAGTCACGGACGACCACCGCTCCAAAGTCACCGGCGCAGCTGCGCAGGTCCAGCAGGACATTGAAGGCACCCATCAGACTGATTGAGTCGATTTGATGTTCCACTGGACTTTGTCGGACTCTTCGTGTTGTTCAGTGTTCCCTTGTACAATGTTACATATCCCTTTTCGTTTTTTTTTTCTTGTTTTGTTTTGTTCCTTGTTGTTCATAAGTGCATTGTGTGCGGTATTGTTCTTCATTTGCACATTCGTCGCGGGTCGTGGGCAGCCACCAGATATCTCGGTACACCTCGTTCTCTCTAGTCATACTACCAGTTCGACGGCCACCCCCCTCTTTTCCTCTCCTCTTCCCCCCCCCCCCCCGGCTTCTTTCTCCACAAGGGGTGAATGTGGTGGTATGACTTGGAGGTTTACGGTACCTCAGAGTAGTGCTGCCATTGGTGCAGAGGACTCGCTGCCCATTGGCTCAGGCAGGCCATGTGTCTCTCTGCCAATTAGTTGAGGCTAGTCATGTGACTTCTCGCCGATTGACCGAGAGGCCGGTAGCCCCTCCTACGAGGCGGGGTATAAGAACCCGTAGCAGCCGGCAGTCGGCCTTTCTCTGTAAGTCGACTGCTGGGCACACAACTAGTTAATTAAAACCTGATATTTGGAACATAGCCCTGGGTGGGTCGCCTGCTGGTGGCGGCCAGGTGGAGGTGAGTGGGGCAGAGGGTAGGGTGAGGGTTGTTGCCACCCATATGGCTAGTGTCACTCTGCAAACTAGGGACCGAGGTGGGTGGTCAGAGGTTGCACAGCAAGATTCCCGCTTTGCCGGCCGCGGTAATGGAGGTCCTTGACTGGACACCGCTCCAGTCCCATTGGGGGTGACATCAGCCACTCTGCCTATTCCCCCATCACCCCCTTCCCCTTGTTCTAAGTAGGGTACCCTGCCCCCCCCCCCCCCCCCATGCCAGCCACCTTGGCCAGTGTCTGAACCGGCAGCACACAGTCGCGCCTCTCTGTGTCCTACCTATTCTCTCTCTCCCTCATCAGCCACGATACCAGTTTCATGATTTTTAAAAGCATAAGTGAACCGCGCTGATGGGAGGTCAGCTCATCTCAGGAGGCGAATCGTGGAGAACCCGGAGTATATCCGGTTGGGTCAGCTAATGACATTTAAACGTGATTACTGCACGTGTGTTCGGTACGCATTAATGCCGCTGTTGAGGAGACGGAGAATTGTGATTTGCCGTCAAATCAACGCACACTGCGATTTTGCCGCCGGAACCGATTTTCCGCACAATCGCGTTTCCGGATTCTGGCGTCGGCCATAGTATTGCTGTGAATCAAAGTGTACTTGGATTAAATCCCTGAATATAACTTACCTTGGATATAAAATACCTCACCTACTTTCGAATTTGATTTTGTTGGGGGTTAATGGGGATGGTTGGGGGGATCAGATGTGCCGGTTGTGATTGTAGAATCGACAGGTGAGAAACATTCACAGGATGCATTGTAGGTTCAAATAAACAGATTTACTTTGATACACGACTAAACTCCCACACCTCGTAGGCCAGGGTTTGTCAACTGTGGAGCCTGTTAAGGGGGCTGCTCTGCCCCCCAATTACAGGTGGAGGTCATACTTGTTATGAGTTAATGGAAACTGGATGCTGCACGCTCCCTTACTTCCCAGAGGGTCATGACAGTTATAACCAGGTCAGAATATATCAGAATAGAATGTCCCAGTATTAGGTCAAATCAAGAATAAATGAGATCCTGTCACAATTTGTTGATATTAAAGAATTAATAGAAAACGATTCAGCTGGTGTAATTGGACTTGGGCAATAGCTAATTTAGGCTCCACTGAACTGATTTTCTTTTCCGTCCATGGAAATGGTGCAGGGTCTCAACAGGGTTTTAATTCATTGGCCTGAATTTTATGTGCAAAGTGCAGGGACGCGCACAACCCAGAGGCGCGTGAAATCGCACAAAATAAGCATTGGGCGCGCCTCCCAACATCATCACGCACTCGCGCGATATTCGCCCACAATCAAGCAAGTAATTTAGCCCACAAGGGGCCAATTGAACACAATTGTACATTGGCCCGTCTGCTTTCAAGGCTGCTGACAGGACGATTCGCCAGGTGGCCCTGACATTTAGACTGCAATGTCAATCCAGGTTGGAATGAACTGTCAGGGCTGAAATAACAATTCAAAAGGTGTCTGTGGACTGAGCTTTGTGTGTGAACATACTGCCCAGTCACCCTTTGCATTTTATCCCCCCACTGCTGCTTATTTATTTCTTAACAGGTCTGCAGCTCCCTGAGACAAATCCGCAGTTGCTGTCCCCCTGAGAGAGCACAGGCCGCACCCTCCTTTTTCTCTGCGTCCACCTCTGCGTCCGCCATACCGACCAGGACTGTGCCTTCCCCAGTGAGCATTTCACGCTGGCTGCCCGTTAGTTGGCCAGCCGACTTGAAATTGCATTCCAGGGCCGATTGTGACTGACATAATCGGACAGTTCATACCTCTAGCGGCAAAATATTCAGGTCACCAGTCAAGGGCAAATTTACCCCTTGTCTTGTGTTCACCTTGTAAGTCATCAGATTTGAATATTCATCCACTTACCTCAATACAAGATGCAGCTCATAAAAGGGGCCGCAGCCGTAATTGCCACTGTTATGTGCCATTTGCACATGTAATTAAATATGGCCTCAAGACATCCAAATTCGACTTCAAAGGGGTGAGCCAGCATTAACATATGGCCTGAGTAATGGAATTTGGTAGAACAGGCCAGCTGCCATTTCCAACATTGTTTGATTCATTTGTTTGCTGCCAATATTTATTTAATTAATTTTCTTGACTCCATCGCCCATGGCTGACATTATTTATTTCAGATTAATTTATTTGTCTCTGTTCCTCCCCGCTTTCTTCAGAGTGCCTTCCGACCGGTGACACCCACATTTAGATATTTAATTAATTCCCCCCAGCTGATACCAAGCTGCCAAATATTTCACTTAATACACTGACTATCGTCTTTGGTTTGGATATTATTTTCTTAACTCATGCTTCATTGCTCACTGCATTCAAGTTTTTAAGGTCTCATTTAATTCATGATGTTCATCCATCGAATTCATTTTGCTATTATTATCACCCCTTTAATTGACTTAATTTCACACAATTTCTGTGCAAGTCAGTTTTGCCAACTCTGTTGCTGACTATGCTTAATTAATTAATTTGCCCAATTTTTGAAAGGCTGCTCGTCATTCATGAAATCCACTTCTTTAGATAATTAATTTCCATGCATTGATGTCAGCCCGCTAACTTTATTTATTGCATATATTATCTATTGCTATTTGTTCAATTTCCCAACTTTCTGCCAATAACTGACTTTATTTAATTGGCTTGCTGCTGGCATTTATTTCATTTATTGTGTCCTTTCTTTCTGCCCTGATTTATTCAATTATCTTTTTCCTGCCATTTCTTCCTATTCTTGGTAAAGCGTTTTTCAATTTATGCAATGCCTCTACCTATTTATTGAAAAATTAGTTTTGTTTTACCCTTGGAAGTAATCTTCTGCTACATAATTGCACGTTTCTCTGTGGCATTGCTCCTCCATCTCAGGGCCACAAACCGAATTTTCCCATTTTGTCCCCCGTTCCGCTTCCTCTTTTCCCCTGTGCCCTGCTTTCTTTCTGGTCCCCCACTTCTTACAGAAATCCATTACCATGTGTAAAATCGGACTTTCTTGTTGCTAATGGCTGGCGCCTTTCGCTGAAGGTAAATCAAAGGCCATTTGCAGAATGTCTCCTGGGTATGAACATAGAACATACAGTGCAGAAGGAGGCCATTTGGCCCATCGAGTCTGCACCGACCCACTTAAGCCCTCAGAATTTATGCCACACAAATTTCCTGTTGGTGAGTGGTGGGAGATGATGGGAGTCATTGTGGGTGAAATCCACCTTAGATGTTAGCACAATGGGCAAGCGAGAACGATCATTAAAAATGAGGAAGCGTGCAAAACAAGCTGCTAATTCACTCTTCTGCAAATCGGGTTATTCCCAAGTTCAGAGTTTCACTGCCTTTGTGACCAGCGGTCAGACCCTGACAGAAAAGGACAGGCCCGTCAGACCAATTCGTTTTCGTATGTTCATAACACTTTCCTCTTGGAGCGTGTGGATATTGTCAATATTGTCTTTTTTAAAAAGGCTTCTCCCTGACTCACCGTGTAAAAATATTTTTGAAGGATCTTCTGGAATTAAAAAAATAACTTTATTGTCTGAAACTTAGTGCTGCGAAACTGTTGAATCGTTACTGGAATCCATGAATCATTTTCATGACATTGGATGAGCATGATGATTTTGAGAACATTATCACACTGCAACATTTCAGGAGGCATTGTAAGAAAATGGGGCTCCAGCTCTGAAGGACAGGAATCTCTCAGTACACTGGAACATATTTTTAAGAAGCTTAGATGCGCTTTGCCGGTGTTACAGTTGCTATAAACAATGCTAATTTGTCAGGGAAGCTGGAGCTAAATTTTTTCCCAACATACATATTTAAAGAATACTGCTCAGTAATGTGGCAATAACCTTTATAAATTGTAATAATACTGAACATCCTGGTGTGCCTAGTCCAGACTGAAGGTTATACAGTATAGTCCGCTGCCTAGAGCATCCATCACAAAGCAGATGCACCTGTGTGTGGATGCCTGCGATATCCCAGACAAATCCCGTTGGGTCCCTGGAAAGACCCAGAGGCATAAATATTCAGGGCGACCATCACCTTTACAGCCACTGAGAGCAGGTGTCATAGATTATAGGATCCCTACAGGGCAGAAGGAGGCCATTCAGCCCATCGAATCTACACCAATGCTCCAAAAGGGCACCCTATCTAAGTCCACTTAGTCACGCCAACTCCACCGAACCTGCACATATTTTTACACCAAGGGAAAATTTTAGCATGGCCAATCCAGCCAACCTGTACATCTTTGGACTGTGGGGTAAAACCAGAGCACCCAGAGGAAACCCATACAAACAGGGGAGAACTTGCAAACTCCACACCATCGCCCAAGGTTGGAATTGAACCCGGGTCCCTGGCACTGTGAGGCAGCAGTGCAACCACCATGCCACCGTGCCCCTGTGTCCTCCTCCAAACACCTGCAGTGCCAGTGCACCATCACCTGGCATACATGGCACATGGTTCCACTGGTTAGTCAAAGTCTTTGGCGGCACAGGCGGTCTGGCAGCTCCCTGAAAGACAGGCGGCAGCGACATGTCGACATAATGCATGTCGCCTGATGCGGCGCCTCCTTTGCACCTCCTTCCCGGCCTGTTGAACGGCTGGCAGGCGAGAACTACTGGCTTCCCCCTGCTCTTCTGGGAGTAGGCTCTCTTGTGCTGGGACCTCCCTGAGCAGGCCCTGCCTCTTCAGCCTCCATGCATCCGGACGGCAGCTGTGGCCAGGTGGAACACAGCATTGCTGGCTGTACTCCAAAATTGATTCTCTGGCATGGGGGTGGGTGGGTGGCGGGGGTGGGGTGGGGGGGTGGGGGGTTTACATCGAGACCCTGAGTTGTACTTCAGTGCCACCCTCAAAATGACCCCTCTTGCCCCCTGCAACCCCATCCCACCCACCAGCCGGTCCCCCTATATGTTGCCTTCCGCACTTCACCCGTGTCTCCATTAGTGAGTGCATTGGGCCTATGATGTGGGGTGCTTCTATCCTCACCACACGTCCCTGTCAACAGAGGTGGGTGCCGCAGCCCATGTCAGCGATATGTTTCTTGGACCATGTGCTGTCTCGCACAATGGGCTCTACTACTTTGGATTTTTTCACTGGGTGGGCCATGTATTATCCTACCAGCAGGGTGCCATCTGGTTGTGAGGTTGAGAAGGTGATCTTGTGCCAGCAATTGCCTCCATACTTAGAGGTTTGTGTGTGGGTGGTCCTGCAGATGGGGGTGAGCGAGGGAAGTGTGCGTCGGCTGGGAGCTTAGCTGCAGTGTGATGTGGGTCCTGGGTGTGACACACAGGTTGTGAAAACTCGTCCAGGGAATGGATGGATGGGAGCAGGGGCGGGGTGGGCAGGCAGTGCTTGGAGATAGCTCATGGTCCTTATGGGTCCTGATCATGTGACTGATGAGGCCTCTGTCCTGAGAGGGACAGTGTGCCAGGGACATTGCTAAAGGCCAGGTTCATGTGTCCTTTGTTTGGGGTGAGCTCTGCTGTTCGCCTGGCTCCCCTATTGTGCACTGACGAGCGCCAGCTCCTGGTGGGCCACTGATTGAGCTTAGCCACGCCCATTCCATTGATGATACCGCTGGGGTATGAGGGCTACCAGAGGAGAGGCCTGGGTGGGCTTCCAAATGACCAGAGCCTCTCTGAATATTGACAGGACAGGGTGAGCAGTCAGCAGAGTAAACAGCCAGGGGCCTGTAAGTGGCACCAAAGGGGTGCGCTTAAAAGACAGACTGCAGCAATGGCAGTCTGAGCTAGTCCACCCCGATCCTGAGAGGGACACCCCGAATCCATGGACCTGTCACCAAGTTGCTCCTGCTACCCCCCCCCCCCCACCCCCAACCACCACCGCCCGCCGCCGCCAGCCCAGGCAGCCACCCCCCAGCAGGCCTGACAATTTTGCAGAGTTTTTAAAAGTTTCCTTACCTTCTCGCTCCCCCTCAGCAGCCTTGGCACCCAGGCCCCGTCTGTAAATAATCTGCGCCTGCGTGACTTCCACCTGAGAGGGGTGGAGCATCACCAAAGGGTGGAGTATACTGCGCCCAACCCACTAATGATATTGAAATCAATGTAAACGGCGGTTTTGCATGGACCCACCGGCGCGCGGCACAAACCTCAATTTTTGAAACAAGCGCGATTCACCCCTCGATCGCGGATTGCACTTCTGAAGTCGGGAAACAAAGAAATCAGCCCCTTGTCCTTGGAACAGGGCTTTGGTTATATGGCAGACTGGACAATTGAGACAGTGACCATGGCAATCAAATCAATAGCCTGGAACTGGAGCAGTGAGCAGCACAATGGCTCTGCCACTTCCCACATGCTGCCTGTTCAGGGAGAGGCACATAAGTCCCAGTCACAAATGAAGTATTCTATCCTCATAGGTTTTCTATTGTGTATTCTGTTTGTACAGCTAAGGGGGCAGAATTATCTTGCAGATAATAACCTAATTTACCTTTTGTTTTTGCTTACTGGTAACAATGAAATTTAATTTACAGCTTTAATTCAATTTGACTAAGTTCTGTGCAGATGGAAACTCGGTGTTTGTCCTGAGCTGCCGTTTAATGTTCTCCTTTGAATAAGCGTGTCATTAGAAGAGGCGAATGTCCAACCCAAGACTGTAGCTCCCTGCATTACCATGGACAACTGACCAAACATTAAGTGGCCTCAGCAACACAAGACTTCCGTATTCATTGCAAATGATGTTCATGGAAATTGACCGTCTTTTAAAAAATGACCCCACATAGACTTCTCCACTTGCTATCCAGCGCAGAGAGATTAGTAAAACCATAGATTCCCATTAGAAAATTTAATTGAAGCTATCAATTTTGGATTATCCCACTCCAGTTATTGAGGAATTGTCACAGCCAATGATTTCGGTTCTGGAAAGAGAGTTGATGGAATGATTTGCAGATTTAAGGATATTTGTTGAAACAAAAAGTTAACGATGAGCATGTTTTGAATGACAAAAAGTGTAATGGACAGTCTGTATTTAAATATATGTCTGAATTACAGGATCATCCTCCTTAACCTGTCAGTCTAAGGATGGATTCTCAAGCAAATCCTGAACCTATATGATATGCACAAGTATGCCTGAGTTAGTTTTTCTTTTGCACACTTTAATAAGGACTGACACAAGGATTTCAAATGCTGCCCTAAGGACCAGCAACAAATAATGAACCATAGGAACAAGATGATAAAAACCCTCCTGGTATAATGGGACTGAGGCAACAAAAGGCAATTCAGGGAAAGCCACTGGGAGATTAAAAGTGAGCAGTATATCATAAGAAGATATCCTGCTGAGGATTTCTGTCCATTGATAAAACAATGTAGTTTTATTGGAAATGAAATATTCTTTTACAGTTCCTTTAAATGGGAAGGAGCTCTGCTTCAAAGGGTTTACTTTTGCAACTTTAAAAATTGTTGCTGAGACTAATTTGCAAAAATATTGAACATTTCAACTGAAGGACTGGATTACGCTGGGTGGAAGCTCCCCCCCTCCCGAAAATGGTAAAAGTGTCAGGTTCTTAAGGAAAACCGATGTATTTTTCTCCAGGACGCAACCAGGTTTTCCGATCAGATCTTCTGACACTCTGTCGACAAGAAAATCGGGTAGGGGAAGCGGTTTGCTCTGGTGGGGCGGGGCCTGATAGAGCCAGCAAGACCGGCTCCACAGAGATCCTCTTTAAACGGTACCCCAATCGGTGAGAGAAATGAACTCCCTCCAACCCCACCATGGCCATGAAGGGTCTCCCCCCCCCCACCTGAGAAACGTTGAGCTAACCACCCCCGCCCCACCACAGAGGTATTGGGGTGGGGACAGTCTCCCCCTCTCCCCATCCCCTCCCCCCGTGCGTTCATCAGCGCGCAGCCCTCTACCCCAAGGGGTAGGACCTGCACTACAGGTTCGCCGGTAGCCCCTGCCTGCTGGCTCCGCCCAGGAAGAGGAGTATAAATATGCGTGTCCTCTATTCAGCAGCCATTTCGCCAGCTGTTGTGGGAGGCCAGATATCTTACTGCAGTAAAGCCACAGTTGTACCCAATCTGAGCCTTTGTGCAATTGATCGTGCATCAATGTATTGCAGTAAGATGTGTGGCCTCCCACAGCAGCTGACGAAAATCGGGATAGAGCGTCTGGGGGCTCGTTGAGTTTGCCGGGGCGATGCAGAATCTCGTAATTATCGGTGGAGAGCTCGATTCTCCACCACAAGATTTTATCATTTTTGATTTTGCCCCGCTGCGTGTTGTTGAACATGAAGGCTACCGACCGCTGGTCAGTGAGGAGAGTGAATCTCCTGCCGGCCAGGTAATGCCTCCAATGCCGCCTAGCTTCAATGATAGCTTGGGCCTCCTTTTCGACGGATGAGTGCCGAATTTCTGAGGCATGAAGGGTGCGGGAAAAGTATGCCATGGGTCTGCCTGCCTGACTGAGGTGGCGGCAAGTGCGACGTCTGGCGCGTAACTTTCTACTTGGAAGGGCAGTGTCTCGTCTACTGCGTGCATCCCGGCCTTGGCTATGTCAGCTCTGATACGGGCGAAGGCCTGTTGCGCCTCGGTCGTAAGGGGAAAATGGGTGGACTGAATGAGTGGGCGGGTCTGGTCTGCGTAGTTTGGGACCCACTGAGCGTAGTACGAAAAGAACCCAGGGAGCGTTTGAGGGCCTTGGGGCAGTGGGGAAGGGGGAGCTCCATGAGGGGGTGCATTGGTTGGGATCGGGCCCCAGGACTCCGTTCTGGACCACATAGCCGAGGATGGCTAAGCGGGTCGTGCTAAACACACACTTCTCCTTATTGTAGGTGAGGTTGAGAGTGGCAGTGCGGAGGAATTTAGCAAGGTTGGCATCATGGTCCTGCTGATCATGGCCGCAGATGGTGACGTTGTCTAGGTACAGAAAAGTGGCCCGCAAACCGTACCGGTCGACCATTTGGTCCATCTCCCTTTGGAAGGCCGAGACCCCATTAGTGACGCCGAAGGGAACCCTGAAGAAGTGATAGAGACGACCGTCCACCTCGAAGGCAGTATAGGGACGGTCCGATTTACAAATGGGGAGCTGGTGGTAGGCGGATTTTAGATCAATCGTCGAGAAGACCCGGTACTGCGCAATCTGATTGACCATATCAGATAAGCGTGGGAGGGAGTACGCGTCGAGCTGCGTGTACCGATTGATGGTCGGTATACTTCTCCCCAGTTTTAATGACTACCACTTGAGCTCTCCAGGGGCTGTTGCTGGCCTCGATGATACCCTCCTGAAGCAGCCGCTGGACCTCAGACCTGATGAAGGTCCTGTCCTGCGCGCTGTACCGTCTGCTCCTGGTGGCAACGGGTTTGCAATCCGAAGTTAGATTGGCAAAGAGGGAGGGGGGGTCGACCTTTCGGGTTGCGAGACCGCACACAGTGAGGGGTGGTAGGGGCCCGCCGAATTTGAGGGTGAGGCTCTGGAGGTTGCACTGGAAATCCAGGCCTAGTAATAGTGCAGCATAAAGATTAGGAATGACGTAGAGACGGAAGCCGCTGAATTCTATGCCCTGGACCGTGAGAGTGACCGTGCAGAACCCCCGGATCGGGACGGAATGGGATCCGGAAGCCAGGGATATTCTTTGGTTGGCGGGGTGGACCGCGAGGGAGCAGCGCCTTACCGTGTCCGGGTGGATGTAGCGTTTGGTGCTCCCGGAGTCCAGCAGGCAAGAGGTCACATGGCCGTTGATTTTTACCGTAGTCGAAGCGGTGGCCAAGTTATGTGGACAAGACTGGTCGAGCGTCATCGAGGCGAGTTGCGGTTGATCGTCACTGGTGTCAGAGGATGGAGAGCTTGGGGGGCCCCAGTCGTGGAATGACGTCGGTGCCCATGCCCCGTGGGGAAGACAAGATGGCGGCGACTGAAGATCCTGCGGGGAACAAAATGGCGGCACCCATGGGCCACACGTTGCTGGAGTTGAACAAGATGGCGGCGTTCATGGGCCGCACGTGGACTGAGGGGGGGAAGATGGCGGCGCCCACTGGCCGCGTGTGGCCCCGGGGGGGTGAAGATGGTGACTGCCACTGGCTGTGCGTGGCCCCGGGGGGTGAAGATGGCTGCGCCCACTGGCTGCTCGTGGTCCGGGGTGGTGAAGATGGCGGCGCCCACTGGCCTCGCGTGGTCCCGGACGAAGATGATGGCACCCATTGTGCGTGTCTCAGGGGTGAGGAGGCGATCGCGGTGACTGAGCGGGCCTGGCACACTGCGGCGAAGTGGCCCTTTTTGCTGCAAGCCTTGCAAATGGCGGTGCGAGCCGGGCACCGTTGGCGGGGTGCTTCTGCTGGCCGCAGTAGGAGGCCACGCATCTTACTGCAATAAAGCCAGAGTTGTACCCTATCTGAGTCTTTGTACAATTTATCGTGCATCAGGGAAATCCCCTCCCCCAATGGAGGGAGATAAACCACTGCAGTGCCCCCTGGCACTTCTTCCTGGCATTTCCAGGTTGCCGGGGGTTGTGCCCAGCCTCAGTCCTCAATCCCAGGGCCTCCAGACACCTCCGCACCCCAGCGTGATCAAAATGACGAGTTTTCCAGTCAAAGGCAGTCATGACTCTCAATGTCATGTCACCAGTGGTCATGGGGTCGGGTGTTATAATGTAAAGCTTTTGAATGACATCTAAATAGATGCTAATTTATGCATCTATTATGCATCTATATGCTGAAATATACATGTGAACCTGATCACATCACTTGCGGTCAGGGGTGGGGGTGAGGGGGGAGAGTGCGGGGGGCGATATTAAATAGAGATCCCGTTTTGGCCCTCTCACGAAACGTAACGTACATGAGCGGATTTGCACCTGCGGCTGAAAAAGTCGTGCCCCTTATGTCTATTTTCAGGTTAAAGCCAGGCGTTGATGGGCTCGTGTTGCCTTTGGTAAGTAAGGTAAAGTGTAGGAGCCTATTCCTTTCACAGGCACATTTATGAAATTGGTTGATGCTAGGTACACTGTAATCTGTTTTCACTCGTGGAGGACAGCAAAACCAAGAGATTTAAAGGGAGAACCCGACGTTGTCACCTCAGAGGTAGAGAACAGTCTCTACATACCAGAATATGGAATCAGTAGAGACGGTTCTCCTTCTGACTTCACATTAAAGCTGCTGGGAGATAGCAATCAATATTTGCCGCACACGTCCCTTCGTATAGCCCATACCTCCTAATCTTGCCCGTCTACTGCAGTTATCCCCTACTGCTGCCACGACAACACAACGTCTCGAGTCACGACTAGCTTTTGACTGGAAAACCAATTGCTACAGTACCAGTATCACTGCCAGCTGATTGGTCCAAATTTGCATGGTCCACTTGATCATCAGCTTCAGGGTAGGGATTCACATTGTCATGTAACAGAATCCTCGCAGAATGGAATGTAACTCTGCCAAACTGTAATGCACCGTGCAGAGGAGAAAATTATAATTCATAGCAGTTACTTGACTTGGAATTGTGAACAAAAGATAGACATTTTTTTTGTTTGTTCCGGACATTATCTATTCTGTAAACTCATTTTCAACTCTGCACACAAGTCTGAATTTCTGTTGAGTTTAAAGGGCTCTCCATCTTAGCCAAAACAGTGCTGGAGCCCAGAACCCAGAAGTCCCACTTCTGAATACAGCACAGGGGTATGGGCAATGGTAATGGGGTATGCTTTCCATCCATCCACAATTTGATTTTAAAAGTTCTGTTGCCTTCAAACAGAAGCAATTTTGCCCACTAATATTTTCGAAACATGCCCTTGTGGGCTGTAGAAATTTGGGGGAAGGGTCTGAACCTGCTGGAGTTCTTTGGAGAGGTAAAGTAGATTTTTTGGAGGGCTGAATATCCCTTTTTGAGAAATGAGGTACCCTTTGTGAGAGGTCATGTACCCTTCGGTATTTTTAAAGATTAAATATGAATGTGAATACAAAGTGTATGTGCTCTTCTGAACTGTCAGTCTGTCAAGTCATTTAAGTCTTCTGCCTTTCAACATCATGGGTAAAATGGTTAGCCTGCAATTGAATAAAAATATTCTTTGCAATCTCACTAGATTTTTATTGACCTAAGTCTGAATGCTATAATTTCAGTAACATTTTGCTTGACTTCCTATCATTATCACAGTAAGGAGCCTGCACGTTCAAAGTTTGATTGACATCTCCAAGTGGCTAAAACTAGATTAGTTAACTTTGATGTGGAGCCATGAATACAAATGCTTGTTTTTTTATGTGGGCTTAAGCACTTGATGGAATTTATTCTTTTTATAAGGGATTACTACTTGAAGAGATTTAAATATGTTGAATAAGTTTTTATGAATGAGAACTCTTTTTTAATATAGTGATGTCCGCAATAGATACTTCGAACTTTATTTTGTTTCATGTCAGCATCACTCCTGAGGTCTGCCCAAGATGGATATTGGATGAGTTGTCATGGAGTATGTTAGGTCAAAAGCTGATGGATGGAGGGGGATGAGGCCTGACATGAGTTGGCACTAAGTTGGCACAGGGCCTGTAAAGGGGTATGGGAATGGATGGGGTCAAAATCTGGTACTATGTAGGCATCGTTTGGAATGGCGGGTATGAGGAGCCATGATAGTGGGCCGAGGGACAAAGGTTGGCGTGCAGAGTATGAGGGGCCATGCGGGTGGGTGGGGAATGAGGTGGCATGAGGTGGTATGGATGGGGCATAGGGAGGGAGTGTGTGCTGTCTGGTGTTTTCCTGCTTTTTGTTTACAAATAAGGTGAAATCCCAGAGCAGCGAAGTGGGTCCTTTAACTAGCCAACCTCGTGCACTCACCAGCCGCTGTGGCTGTCTCTGCACAGTTTCCAGGATCATTGGAACCAACTCCACTTAATCACCCCCTCCCCCCAGTTTTTTATTCATAATTTTGTCCAATCAATTTATTTGTTAGCAATGAAAAAAAAAATGTTTAATGCAGCTTCATCTGTCTATATGTTTAAAATAAAAGATGGAAAATCATGGCAAGAGAAAATAAATGTGCTAATATCCAGCCATCACTTTTTTTTTAAATGGAAAAGAAATGTTTGACTTTTTACAACATGCCTGCTTTTAACTGAAGGTAGAAAGGTTACAAGACGATGATCAGTTTGAACGAACAAAAGCCGATCTCAGCTGATCTCAGATGCATGGTTCAAGATGACTGAGAAAATCCTAATATCGGCAGGTTTAGTTCATTTTGCTTTTTGTTCTTCCTGTAATATCAAAAAGCAATCTCCAAGCTGAGCCACATATTTCACTTTGTAATTGAACATGGCTGAGGGTGAATAATAGTCTTGAATTTTGCTGTGTCATGCTTCTCGGGTTGTTCGCTCAATCTTACTGATTGGCCGAAATCTTCCTTCCTCCTTGACGGCTGGGATTTTCCAGTGCCGCTGGCAGTGAATGGGAATTTCGGCCGGAGTGCCAAATTTTCCGTTCTTGTGCGGCAACGGAGAGGCCGGAGAATCCCGCCCCATGTTTTTTCTGAAGCTTGGGTCTGGGATCTTCATTTCCCTGTGTCCCCATTCCCTGCCACGAGCTCTTAATGCCAAATGCAAACAGTCTGTGTGCTACACTCAGGAGGGAGATATAACCTTCAGTTTCAAGTTTGACAGCAGGGTTAATGTTAATGCACAATGATGAATACTTACAGTGACAGATTGCTTTTTGATGGTCTGAGATTTTCTCCTTTCTTTTGTGTCTGCAGTATTCCCGAAAATAATGTCGGCTGGAGAAGCTATCATTCAGAGGAAAGCAAATGCTCAGCCGTGTGTTAGGAAGTGAGTGACACCGAGTTTGAAGCATTTCAGCCCTTAGCCTTGATGGCAAAGATGTCTGAGCAGCCTTTTCCGAACCAAAAATGGAACAATGCGAGCTATCCATATTGAAAAAACACAAGTGGCTTTTAACATGAAACATCCTTGCTGTCCATGTTTAAAACTAGTATCGCGCATCATGGAGGTTGTCCAATGCCCCGTTTCACTGGAAACGATTGGTTTCCACGGCAACCGGCTGATAGCTGTACTCACCAGCGTTATGGATGGACAGCAAGGTGCAAATCTATCTCCTGTCTTAAATACTTGGAAGAAGGAAAACACATGTCCAATCCCATACACTGTTTGAATACGTTGAACAATGCTTTGTTTTATAAACACATTGCTCTCTAAAATAGAATTGAGTTAGTCTTTGGAAAAACATTGTAGCTTTTAACTGTTACAGTTTTATGAAACTCTGTACTGTCCTGATATATACATTTACCATGCAGGGAGCATAAACTCATTGGCACGCAGTTTGGCTGTGAAAGTGGCGATGAGGTCACAATTCATGCCAAAAGGCCTGAAAACTAGCCTTATTAATATTAATTCGTGAAAGTTGTACCTGCTACATCTCCACAGGCAGCTCACTCATTTGAAGAAACTAATTTTGTGTTGCTTGTCTTGCCAGCAGCAACCAGAAGCTATGTTATTACAAAGAGGGTGGAGAATTATGGAATAATTGTAACAGGAGACTTCAATCATCTGAATCTTGGTTGGGATAGTATCAGTGCAAAGGAAAAGGAGGGGAAAGAGCTCTGAACGGCGTTCAGGAAATTGTTTTGCAGCAATATGTTTCCAGCCCAAGATAAAGGAGGCCCTGCTAGACTTGCTTCTTCGGATTGCGGTGAGCCAAGTGTATCAAAGAGAGAATATTTAGGGGATAGCGATCATTGCATCATAAGCTTTAGGTTGGTTGTGGAAAAGGACAAGGAACAATAGAGTAAGAATAATGAACTGGGGGGAAGCTTCAATGGGGAAGAATGGATCTGACCCAGATAAATTGGAATCAAAGGTTTGCAGACAAAACAACATCTGAACAATGAAGAGATAGTCTGTGCACAGACATGGTATATTCCCACAAAAATGGAAAGGCAGGGAAAACAAACCCAGAGCACCCAGGATGGCAAAAGAGGTAGATGTTGAGAAGAAAAAGAAAAAGTGCGCTTTTGACAGATGTCAGGTAGACAATACAGATGAGAACAAGGCTGAATATATAAGGTGCAGAGGGGGAAATAAAAAGCAAATAAGAGAAGCAGAGAAAGACTATGAAAAGAGACAAGCAGCTAATATTAAAGAAAATCTAAAAGTCTTTCATAGCCAAATGAATAGTAAAGGGTTTCAAAAGGAGGAGTGGCGTTTTTGAGGGCCATGTACATTGACCACCCTATAAATACCCCGCATCAACTGCCTTCCCTCATCAACCACCTTACTGCCACCACCCTGCGCCCCCCCCCCCCCCCCCCCCCCCCCCCCACCCCCATCCTAACCATTACCTTGTAACTTTACCTTCTCTTTGGCTTCTCAAAGTGGCTTGCCCTTTAAGCGTACCAGCTTTACGGCAGATAGTGCTGTATAAAGGGGGGTGTAGCTTCCATACCTCCAAATCTCTGGCCCATGGTACATGGCCTCGGCAATCTGCTGCATCACGCTCTTCTCACCTGGCCTGAGCCAGAAGGTCGAGCGAAAGAGGAGCGGCTTAATTTCCAGCTAACTAACTCGGAGCAGAGTGGCAATCCAATTCCGATTGTCACCTCCATGGTGGTTCAATGCGAACAGTTATTTAAAATAGACTTTTGCAGGTTATCATCAAATTTAGCAGTTCTGTTCTAGTTGTCTGTCAGGCAAACCTGATAAATTATCCCAACTCAGTACTGGGCTGAATGTCTCTAAGAGTCTCAGAACGCAGGTTGTGGATCTCTGAAATCACCTCTTGTCGCCCATGCTTTATGCTTGTAACATAGATGCACTGAGATACAAGCTTTACCTTAGTGAAATGTGTTATGGTTCCATCTCTTCACGCAATGCTGGCGGACTTTAATCATATAGTCTTGCACGCCAATTGTCTGCGATTCTGCCATTTTGGCCATGACAATGACATGACTACCACTTCAAGCAGAAGCTACAACTTTTTTAATTGTTGGATTTTGGGATACAGACATAGTCAGTGGTCGAATTTTCACCTTAGAAAAGTAATAGTGTTCCCCAATTAAATAATCCTTAAAATGTAAAATCAGAAAATGATGGAAGTACTCAGCATTTCTGTGGAGAGCAACAAAGTTGAGACATGCCAGATTGTACCGATTGCTGAATTTCAAAATTACAATTGCAGATTTGCTTTAATAAGCTCACTAAAAAGTTTAAAAGGCCAATAATTAGTGGCAAGTATGTTCCCCTTTCCTGCTCTGCAACTATGCACCATCCACCCAAGGCCATCCCTTTGAAAATTCAGAAATGTTCTGGAGGCATCAGGATCCTGTGAAATCCTCTGCCAGGGTGTATTGGGGCACAACCCTCATCAGATCCTGGCCCTTCGGCCCTTTGAGAGTCTGGCCCCATGATTGACAGCCTTTGTCTGAACTGGGCCACGCTTCCTGTCCGTGGATATGAGCAGTCTCCCGATTCATCTCAGCAAAAATGCTCAATTTCAGGTTGTCACCAGCAGGAGGCGCAGTGATTAAGTAACGATGCCAGCGCCAGGCAAACTGCATTCGGTGAATCAAACTGGAAGTGCACTACCTCCATCAAAATAAGGGAAAATTGGAAATTACATGGAAGTTTCCATTGCACATCAGCAGCACAAAATGCACTTGTTCCAAGGACAGAATTTCAACCTTTTCACATGATTTTTTCTCCCCCCCTCTGGTAATTGGCCATCAGTGCACATCATACTTTTTCAGTAGCTGCTGGAGGCATTAAATCTGGCCCCGATGTTAACACCTGTCATTTTCTCCCATTTTCTTTCACCAGACGCTGCACTAATTTGGCCATTATGCTACTGCTCCTTGGAAATAACACCATCAATTTGATGACTGATGTAATAAAACTGGTGGCAAAATATGATTGGCTATTTGTGACCCCTGTAAGAAGGGTCGTCAGTTTATCTAATCATCAGTTCATTTTTTTCTCAACTCCAACTGTGTCTTTATAATATCTGACTCCAGGCAGGTGCCTGATCTTGTAACTTGCTCCAGGTAAGTACAATTCATTTTCTCTTCACGAGATTTGGTCTCTATGTGTGGGAGCTGGTGTGGCTTGGTTGGATGGGCAATTGGCTTGTGATGCTGAGTTAAGATCAGCAGTGTGGGTTCAATTCCTGTACTGGCTGAGGCTGAGATTTTGTCATGAAAGCTCCACCTTCTCCACATAATAATAATCACAAGTAGGCTTACATTAACACTGCAATGAGGTTACTGTGCCAATCTCCTAGTCACCATATTCCGGCACTTGTTCGGGTACACAGAAGGAGAATTCAGAGTGCCAATTCACCTGACAGCACATCTTTCAGGACTTTTGGGAGGAAACCGGAGCACCCGGAGGAAACCCACACAGACACAGGGAGAAGGTGCAGACTAGGCACAGACAGTGATCCAAGCCAGGAATTGAACCTGGGACCCTATCACTGTGAAACAACAGTGCTAACCTGTGTTCTACCGTGCTCTACCACCACCTGTCAGCTCTCTCCATTAAAGGGGAAAGCATCTCAACTTAGTTGCTGGCTGCCTGGGTTCAGTAGAAAGCTGCAACTTATAAGGTTGAGAAGTCGCACGGTGGAAATTGGTTAGCACTACTGCCTCATGGTACCAGGGACCCAGGTTCAATTTTGGCCTTGGGTGACTGCGTGGAGTTTGCACTTCTTCCCTGTGTCTGTGTGGGTTTCCTCCAGGTGCTCCGGTTTTCTTTCACAGTCCAAAGATGTGCAGGTTAGGTGGGGTTACAGCGATGGAGTGTCGGTGCAGACCCAATGGGCTGAATGGCCTCCTTCTGCACTGTAGGGGTTCTATGGAAAGTAAAATTGTGCGATTCAAGAACATTAGGAGTGGGAGTAGACTACATGGCCCATTGAGTCTGCTCTGCCATTCAATATGATTAAGTCCATTTACCCATCAACTCTTCATATCCCTTGATTTCCTGAGAGACTAAAAATCTGTCTCTCCTAGCCTTAAGTGAATTCACAGCTCTTTGAGTGCCCCCTTGTCCTGAGATTGTTCCACCATGCTTTAGTCTCCCCGAGCAGTGGAACAACCTCTGTACCCACCGATCAAGTCCCATCAGAATCTTATCATTTTAGAATAGATTCCCTCTCATTCTTCTAAACGCCAAAGATTATAAATCCAATTTGTTACATTTACTCAGTACCTCATGCCAGATACCAATCTGATGAAGCTTCACTGTACATCTCCAATGCAAGTACATCCTTTCTTAAATGTGGAGACCAAAACTACACACCATGTTCCCAGTGTGAAATTCCGACAGATTGGACAGCCAGTCCACAGCTTTGGGTGGTGCTGCTGATCGCCAGCTGAGTAGGATTATATTGGTGGGCAACTAGAGAGGCAAAGGCAAGGGCGTGGCCATCCTCCCCATGAAGGGTTCTGGCTGCTCGAATACCCTGAGGACTGGTTTCGGACTTGGCTCCACCCTCATTCCCACAACCTTGGACATTGCCTCAAAGAAGGCTGTCCAGAAGCTGACAGGTCTGCGGCAGGCCCAGAACATTTAGGCGTAGTTGGCCGGGTTCCCTGGCACTGTTCACATTTGAAATGAAATGAACGAAAATTGCTTATTGTCACGAGTAGGCTTCAATGAAGTTACTGTGAAAAGCCCCTAGTCGCCACATTCCGGCGCCTGTTCGGGGAGGCTGGTACGGGAATCGAACCGTGCTGCTGGCCTGCTTGGTCTGCTTTTAAAAGCCAGCGATTTAGCCTTGTGAGCTAAACCAGCCCCTGACATTTGTCCTCCACCTCTGAGCAGAACCTGCTCATTCGGGTTCTGGTTCAGTGCGCTCTGTGCACCACTTTCAGCTGCATTAGGCTTAACCTTGTGCGTGTGGAGGTGGAATTTGCATTGTTCAGTGCTTCGCTGCAGAGTCGCCATCCTATTTCTATCTCTAGTTCTTCCTGTCTTTTTTCCTGTGTCTCATCCAGCGTGGAGTCGCCCATACAGGTCCCCGCAGTACCCACTTCGTATGTTGCCCGCACCCAACAGCTCCTCTATCATTGAGTGTCCCGGCGACCGTGGGTATTTTGCCGATGCATTTTTATGATTATCGACCTCAGCTGTTTTCCGTCCTTGGGTTTCGGCCGTAACGACCTGTCTATCTCTGGTGGGTTGGAGAAGCTGTCCCTTCCCACCAGGTGTCCCAGAATCTGGGCCACATAGTCTGTGTTCCCTCCTGCAGGGACACTATCCTTAGGTTTTGCTGCTGCGACCGGTTCTCCTGGTCCATTTTAGACTTCCCTGTGTCGCCATTGTCCTCACTATCTTTGTCTCTAGGTTGTCGATCCGGTCACACTGATTATTGAATCTCTTTCTAATTTCTTGATGGTGTTTCCCTGGGCCTCTAACTGTTCCTCTGCCTTGTCCAGGGCCACCTGCATGGTGGCCAAGGCCTCTGTGACCGCCACCCTGGCCGCAACTTTTATGTTGCCTTTGTATCTTCCTTGAACTCCCTTCGCTACCTGGTGCGGGACTTCCACCGTCCGCCCTCTGGCAAGGGAGAGCTCCATATGTGACCAGTTGGTTCCTCTCATCCTGATGTGGCTGGCTTATCTTCGCCTTGTGTGTCTGTCATCTCGTTCGCCCTCTCCTCTTGATTTCTGCCGCTTTTTGCCTCTTTAGAGTATCTGGGACTGCTGTTGCTCAGCATTGTTCCTTGTGCTGCTGTTGGAGAGGGTTAAGGGATGCTTTTTTCCCCTGTTCTAGTGGACAATTTTGGTTAAAAGTGCCTAATTTCTAGTTCTTCGGAGGAGAGCCACCTTTCGTGCATCCGCTCAGCACATCCCCGTACGTCACCGGAAGTCTCCTTCGCTTTCATTCATAACCTTTAGCTTGACTGAGATCTCCCTAACTGTACATAGAACCCCCCCCCCTCCCCTTGGTATACGGACCCTCCCCCCCAACATACACCGGAACCCCCCTCCCGCACGTACACAGGACCACCCCTCCTTCCCACTTACATGGGGAACCATCTCTCGCATTTGCACTGGGAACAGCACCACATGATGGTCACTGATGTGGCCCCCTAGCACTGCCCTCTGGCATTGCCTGGGCATGGCCCTCTCCGCTGAGGGCTGAACCTATCTATGCGCCCGTGTTAGGTTCCCCTTGCCAGGTTCTCGTTTATAAAAACCTGTTCTAAAGCTTGCCGTCGTGATGTCACATTGGCGAGGGTGGAGCAGCAGCAAAGCCCTGCAATGATATGGTTAACGTATTAAAATTAGGTCCCCAATGCTCGTGGGTGGGAACCTCGTTTTGTTAATAACGGGGAGCAGGGACAATTGAGCCCCAAGATCTCGCCGGCAAGATTCTCGGTTTTGGCCTCTCATGGGATTTTGCACCCCCAAGCCAAAATCCCAGCCATACTTTCAGAATAACCTCCCTGTTGTTAAAGCTTCTGCCTCAGTTGACAAAGGCAATTATTCCATTACTTTCTGAACCAGCTGATTGAACTGCCCTTTTTCATGATATGTATATTGACTGGATGTAAAAAGTTAAGACGTTAATGATAATGCTTCCTCCAACTAGAAGAAACCACAGAACAGGCGTATATATATATATATCATGTGACTACTGGGATTCTGGGTATAAGTACGAGAGAAGGCATGAGAGAACTTCAGAGTTCTGTAGTCAGAGATAGCATAGTTCAATATAGTATCCTTGTACTTTAGGAATACATATGAATCTTATTTAATAGTGTTAATAAATTTGTTTTGTTCATTAACAAAGCTTGTTGTTCTTTGTTCAATACTACGTACCCAAGCCATCCAGGTAAAGCAAAGCAGAGAACAACGCATGATACCAGGAGTGCCAGTATTAAGATACCACGTTCCCACATGGTACCAGGACTGCCTCCTAAAGTAGAATAGTCAGGTTTAGGGAGAAAGAAACAACATCTGTTCAAAGAAAAAAAACTTGTGAAAAAAATCTTTAACAGACTCCAGCAGCAATAGCCAGCCGCATTGCAAAAGAAAGACCCAGTTGAGGGTCTTCAGACTCCAAAGTCATTCAGGACATTGAGTAAAGTAGATGTGAACTGGAAAATTTTCATACAAGTGTTTGAACAGTACCTCTCAGCCTTAAACCTCAAAATGGTCAATGAGAAGCGAAAGATTGTGCTGTTACGAAATTTGGCCAAACCACTCGCTATAGAATTGTATTACTCATTCCACTTTGAGTATGAAGCTGAAAAAAATAAATGGTTATTGTGGTCATTAATGTGGTCATTGAAAAATCTGACAGCTATCATGAGCTTAAAAGAAATGAAGAGCTGCGTGAATGACTGCAAAAGCAACAAAAATAATGCTCGAAGATTCTATTAAAAATGTGCCGTGTGAGTAAAGCAACTAAAAATAGATGTTCCCAAATGTTGAATTGGGAATATTGCATATAGGTACTTGCCTCCATTGAAGCTGTGGAGCACCTGTGTGTGAAATTCACCGCGCAACAGAAGAAGGGCAGTTTGCGCAACCTTGAAATAACAGTGGGGTTTGGAAGGCGGACATTTCGCACATGCACAGTGGGAAACAAAACGCAACCCAGACGTTGACAGCTCTGCGCATGCGCACGACAATGTTGTGCGTGCACACTTGAAAACAGAGCCTACAGTGGGAATGCGAATGAAACTCTTGGTTTATGGAACCTAAAAGCATGGGTGCACAATCAAAGTCACATTGTGTAATTCGCCATTGTGGACACAAAGCGAGAGTCCATATTGGGAGCGAAAGCATGCAAAGGCCTGAACCTCGTTAAGCGACTGTCTGCTCCAGACAGCTTGAAGACAGAGGATTATTGTAACTGCCCACGAGATGTGAAACCATAGTCAAATGATGAAGATAGTGAAGAAACAGATGATGCACCAGAAGAGGAAGACTATGAAGGTCTGATTATTTTATTTGCGACTAGTAACGGCGTTATCACAAGTAGCATACAGAGTGTGCAGGACACCGGTGAGACTGATACATCTCAGTTGGACCATACAGAGGCTGACAATGAAAGTGCAACAGTGTCAGATCAATTGAGAGCACATCAATTTTGAACAGCCAACAAGAAAATGACATGGTCGAGAAGTCGATTCCAGATGAGAAGCACCAAGAACTCAAAGAGACGCAAGATGATCCAAAGGGAACTGATTTCAAAAGTTCAAAGGTCCGTCAGATAATGCAAAGGACATGATAATAAAAGGTTTGAAACTGAATCAGATAACCCAAAAGGTACTGATCTTGAGAACACAAAGAGTAACTTCAGAATGACAGAATTTACACAAAAATACGACTTTGAAACCAAGGAACAACTAACCAACACATTGCAATTCAATGACAAGAAAGTGTTTGGGCTTTCAGTCACACTTGACAAACTATACAATATGGAAAGCAATCCAGATGGTAACCGAGCAAGGGACTGCAGGACAGTGTGTGAAAAACATCTACCATTCGAGATAAAACAGATAGATGCGTGTGTAGATCATACCAAATTCATGCACGATAGCACAAATGCCAGGAAGAAAGGGACACTGATCAGAAAGAAAAAACGTCATTCCAACAGTCTAAAAGAGTTGGTCCTCAGAAAGCAAACCAGTTTTTAGGGCAACAAGACACAAAATCGACACCACAAGCACAGGAAAAGAGCACGTCAGACAACAAAAGTGGTTCAACTAGTCAAACACCTGATCGATGGAACTGATGACTTGTTGGTTATGCACCAAACTACCACAGTGAAGACTGAGTACAGACTCAATTTTTGGACTGTAAAAAGTTTAAAATTTTTTAACTACTGTTCAATATCAGTACTCATTTACATGTAAAGAACATTCTTACTATACGTATGTTTGTAGAGATCTCAAATGAATAAAAAAGGGGATGTCATGATATGTATATTGACTGGGATGTAAAGAGTTAACAAGTTAATGATAATGCTTCTTACCACTAGAGGGAACCACAGAACAGTCATATATATATCATGTAACATTCACCTGAGGAAGGAGCAATGCTCCGAAAGCTAGTGTTTGAAACAAACCTGTTGGACTTTAACCTGGTGTTGTAAGACTTCTTACTGTGCTCACCCCAGTCCAACGCCGGCATCTCCACATCATGTAACAGGAGACAAGGGGCAGGATTCTGCAATAATGGGGCTATGTCCCCATGCCGGCATGAAAACCTGCGCCAACCATTTTGGCGTCAATGGCCCCCGAAAGTGAGGAATTCTCCACTTTCTCGGGGGCTAAGTTCATGCCGGAGTGGTTTCCACAACGCCAACTGGCGCCAAAGGGCCGATGTGATCATGCACCTGCGCAGACCGGCCGGTGTATTTTTGTGCATGCGCAGGCGTTCCCTTCTCTGCGCCACCCCGGGGCAATGTGGCGGAGCCCTACAGGGGCCCGGCGCGGAGGAAAGAAGGCCCCCATGGAACCAGCCCAACCGTAGATCAGTCGGCCCCGAGTGTGGGCCAGGCCACCGTGCCTCCCCCCCGCCCCCCTCCCGGGGTCAGATCCTCCCTTGCCCCCCCCTCCACCAAGGACGGCCCCCACACACATACCTGCCAGGTCCCGTTGTGTGTGAGATGAGTAATCCAAGGTGGCGAGACTGAGCAAAACGTGACGGCTTGGGGCCAGAGAATCGCCGGAGGGGCCACTGTTAACGACCCCCTACCGGCATGGCAGGAATCTGGCCGACCCCCGAAAAATGGTGCCGGGGAATAGGGAAGCCGGCGTCGGGGCGGCGGGGTGGGATTCGCACCTCCCCCTCGGGGGCCGGAGAATCCCGGCCAAGATGCATGGTTAGACCATGAGTCGGGGGTGCGGGGAAGGGGGGGGAGTGGGACTGGTGGAGGTGAGGGTGAAGTGGGGTGAGGGTAGTGTGGGGCAGCTGTTGTGGTGGGGGGAGGGGGGGGGAGTTTATACACATGGCATGCGGAGCCGCAACTCAATGGGGTCTCATTTCCTCACCTACGGCCAATCTCCACATCGGGACTTCCCTCTCTTCCGACCCGCCGACCGCGTTCAGAGCCTTCTGCTCAGCCGTGATGAGAGGCCTTCTCCTGGAGGGGAGGGGGGGGGGGAACAGAGAATAGCAATGTTAGACAGTCCGATGCATGCAGCCCGGGGGTGGCCTCAGTGGTCAAGGCACCCGGCATTAGCGGCCGGTATGGGAGCCGTCCTGTGGTGCAGGGTGGGAGTTCAAACGCGCAGCGGGTGGGGAGGGAGTTGGGTTACGGGTGTGTGGGACAGGGTTAGTACTGGGTGAACATCTCCTCCAATTCGTCCAGGTGGGTCTCGAGCTTGACATCAGTGAATCTTGGCACTGCTCTCCTCGCTGCCATGTTGTTGGCTGTGATGGCGTGTGTGGGGAGTGAAATGTGTACATGCGGCTGTAGCTTGTCAGTCTCCTGGATTTGGATTTGGATTTTGTTTATTGTCACATGTACCAAGATACAGTGAAAAGTATTTTTCTACGAGCAGCTCAACAGATCATTAAATACATGAAAAGAAAAGGAAATAAAAGAAAATACATAATAGGGCAACACAAGGCACACAATGTAACCAGATAACACCGACATCGGGTGAAGCATACTGGGGTGCAATGTTAATCAGGTCAGTCCATAGGAGGGTCATTGAGGAGTCTTCTAACAGTGGGGAAGAAGCTGTTTTTGAGTCTGTTCGTGAGTGTTCTCAGACTTTTGTATCTCCTGCCCGATGGAAGAAGTTGGAAGAGTGAGTAGGCCAGGAGGGAGGGGTCTTTGATTATGCTGCCCACTTTCTCCAGGCAGCAGGAGGTGTAGGTGGAGTCAAAGAACAAAGAACAAAGAAAAGTACAGCACGGCAACAGGTCCTTCGGCTCTCCAAGCCTGCGCCGACCATGCTGCCAGTCTCAACTAAAATCTTCTGCACTTCCTGAGTCCGTATCCCTCTATTCCCATCCTATTCATATATTTGTCAAGATGCCCCTTAAATGTCACTATCGTCCCTGCTTCCACCCCCTCCTCCGGCAGCGAGTTCCAGGCACCCACTACCCTCTGTGTAAAAAGCTTGCCTCGTACATCTCCTCTAAACCTTGCCCCTCGCACCTTAAACCTATGCCCCCTATTAATTGACCCCTCTACCCTGGGAAAAAGCCTCTGGCTATCCAGTCTGTCTATGCTCCTCAATTTTGTAGACCTCTATCAGGTTGCTCCTCAACCTACGTCGTTCCAGTGAAAACAAACCGAGCTTATTCAACCGAGCCAATGGATGGGAGACAGGTTTGTGTGATGGACTGGGCTGTGTTCATGACTATCTAAAGTTTCTTGCAGTCTTGGGCTGAGCAGTTGCCATACCAGGTAGTGATGCAACCATCTCCACCTCGGCCCCATTGATGCTGACAAGGGTGTGTTCAGTACTTTATTCCTGAGTGTTAGTCACGAAACCAGCGAATCCGGCAGTTTCTCATGAGGAATGATTGTGTTTCACATGTTGCCGGTGCTAGCTCCATGACAGTCGCTGGATCGGTCCAGGTGCAGCGGCAGTTTTGCTGTCGTGTAATTCCACAAATCCTGCGTTGGCCTCAACACTTAGTTTCAGGAAAGAAGAATTCCACCGCCGGCGTTGAGCTCTGGACCTTATCATCGCTATGAATATCCCAAAAATCTGTGCATCTAAGTTAAATGTTTCCATTTTTTTTGCATCAGCAACAGTCCAGAGGGGCTTCACTTAGGTGACTCCTTAGATGTAGGGGTTTTCTTATTGGAGTTTAGATGAAGTGATTTTATTGAAATATATAAGGGGCAGGATTCTCCATTGATGGGATCCTCCGCTTCGCCAACAGTCCACTCCCGTCTGCAGATTTCCTGACGGAGTGGGGGTGGCCACATTGCGCCAGCTGCTGGGATGGAGGATCCTGTGTGCCGGGGACTCTCCACTCCAGAAAACGGGTCTGGCGGGATGGAGAGTACCGCACAAGATTCTTGAGGGGACTTGACAGGGTAGATGCTGAGAGGATCAAGGAATCTCCTGCTGTTCCTAATTCGTATGTGTTTGTACATGCCTCCGCACCGCATGTGGCTGGGAGGCCGGAGAATCTCGCCCTTTGATGGGTTGGCTAGGGAGGCACGTTTGCATAGCGGGGAGCACAGTTGCTTCACAGTTCCAGGGTCCCAGGTTCGATTCCCGGCTTGGGTCACTGTCTGCGCGGAGTCTGCACGTCCTCCCTGCGTCTGCGTGGGTTTCCTCCAGGTCCTCCAGTTTCCTCCCACAGACTCGATGGGCCGAGTGGCCTCCTTCTTCACCTGTAAATTCTATTATTCTCAAACATTTGTTAATAGATAGGTTTAATAAGTGCAGAGTGAGGCCAACAGCATGGGTTCAATTCCCGCAACGGCTGAGGTTATTCATCAAGGCCCACCCTTCTCAACCTTGCCCCTTGCCTGAGGTGTAGTGATCCTCAGGTTAAATTACCACCAGTCAGGTCTCACCCTTCCCCCTCAAAGGCGAAAGCAGCCTATGGTCATCTGGGACTATGGTGACTGGGTTACTTACTTTAACGAAGTGAAAAGTAGAGAGATTTCAGTTTGGAATTCTGGGGAGGAGGGTCAAGTTGGCTGGCAGAACAGATGGCCAGGAAAGGGTTACATGTGCGACAGGAGTTGGAGGAACAGAGATTTTGTGGGATGCCTGCAAGATCATGAAAGGATTTAAATAATGCGGATGAGAATTATAAATTGGATGAGGAACTAGTGCCAGGGATGATCAGTGAGCAGAGGGGTACAGGTTGGGATGAAAGAGCAGAATTTGGAATGAACTCAAGTTTGGAAGGTAGAATATGGGAGCCGGCCAGGAAAGCATTGCACAGATAAGCCTGATAGCAAAAAAGCATTTGGACCCACATACTCATTTGAATTAAAAGAAAAACATTTTTGTGAAAAACCCTTTAGCATTGCAGAATCAATGGCATTAGACCAAATTACAGTATCCTAATTCATGCATACTGTTCAATTCTGCCAAAGGATTATATCTGAAATATTTATGTTTTCCTCTTCTTTATGCATGTTGCTGACCTTCTGCGTGTTTCTGGAATTTTCTGTTTCGCTTCAGGTTTCCAACACCTGGAGTACTCACCCCTACATCCCCAACACACCCCTCCTCAAACACCTCCAAAACACACCTCCACCTCAAACACCTCCAAAACACACCTCCACCTCAAACACCTCCAGCACACCCCTCCACCTCAAACACCCCAAACACATACCTCCACCTCAAACACCCCCGAAACACACCTCCACCTCAAACACCCCCGAAACACACCTCCACCTCAAACACCTCCCCAACACACCTCTCCACCTCAAACACCTCCAAATCACACCTCCACCTCCAACACCCCCAACACAGCCCTCCACCTCAAACACCCCCAACACACACCTCCACCTCAAACACCCCCAACACACACCTCCACCTCAAACACCCCCGAAACACACCTCCACCTCAAACACCTCCCCAACACACCTCTCCACCTCAAACACCTCCAAATCACACCTCCACCTCCAACACCCCCAACACAGCCCTCCACCTCAAACACCCCCAACACACACCTCCACCTCAAACACCCCCAACACACACCTCCACCTCAAACACCCCCGAAACACCCCTCCACCTCAAACACCCCCGAAACACACCTCCACCTCAAACACCCCTGAAACACACCTCCACCTCAAACACCCCTAACACACCCCTCCACCTCAAACACCCCCAACACACCTCCACCTCAAACACCCCCGAAACACACCTCCACCTCAAACACCCCCGAAACACACCTCCACCTCAAACACCCCTAACACACCCCTCCACCTCAAACACCCCCAACACACACCTCCTCCTCAAACACCCCCGAAACACCCCTCCACCTCAAACAATCCCCTAACACATCCGCCAAACACACACTCTACCCCCAAACACACCTCCTATGCCCAAAACACAAAACACCCTAAGCACACCGCCTACTTCCAAATACGACCCAACAAACACACACCCATGCCCCAAAACACACTCCCCCAAACACACCTCCTACTCTGCAAACACACGCCATAAACACATCCCCCTACCCCTGAAACACATCCTATACCCTCCAAACACACCCACCACCCCCCAAATACACACCCTACCTCCCAAACACACCTCCTATGTCCCAAACACACAACACCCCAAGCACACCGCCTACCTCCAAATATGACCCAACAAACACACACCCACGCCCCCAAACACACTCCCCCAAACACACCTCCTACTCTGCAAACACACCCCATAAACACATCCCCTACTCCTGAACCACATCCCCTACCCTGTAAACACACCCAATACCCCCAAATACACCCCTACCCCTCAAAAACACCCCTGATCCTCAAACACGCACTCCTGCCCCCAAACACCCCTCCCAACACACAGCCCTGTCCCCAAACGCACACTCCCTATGCCCCACCGCCGAACACACCTGCTAAACCCCACCTCCAAATGCACACCCCCACCCTGCTCCCAAACATTGCTCCTACCCCCCGAAACACACCTTCCCACACACTGCTTACCCGATCCCCCAATTCCACCCCTACACACCTCTGTCACAACAGAATTTCACCTTGGACAAACTTGCCTTCTTCAGGCATTCACAAAATTCACTTCTCAGACTTTTCTTGCATTTTCTTGATTTTATATGTTCTTTACTGAGTGTGGAGTGTGTAAACATTGAAGTGGATCAAATTTAATTAAGGCAGTGATTTTTAAAATTCTTTGAACCATGAATTATCCACACACCTACTTCCTCCTTTCCCTCATCCCTTACAGTTTTGTGTGTCCATCAATTGACTCTGATATCAGGATTTTTTTTGATGTTCTGTCCTGTGTAACAATTGCAAAATCCTGCTTTAAGTGTCTTTAGCTAATTGACCAGCTAATGACACTACAGAAATCTCCTTCTACCATTAAAACTGGAATCTCTAAACAGTAGTTCAACCATGGTATACTACCAATGCAAATTCTATACAACAGGTCAATATAAGTTGACAATCGGGAACACTAACTACCTTTATGCAAAGAATGCAAGCTGTCAATCAATTGTTCAAAACAATATTTGAGGATCAAGACCTCCAACCTACCAGACAGCCGTGATCTCCAATCTCTTGGATGCTTTTGGAGTCTTGGATAACCAACAGAAGGCACTTCATATCACTGAAGTGGGCTTCGCAAAATCCTCCAAATTGGGTGGCAAGTAAGAGGGTCTGACAGTAACGTCCTTGTCCAAGTCAACATGCACAGTGTCGAGGTGCTAATCACTCAAAAGCAGCTCTATTTGACGGGGCATGTCTCTTGTCTGCCTGACACCAGACACTTAGTTATGATACAAGACCTGTGGAGTGAAAACTCTTTTCAGATGTCCTCAGAGCATTGCTGAAGAGATTAAAGACATCGCCAACATCGCCAACAGCAGGACTGTCCCTGCTTTGTGACCGAACAAAATGAAGAAGGCTCATTCGGGAAGGTACCGAAGACAGAAGGATAAATAGAGGCAAAGTTGAGGCATTGGAGAGCACTCCGGCCTCCAGACAACCCATCTACCCGACGTGCCAAGCATCGCCTGCTCCACATTAGCACGCTTCAATTTATCTCACATTCAGGGGGCTGATGGGCAAATCTTTGAAAGATAAGTTTTGACACAACATTAAACTTGATTTTTTTCCATTTATAGCATTCCTTGAAGGCCAAGAGTAATTGGTGGCGCACGCCACTGGCCCCATCTTTGGCTTTTCACTCCTGATTGCAGCCTCTTTTGGCACTGCCACGGAGGCAAACCCCATCCCCACACCCCATCACCGATCTACTCCATTGCCAAAAAGTTAAGGGCCTCGATTGAGATGAAGGCAGGCAGGCTGCCCCAAACCTTGCCCACCAACAATAAAATCAGGGCCTGGTGGTAGGGAGCAGGAAGGTCACCAGCAGAAGTTTATGCCACGAGCCCTCCCAACATCCAACCACTTGCAAACCTGCTGTGGCGGACTATAAAATTGTACCCATTTTGTGCAATTTCTTTCTTTAAGGAAATAGATGCTTGAATTGGAGGCGGTACAGCGAATTATTCCCTGGGATGATGTGCTATGATAAGAGGCTGAGTAAATTAGACCTATACCTTCTGGAGATTAGAAGAATGAGAGGCGATCTCCTTGGAGATTCTGAAGGGGTTCGATAGGGTGAATGCTGAGAGATTGTTTAACCTGGTCAGGGAATCGAAAACACGGAGCACAGTCTCAGGATAAGGAGCTGACCGTTTAGGATTGTGATGGGGAGAAATTGCTTCCCTCAGAGGGTTGCAAACCTTTGGAAGTCTCCACCCCAATGGGTTATGGATGTTCCATCTTTGAGTGTATCTAATGTTGGGATAAAAGGAATTTTGGTCTCTCAGGTAATAAAGGCTTATGGGGGAATGGGTGGGAAAATGGAGTTAAAGTCAATGGCCAGTATTGATTGCAGATTGAAGAGCCATGTCGTCTTATCGTGCTTCAATTTATTTTGTTCTTATATACTTATGAGATTAATTGCTATGATTAGTCAACACTCAATTATCATATGTCATACGTCTACCAGGATAGCAAAATGCACACTCGGCCTTTCCCCGTCTAGCAATTCTTCTCTTCTTACGCTCGAAGAGAGAGTTTGTGAGCCATTTATAGACTGGCTGCTTGCATTGAATTTAGGCAGTGGCAGTGAGTGGAATTAAGCCTGCCAAATTCAACCAGTAATACGCATCACTCTGCAAATGTCAGCACGTGGCAGGATTTTAATGATTCAAATACTCTGCAGCAATGGACATAATTATTTAATTTAGCTTTTTGTTCTTCTATTGAAGGGTTTCTTAAATGAGCAATAAATATTTAGTTTTAATTACTTGTCTCTATTTGTTCGCCACCAGTGGGGTGTCATGGGCCAGCACCATCGGGAGGCCATTTCACTCTTTCAGCAACCTTAAATTACACACATTTCTTCAACACAAAGGAACCATAAAATCCGTAAATTAAGTATTCATTGCATGATTACTGAATGCAGGCAGATTTGATGAATACTTCAATAATGTGAACCTGATGGGAAACAGTCTTGCTGTAATGAGCTGTTAAAATATAGACCTGAGTAAAAATGGGTTAGAGACAAATTCAAGTAAACTGCCGTCCATTAGGTTTATTGTTATGAGGAAGCGCACAATATTATAATAACTGGCAAACTACATTTTGGAAGGTATTTTACAGTTAGTTTCTATTACGTTTGTTGTATTATTTTGATATCTTAGCGAATGTGTTTATTTTGTGATGTATCACAATCAACATGATAACATTTAACTCAAAAAAACCTACATTGAAGCTTTCAAAACAACCGGCCATTTTTAATTATGTTTTGACCATTGCCATTCCAGTTTTATAATTAACCTGAATCCAATATGAAAAGAGCCCAGTCTACATCCAAATAATTTCAACAGAAGTATTTAAATAGTTTACTAAAACATCAGCATATTAACGCTCTGACCTTACTCTTTAATCCCCTTTCTTTTACATCCTACCCTCTGATATTCTCAGACTTCCCTTCACAATACGTTTGCTTCTCTTTTTTCAGCTTCTCTTGCTGATTAATTTTGCTTTCATTCACGTCCAATTTCAATCCTTTGGTATGATAATAAGAGGATTCATTCTATGAGCAGAGCTAATGTCAAATGCCCCCTGATGTTGGGACTTGCTAACTCTGTGGACACGCAGGATTACTTGCCACATCAAAAATGAACTTCATTATTTTCTGACAAGAGTATGTGAGCTTTGCTGTCTAATTATTCTACTGCCATTTTATAACTGGTTGGTTTCTTGCTCATGGGTAGCTGCAGACCTGGAAAATAGGTCCACATGTGGATTTGCAACATTGATACAGTGGTTTGTCTGCTGCTGCACAGGAAGTGGCATTGTAAAGATGCACTTTGAGACACTCCCTTAATAAACACAAAAAGGATCTATTAAGAAAAACTGTTCAGCAGCCTCATAGCAGCAGCTTGCTCCCACATGTCTCCATTCCTAAGAGTGCTCCCAAAATGTATCTTTGCCGAAGAAGATTCCATCGCCATGGGGGGGGGGGGGGGGGGGGGGGGATTCCCGATTTGGAGTCCTAGTTGGTCCCCCAAAGCAGGCGACCCTTAATCAGCTGTGTTTCCCTTAAAGGGACAATCACCACATCTCTAATTTATACAATCATCAATAGAAAGAAGAGAAAATCGCTTCTTGTCACGAGTAGGCTTCAATGAAGTTACTGTGAAAAGCCCCTCGTCGCCACGTTCCGGCGCCTGTCCGGGGAGGCTGGTACGGGAATCGAACCATGCTGCTGGCCTGCTTGGTCTGCTTTAAAAGCCAGCGATTTAGCCCAGTGAGCTAAACCAGCACCTGGTTAATGTACTCGAGCCTAAGTTCTAACTAAACATTATGTGCACAAATCAGACAATTCTAAATTGAACATTTGAAGCGTTTTTCAGTTTCTTGTACAGTGACATAATTCTGATGCCTGAGATGCTTCCACAGGGTCAACATTAACAGGAACTGCAACAACCCTTCAAGCACAGGCAGTTCATTACTACTTGTTTTCACAGAGATATCAGTTATGTCACTCACAGGTCAATCAGTTACTTTGGTGCAAAGGCATTTTATGGTGGCAATGCTGAACCCTGGAGCTTCTCTGTACTCCTCAAGTGATCAACATGTTTACGGACAATTTGTCCCTCCGTGTCTACTTGGTGCAATAGAGATCTGGGGCGGGATTCTCCGGTATCTGGCAGGCGGGCCGTACCGGCGCAAAAGAGTGGCATGAACCACTTTGGCGTCGGGCCGCCCAGAAGGTGCAGAATCCTCCACACCTTTTGGGGGGTAGGCCGGCGCTGGAGTGATTGGCACCGCACCAACCGACGCCGAAGGGCCTCCACTGGCTGGCGCGAGATGGCGCATGCGCAGGAGCGTCAACGTGTTCCCAGAACTGCTGGCGTGATTCCTGCACATGCGCAGTGGGTTTCTTCTCTGTGCTGGCCATGGCAGAGCTTTACAGCGGCCGGCATGGAGGGAATGAGTGCCCCCACAGCACGGGCCCTCCCGCAGATCGGTGGGCTCCGATCGCGGGCCAGGCCACCGTGCACCCCCCGGGACCAGATCACCCCGCCCCCCTCCCGAGGACTCCGCAGGCTGCCCACAGAGCCAGGTCCCACCGGTAAGAACCTTGTGTAATTTACGCCAGCGGGACAGGCCGAAAACGGGCAGCCGCTCTGCCCATCGCGGAGTGGAGAATCGCTGGGGTGGGGGGGCGCTGCCAGCGGCCCCCTGACCAGCGCGAACGTGATTCCCGCCCCCCTCCAAAAAACCAGCGCCAGAGAATTCGACAGCTGGCACGGGGTGGCGGGGCGGGAATCACACTGCCCTCCGGCGATTCTCCAGCCCGGCGGGAGGTCGGAGAATCCCACCCCTGGTCTCAGAGACAATTCCGGGATCTAACTTGATCTATCACCGAAGTTTCATGTCATGTATTTATGATAGGTTGTTTACTGTTACTTTTACTGATAGCTCATTGATAATTCCTCTTGTGGTTTGTGTGTATAAACATAAACACTTTTATTGGTAAGTTTTAATTATGTACCATTGCAAATATGGTCTTGCCAATTTTCTTTCCACAATCGGCCTGTTACATGTGAATGAATGGTCAGTACTCTCTTTCTATTGCTTAGCTCCAGTGATAAATTTTCTTCTCTTTCTCAGTATTTCAATTGAGCATCTTTTCCATCGACCATTTTTTCATATTAGTTCTTGTGCTTTTCCATTTGTGTGACCATTTGAGCAATCTTGTTCTGACGCATAATCTCAGTTCCTTTCTCTGTATGAATTTCTGATTCTGCTGTCAGTTTCAATGGTTTTACCTCTTCAGTTTATTTATCATTGCCAAGCTTCCCTTCTTCAAGCTCTTATATTTCTGATTCAATCCTTCACTGAAATTGTTCTTATCTTCTCGTTGCTTTTTCATGGAGCTCAGCTTATACTCCAATGTCTCATTAAGTTCTCTTTCTTCTTAACTTCCTTTCGTAAATCTTTGCAACTTTTGTTTTTAGGTTTGCTGTCAGTCATTTCATCTTGTTTTAATGTTTTCTCCATAGCTTTAATTCATTTTGCTGATTCCTCCTTATGTTCAATAGTTCCTAAGTTTCTTTTGAAGTCTTTAACTTCTGCATTTCGTCCGAGTGGAATTCATTATACTCTTACTGGACATATGCATTTCATAAAAAGAACCTTCATTTCTATTTGTCTTAACTTCAGCCAAAACCTTTTGACTTCACTATTGGTCAAGTCTGTCTCCAATGAAATATTGGCTTGTTTCCATTCTGCAATTCTCTCATTGCTCTTCCTGTGGGGTCTTTCATTGTCTTCTTTGGGGGTCTTTCATTGCCCTCCTTCAGGGGTCTTTCATTGTTCTTCTTTGGGGGTCTTCCATTGCCCGCCTTCGGGAGTCTTTCATTGTTCTTCTTTGGGGGTCTTTCATTGTTCATCTTTGGAGTTATTCCATTGTCCTCCTTCGGGGGGTCTTTCATTGTTCTTCTTTGGAGGTCTTCCATTGTCCTCCTTCAGCGGTCTTTCATTGTTCTTCTTTGGGAGTCTTCCATTGTCCTCGTTTGGGGATCTTTCATTGTTCTTCTTTGGGGGTCTTTCATTGTTCTTCATCTGGGTTTTTCAATGTTCTCCTTTGGAGATCTTTCATTGCCCTTCTTCTGAGGTCTTTCATTGCACTCCTTCTAGGGTCTTTCATTGCCCTTCTTCTGAGGTCTTTCATTGCATTCCTTCTAGGGTCTTTCATTGCCCTCTTTCCAGAATCATTGTTGCCTCTTTGCTTAGGTCTTTATGGCCTCCTTTGAGGTCTTCCATTGCTTGTGAACCTTTTCGAGGGCTGTTCTCTATCTGGGGTCTAATCTCATTTTCCTGTCCATAGAGTTTGTTCCTTTTTGTGGTTGCGACTTTATGTGCATTGCCACTTTATATGTATTACCTCTTTGCATTCTGGTGTCAGACAGTTTTTTTCAGTTTTTTTTAACTGCAGCAATTCTTTTGAACTCTAGAACTAGTTAAAGATCAAGAGGTTTTCCTATTTAGATGGGGAGATTTTGTTTCTCTGAGGTTTGTAGCCTGTGGCAGTGGGGGCTGGATTATTGAAGTTATTCAAGGCAGAGTTATCTTTTCGATTTACAAGGTGTCAGGCAGAAAAGAGGAGTTGATACCCCAAACAGATTAGCCATGATCGTATTGAAGGGCAAAGCAGGCTCAAAGTGCTGAACAGCTGACTCCTGTCCCAAAGTCCTAAGTCGAATGAATGCCTGAGTGATCAACAACCACCATACCATCAATAATGTGTGCACACCCAGTGGAGAACCAATGTTATCTCCAAACCCTGGCACACCTACTTGGCAATAATCGGGGCAAAGCATCTTTACATGGCTTGGGTCAACAGATAGTCAGATGCAGACCTGTTCCATCTTCTCAAAGGACATCTAAGAGTTATCCTGCAGCAGAGAGAAGACACATATCCAGCGTCAGTGATAATCAGCCACAGCCTGAATTCTGGTTCAACATCTAGGTGAGAAAAGACACAGATGGGACCCACCCCCACCCCACACGCAAATATCTCAGTCAGTGCCACCTCAGCATCCCTCAAATATGAGATATCTTTTTATATTGAAATAATAATCAATATAATTGATACTTTATATCAATAAAATATGTGATCTCATCCCAGAAGCATTTTGTACATTGTCTGTCCAGTATATGAAGTGATGACAAATATTTCATGTTTTATGTTTGCGTTCCAGTTGTTAGTTTCTGAATGGTTTTCACATGGTCCGGGTTGTCACGCGAGGTGATTTGAAGATTACAATGCTCAGGATGAAAGACAGAAGGAATTGCATTTTTATGGAACTTTCCATTACTTTAGAATGCCCCAAGTGCTCTGCAGCCAATCGTATTATTGAAGAGTGGTCACAGCTGCTCGGCTGGGAAATGTGACAGTCAACTCATGAACAGCACTGTTCCACAAGGTTCCGCAATGAAATAATGATCAAATAATCTATTTCTTCCTGAATTTGATTGAGAGGTAACTGGATAGGGGGATAACATCATTGCCTTTATTAGAATAATGTCATGAAATTGTATTTGTACACTTTAGATGATGGGGTGTCATGGGATTGGTTCCCTACATTACAAAGTACTCCAATGAAGGGGAAAGTTAGCGTGGCCAATTCACCTACCCAGCACATCTTTTTGGGTGGTGGGGGTGAGACCTGTGCAGACACGGGGAGAATGTGCACACTGTGGTAGTCACCACTGTTGTATTATATTGTATATACTGCACTGCATACGACGGCATTACGGTAAGGCCCCTGTACTACAGGTACGGGGGTAGATCCCTGCGTACTGGCTCCCTGGGTACTGTTGCAACCTCCAGAGCCTAACCTTGAAATTTTGGTGGGCCCCTACCACCCCTTACTGTATGCGGCCTCACGATCCTTAAGGTCGACCCACCTTCCCTGTTTGCAAACCCGTCGCCACCAGGAGCAGATGGTACAGTGCCCTGGACAGGACCTTCATCACGTCTTAGGTCCAGCGGCAGCCACGGGAAGGTATTATTGAGGCCAGCAACAGCCCCTGGAGAGCCCAAGCGGTAGTGGTAAAAACTGGGGAGAAAAACAGGATAGTCGTTGACTACAGTCAGACCATCAATCGGTACACGTAGCTCGACACGAACCCCTCCCACGCATATCTGATATGGTCAATCAGATTGCACAGAACCAGGTCTTCTCGACAGTAGACCTGAAATCTGCCTACCATCAGCTCCCCATTCGCAAGGCAGACCGCCAGTACACCGCATTTGAAGCGGACGGCCGCTTTTACCATTTCATGGTCTCTAACGGGGTCTCGGTCTTCCAACGGGAGATGGACGGAATGGTTGACCGGTACGGACTGCGGGCCACTTTCCTGTACCTGGACAATGTCACCATCTGCGGCCACGACCAGCAGGACCACGACGCTAACAGCGACCGGGGATCCTCATTCATGAGCGATGAGCTGCGCCAGTACCTGCTCTACAGGGGCATTGCCTTGAACAGGACGACCAGCTACAACCCCCGGGGAAACGAGCAGGTGGAGAGGGAGAATGGGACGGTCTGGAAGGCCATCCAGCAGGTCCTACGGACAAGAAATCTTGCGGCCTCCCGCTGGCAGGAGGTACTCCCCGACGCCCTTCACTCCATTCGGTCGCTCCTGTGTACTGCGACTAACGAAACCCCCCATGAACATCTCTTTGCCTTCCCTAGGAAGTCCACCTCCGTGGTTTCGCTCCCAACATGGCTGGTAGCTCCAGGACCCGTTCTCCTCCATAAACATTTGCCGCTTCACAAGGCAGACCCATTGGTTGAGAGGGTACAGCTACTCCACGTGAACCCGCTGTACACCTACGTAGCATACCCCGACAGCCGCCAAAGCACAGTCTCTCTTCGGGACCTGGCACCAACTGGGTCCCCGCATACCCACCCCCGGCCCGGCACCACCCTCCCTATCCCCGGCGCATCCCGCCACAGCCCCCGCTCCAGGACGATCCGTCCTTCCCTTGGTCCCGCCCAGGGATGAAGAGGATGTCGACATGCTCCCGGAGTCACCAACGACCGAGCCGACGCCTCACTCACCACCAACACTGCGGCGCTCTCAACGACGGATCAAGGCACCCGATCATCTGAATTTGTAAACTCCTCTGAAAATTTAATGACAACCTGTATGTAAATAGTTTTTCATCACCCCCGCTGGACTCATTTTTAACAGGGGGTGAATGTGGTCGTCACCACTGTTGTATTATATTGTATATACTGCACTGCATGCGAGGGTATAACGGTAAGGCTCCTGTACTACAGGTACGGGGGTAGATCCTTGCCTGCTGGCTCCACCCAGTAGGCGGAGTATAAATATGTGTGCTCTCCAAACTGCAGCCATTTCGGAAGCAGCTGCAGGAGGCCACACATCTCTGTGTAATAAAGCCTCGATTACTCTCTACTCTCGTCTCGTCGTAATTGATAGTGCATCACAAACTTCACAAGGACAGTGACCCGGGGCCGGGAACGAACCCAGATCCTTGACGCCGTGAGGCAGCAGTGCTAACCACTGTGCCACAATGCCGACCCTACAAAAGTACTAAGTTAGCTGTTAAGCATGTTGAGACTTCCTCAGATAAAAGTTTGAAGTTTTCTCTTCCTTACTACTTCTTCGTCCATTCCATTTACTAAGCTGTCCAAATGAAATAATTTCTGGGTCTGGTTAAGTGAAATGTCTGAAATATTGGCCTGCCAGTTCTCTGCCCTGGTTCTATGCCTGACTTGCTGGGTCTTTGCAACGTGTTCTGTTTTTTAAAATTTATTTATGGTTTCCAGCATTGGAAATAGGCATTTGGGCTTTGCTTTCTGATCATCACTCTGGACAATAAAGTGAGTGAAACCACACACAGACAAATGGATTGCAGTTTTGGCAAAGAAAAATCATGATTGCAACCAAATGATGAAGACGAGCAATATTCGTTGAAAGTACATTGCATTATAGTCACAGCCGGTCCTCGTTTTAAACAGCTTAGTTGTTGGGATTCAGCTAATTCAAAGTCGATATAAGATCTGTGAAATTTATAGATGAAGAATTGGAATGGGGTGGGAGTTAGAACATAGAACATAGAACAGTACAGCACAGAACAGGCCCTTCGGCCCTTAATGTTGTGCCGAGCCATGATCACCCTACTCAAACCCACGTATCCACCCTATACCCATAACCCAACAACCCCACCCCCTTAACCTTACTTTTATTAGGACACTACGGGCAATTTAGCATGGCCAATACACCTAACCCGCACATCTTTGGACTGTGGGAGGAAACCGGAGCACCCGGAGGAAACCCACGCACACAGGGGGAGGACGTGCAGACTCCACACAGACAGTGACCCAGCCGGGAATCGAACCTGGGACCCTGGAGCTGTGAAGCATTTATGCTAACCACCATGCTACCCTCCTGCCCTTTTTTTTCTTTTTGTTTTTTTTTCACTGGGAATTTTTATTACACAGAATGAGAAAATTAAAACATTTTTGAACAAAGTCATTCATAAATAACAAAACTTTGCAACTAATCAATTTCATA